>NW_026781932.1:600000-1087868 GCF_031769215.1 Ylistrum balloti | reverse complement strand
TTACATTAGAACTTTAACAGCAGTAACTGGTAATGAGAAAAACAAATCCATGTTGGTCCTGATAAATTGATTACTGCCCGTGAGTAACTACATTTGCATTTCTTGAATCTTCACTGTTTAAATTTCTAATGAATGAAGAAAGGACCTCATTTATACATTTTCAACAACTACATTACAGATGACTGATATACAGGTATATCATTGTCTCCTCTGACAATATTTCATTTTAAATTGCACCAATTTGTACTCGAACAAAATAGAAGAATATTGCCAAGATACAAATCAGGAGATCAGCATATTGCAGGACAATAAAATATCATTTGTTTGTCATTATACTGAACAGCAATAGATACAGGTAGGCTTATATTCCAATAAATACAGGAACAAAAACATCTATTGTGCCTTGTCTGAAAATACTCTATTTTCTTTGCAGCACTCATATTCAGTTGACCATTCAGGCCTGTTGACATCTTAGAATGACAATATAACAGTATATTTTACAATTTATATCAGCAAAGGTTGTTAAAATACCTAAGAAGAAACACAATGAAGATTCCGGCAGAAATTGAAGAGATAATTTCAAAGATGTTTGAAAGTGTGTACCATATATTTCTGCCTATAAACCGCACCTAAGTATAAGCCGCAGGACCGGTTTTGAGCGATTTTTTATTATTTCATCCACATATCAGCCGCACCCTTTCTTATGATATGGTGACCACTGTTGTTGACATTTGATCTACCGGTAAGAGATAATGGGAGGCACTTTTTGAAGATCACCAGTGTAATATTTCATCAAGTTTACTGATGAATTTTCCACAATTAATCCTCTAGGTTATGGATATATATTTAAGTAATGTTGGTCTCTATATATATTTTGCAACATTTGTTTCTTATGATGAACTGCTATAGTCAACAATCTTTCCCACCCTTATATCATCTGTTTCATGGTTGGATTAGTTAGAAGTAGGTCCTGCAATATTATGACACATGTAATAAAAATAAAACAAGAGCCCAAAGGGCCCGTATTGCTCACCTGGTTAAGCTTGCTGAAATTGACTCATCTAAACTAAAGGGAGAGTATTTACAACACTTGTTCCCTACCCTAAAGATCAAGGTAGAATTTAAAGTAATCGATTGATTTTCCCCCATTGAAACCCGTCCCTCTCGGCCCTGATTTCCCAGGTAGCTTGGTTTTCCTATAGCTCACATTGGTCCTTTGGGCCATCTCGTGTGACAACAAAAAAAAAAAAAAAAAAATATTAGAAGATTATTTACAAAAAAATTTATTTGTTAATGATGGCAATACATGTATTTAAAAATAAAATATTTCTCAATGTATTTCTTGATCTCACAATATCAATCAAATTGCTTCATGTAAATAAATACATCACTTGGCAGTTATACAATATTAGAACACAAACAACCTCAAACAGTGAAGTCAAAACAACATTACCATGATGTAAACAAACAACACTCCAATGCTAAATACTACATGTATATGAGACAACAGTAAACTGAGACATCAGCCAAGGAAGTTCAGCTCAGCATTTTATCAAGCAGGAACCGACTGGGAGACGATCCAAATCCAACTGATATTACAGGAGTGATTGTCAGTTGTTCAGGGATTTAATCCCCGTCAATTAGAAGTAATGTCCGAGATTATCAAAGTGTTTTGGATTTCGATTCCCTCCGTGTAACTTCTTAAAGACAATAAACACATAAATATGAAAAAATTCCTTATTGTTCAAACATTTGCTCAACAACATCTTAAAACTGTTTGGAATGTATAAATGTTTACTATTTCCTCAAAGACATCAACATACATACCAAGTTACTTTTCACTATCAACCTATATTTGAGCAGCTTGGATTCATATCTCAGGAGTTCACAAACACCTGTACTGGCAAAGTGGACAAAACTCATTCATCACAACACGGATAACCCTGTTTTCTAAATGCTGTTTGTGAAACACAATGAAGTGTTAACCTGTATTATTCATAAATAATTTTCACACCTTTGTTGAACTTTTCTCTGTGCCCTTTTTACCCGATCACCCAAATTCCTTTCCCTACAGATCAAACATGCTGTCAATCTCTACAACATTTTATAGTCTTATTTTCAGTTTCTCCAAACCATAAGGTGATTGATCTATTTTGTTTTGTATTCCCTTACCATTCTTATCATTTTCCATTTGAAAATGTAGAAAATAAAACCGATTTATAAAATGAAAATTTAACAACTGGATGTTCTGTCTATTTTAGCCATGTCTCATACATTAGGTCCTCCCCCTGTGGGATGTGGAATGCCTGTTTAATAATGTATCCTTATTTCTGGTTAAATAGTTAATTTTAAATTCACAAACAATTTTATCAAATTAAAAAAAAACTATTCTGTATCTTCATGAATTAATTTTTCTCTATCAAATGTCTTGTACTCATTTGAATTATAATTCCCCTTTCACATATCTGTCACTGTCTAGTTCAGGACTAGATTACATGGGGTTGGTTCCCTCCTACATACATCCTGGCTCTGGATTAATAAGGTAGCTTTCCTTTGGATATAACCTTGATATCACCTGTCAGAATGTTAGTCACACGCTACACATTATTAACATAGTCCTTCAAAAGGGTGCTTCAACTGATCCCATTTCTACATAAACAGATTTTATCTGTGTGTAATAGTCCAATGCTTCTGGTCCGTTTTCGCGTCCGATGCCTGACTTCTTGTACCCGCCGAATGGAACTCCGGCTGGATACACATTGTAGTTATTGATATAGAGAGAGCCCGCTTCCAGACTGCTTGCCACTCGGTGAGCCCTCTGTAAGTTACTGAAACCAAAAATAGTCAAGATGATACTTAAGAACCACAGAAGCATAATAGACTATGTAAATACAACCTTTTGTCACAACCACATCAGGAAATGATATGGCATTGGCTTAACCTTATAATAGATAACGTGTATGTTGTATACTGTCTAATTTTCGTTTTTTTGTGTAAGATTGCTTGGCAAATATTTCACTGGCTAAGTCTTATTGTTAGAGAGTAACAATACAAATACATATGTTCAGCTCTTCATTGGCAAAAGCCTGACATGTTTAAAATGGGATATTCTAGTTTTGACACCAAAAGATGAAATTTATATACCAGGTAGCATGAAATTAATTTGTATCAGGGTATGTTAATCTCCCTATTCAAAGATGTTTAAATCCATAATACTCTCACTGATAATAACTCCCTTCAATGGCGTCAGCTGGTTAACATCGTTATGTCTACACAATCAATTAATTCAAATTCTGAATCTGTTTCTAGTTTTCAACATTTGAAAACATCCATCTTTTGATCCAAACACAAATAAGTGAGGTCTTGCATCAGATGTGAGATAATGTTTAACAAGTTTTTATTTGGGTACATAAAATTATTTTGAACATCTAAAAAGCATAACCATCTTTATAAATATCAAAGGGTGTTAACTTGGTTATCTTTACAACAATATCATACTTTGTGAAGATTCCTCCTGCCAGTCCAAATTCTGAATCATTGGCACGAGTAATGACCTCTTCATCACTTGAAAAGCTGAGTACAGACATGACACTTCCAAATACCTCCTCCCTGACCACTCGCATGTTGTCTTGGCAACCAGTTAGTATACAGGGCTGGATATAGTGGCCACCAGCTAGACTAGGGCTAGGTGTCACACGTTCACCTCCATACAGAACGCGAGCTCCCTGCGACACAAACATAGAGCCTTATAGTTCCCAATAACAGTCATTCTCTTACTCTGGCAAATGTAATAGATTTCAAGCATTTGGTACCGACTGCAAACATCCTTAATTTTGTGAAACCACATTTCAGGGCATAGAATTTCAGTAAATGACACATTAGCACAATAATGAATTCATGTTTCCAAAATAATTTCTATATAAGCAGCATAGAGAAACTGTAATAACAGCAATCATATTTTAGTGCAATACTTACAGCGTAAACAAGCGCTAAAATAAAATTACCTCTAAAAATATATTTGTTTACAGTATTTGTTTGGATTTATATTCCTGTACCAATTCCCAGTAACGTAAATTAAAATAGCTAACTGTTTAATACTTTATATTTACCTTTTTGTTAACTCAACAGCCAATTTTACATAGGCATAACTAATCTAAAACTAAGTTTATTATCTGCCTTGAAAGTTCATCAGTGGAATAGCCAAAAATAACCGTCTCTTTCCGTTGTCTTTATAATAAAATAATGCATCGTGAATTTAAGATTAAAAAATTGTTGTGTAATTGGAGAGAAATTTTGAGAGTGTAGGGTGAGTACATCAAAATATATTTGAAAATTTTCAAATAATGAGATGGAAATACAGCAATAATATCAAAATTCTGAATCAAAATTGTTTTGTCATTTTGATACTGCAGAGGAATCACAGAAGTACTCTTAAAAAAGCAATAATACCATGAGTTTGCACTTCATTTGGTCCCTAGATTCACAACCTGGAACAGAATTTACTAGGTTCACATAGTGACAATGCAGCACGAATGTAAATACCTCTGTTTTACCAATGTCTATGTACTGTAGAGTTTTGTGTGCCTGTTCTGGGCTGATTGTAGCACCGACAGTGGTGTCTTCGTCATTTGGATCACCAATTTTCATTGCTTTGGTTCGCTCCACCAACTTTTCCAAGAAGGGTTTCATGACACTTTCTTGTACAAACACCCTTGTTCCATTTGAGCACACCTAGGGAAAAACCAATAAAATAGGAGTGAAATTACCACGGTAACAAGGAATTCTATAGTGATCTTGGTATCTACTATGGTATAAACTTTATTAGTTCTATATCAGTTGGATATTTTGTTAAATACGTTTTCTGGTCTGTGTTAAGATCTACCTGGCCTTGGTTGAACCAATTATCTACTCATTGCAAAGACTTACCTGACTTTGATTGAGAAGGACATTTGATCACTGGCTAGACTCACCTGTCCTTGGTTGAGGAAGTTGGCTAACATGGCACCAGTCACTGCACTATCCAGATCACTGTCCTCAAAGATGATACAGGGAGATTTCCCCCCAAGCTCTAAAGTTACATGATGAATTTGCTGAAAATTTAAATAAATGTCACAGTTGTTCAGATCCCTGTTGTACAGAAAAATACTTGAAAAAATGGTTCATGTTATTCAGAGTTTCTTACATCCACGACAGGACATTATATATACCTACAAACACATAGTTGCTCAGAATGCTAACAGTCAAACCCTTGCTGACAACTACTTGTACATCAAGATACTCCTACAAATGTACAAGGCCTTAATCTGCAGTTTTTGAAGTGATCAAAAAATCATTACATCAAATCAAACCAAGTAAAACTTGACAAAATTCTTACAAAAGTATCGTTAATGATCCTGGTGACACCTTTCAACTTAATTTCTTTACTTTGGGGGAATAATATCTTATTTCAATTTTAAATGAAGTCAAAATTAAATGGAGATCATTTCAGTTGATTAAAAAAAACACTCTTTTCAGCAGTCAGGAAGGAATTTCAATTTTAAAATACACAGAAACATAAAAAAATCAAATCTAACAACAAAGAAATACTTATAGACATTAATGATAAATAAAAACTATCAAACATCAAGTATAGCATATAGACATAAACTTTCAAGTCTTGAGTCGACTTCATATGAAACATGTCATCTATTTGTATACCCCTATTACCTTAGCACATGCCTCCATGATCTTGCTACCTGTTGGAACACTGCCAGTAAAAGTCATTTTGGACACACCTGTGTGGTTGCTTAGCAACTCCCCAGTTTCTCCTTCACCCTACAATAAATCATCTCATCAAACACAGGATTGCAAGGAAACATTTGAAGACATCTCAGCCATATCATTATCATTTTTTTTTTTAAATTTTGACCAACAAGTTATGGATGCTGCGACATAATTAATGCATTTCATCTTTTGTGAACAAGGCAGGTAATGACAAGTATTTTCAAAGTTTCAAAAACATATTGTTCTAAAAATTCTTTTCAAGTTTCATTCTGATTAAAATAAGGTGACAATAATACTACAAGATTGATGCACTCACAATTTTTGGATAATCATTTACATCTACAAGTTCAACAAAGAATCTTTAACATTAACATAGGAAAGTTTTTGCCGTAGTGTTGTAACTGTTCTTATCAGCTTAGTTAATATTTCTAGATCTTAAAGCCCAGAGCAGATGAAGTTAGATGGAAAACTAGTCTACAAAGCATCTTTATCTAAATCTGGCAAAATGTCTTTTTGATTGAATACCTTTGCCTATTTTCCGCAATTTTCAACTAACCACTGTCTTGCAGAATGAAAACATCCTTTAAACTACAGAGACCAACACAGGGCTCTCTCACTCCATTTTGGGACTGGGGCTCGGGGCCCTTAGAATTGGGAAAAATAGCGGCATTTTCCTTAGAATTGGGAAAACTTGGGGTCTAAATTGGGAAAAAAAGATACCTATTTTGCATTGGGAATGTGGCCGAATATCGGTCCCAAATCTGGCAGATTGAGAGCCCTGCAACACCACACAGAGACTTTCCTAATCACAGTAACAATGCGGTCACTGAATATGGTATGTCTAATGACATGTGACTTTAATATCTGAAAAGCGTAAAGTTGTTTCATGCCTTTAAAATCAGTCAACAGTCAAACCAATTTTTCCGAGGTGTTTGGTGGTGCAGATTGAGGGATACAGCTCATTGGATTGGCTCTCTTGTGGAAAATAGGTTTGAGTGTTGACTGATATTAAAGGCTAGAAACAACTATTTTGTTACCTGAATTATCCAACATGATCAGATATATGTCATTCATGCTGAGAAATTAATACACCTGTCTGTGTGTAAGACCTGTCCAGTACAAGGAAAGCAGTCGTCCGTTTACATTGGCAATCAAGACAAGAAAGATACTTAATCATAATCATTATCGTTGGAATGCTTGGGCGTGTGCAGATACTCTGCAACCGTCAAACATTTTGACTGTTGACAGGCTTCTTTGGGGTTTTCCTGGTTTCCCAGGTATTTATTGTGTTGCCATAGATATCCTAAAGCAGGCCTGGTATTTACCTGGACAACATTAAAACAGCCATGTGGCAGGCCAGCTTCTGTGTAGATTTCTGCCAACATCACAGCGGTCAGTGGTGTAAACGGGGATGGTTTGAATACCATAGTGTTCCCTGCAGCAAGGGCTGGACTTGACTTCCATGATGCCATCTGAAATGGGTAATTCCAGGCTCCAATACCTCCAACAACACCCAGCGGCTCTTTGATTGTGTAAGCAAAGCTCCCATTGGGCAATTGTTGGTACTCTCCTGTAATGAAGAGAGAATCAATCTAACAAACTGTATTTATCTTGCAATCAACTGAGGGGGCTAACTTTCAAATAATGACTCAAAATCAGGGGATAGGCATATTGTGGGATGTTGAAGAAGTTCCTGTTTGTAACTCCTCTGAAAAGCAAGCTTAGCTCTGAAAGTGAGCTTATTACTAGACATAGGCTAATCAGTGGTAAAAATATTGTAAGCTCATTGGAGTGTGTGAGAAGGATATACATGTACAAATATCTTCACCTGCAATTTTTGCAGCCAGCCCACCATAATAGTCAATAGTGTCGGCACAGCTTACGATGTCGTATCTTGCCTCCCATATAGGCTTGCCTGTGTCAAGTACCTCGGTCCTAGCCATCTCCTCTGTCCGCTCCTACAACATGTACAGAACCATTTGGTATCAAACCAACTGTAGAATAGCACAATCACTTAAAACATTTTTAACAAAGAAGTGAGGTTAATGATAAAATGATAGAAATCTAATAATTAGTGCATAAAAAAGCTTTGCTTTGTTCTTTTAATGGGTTTATTACTCTGTGAACAGCCAGGGCCACTTTGAGGTGGTGTCTCCTTGTCATTGCTGGATGCTACTATAGGGAACAACATGTGGGAGGCCAAAATCATGTGAGTCATATTTTACCATATGCTTATGTAGGCCAACATCCTACTGACCAATATATCATAGCCCAGTAATATAAAAAAATCAAGAATAATAGCAAATTATGGCTAACAAAATACAATGCACAATACACATCAATCATACATTCTTAGCACAAAACCTACCCTGACTATATTGGCTGCCTTTTTCAGTATTGCTCCTCGTTCAAAGCCTCCCATCTTTGACCAGGTTTTAAATGCATCTTGAGCCACAGACACAGCCTCATCAACATCCTTGCCTCCAGCATTTCCAACAGTTCGGAGAACTTCACCTATAGTAAAACAGCTAGAACTACAGAAAAGTGCACTTGTTTCCAAAATAAAGAATTTGAATTTCAATTACAAAACAGGAATAGTATTAAGCTGCTTTCAGTTTTACAGAAATGTTCAGTGTACTTTATCTCTATTAAAGTAACAAGAATTTTAGCAGAGAATTGCATGTTTTCAACATTTCCCACAGTTATGAAAGCCTCTCCTATACTGTACAAATATCACTCACTGACTCAATAGTAAAGATAGCCTGTTGTAACTAGAGACATGCAGGTGAATGTGTTGACAAGTTAGAGAGGTACCAGTAATATATTTGTTAGATTGAAGTTAATGGTGAAGCACAAATAATATTGTAATTTAATGGAATAGGACACATAACATTGTTTAAGATTATTAGCATATTTAGTGAGGTTTAGTTGAGGTAGATGAGCCTTCAGTTAAATGTTTGAGATGGATTTTGATTAAGTGAGCTACTGATACCTGTAGCAGGAGATGTTAGATTGAAGGTGTTTGGTGAGTTTGCTGGGTCCACTCTTTGTCCTCCTATGTAGTTGAGAGGCTGTGTGACCTGTGGATGCGAGCCAGTCACTACAGCCATATATCGTCGTGGAACAAATTGTAATGCTCTCTTCATGGACAACATCTTTCTGGCTGTTCACTGTCAAGACTTAAATATAAAAAGATGCAGGTCTTACAAAAATGAACTCATGTATAAGAATTTTTTCAAGTTGAAAATAACAGCAAGTAAAGCTTTAGGAAATACACACTTAACTAGCTTAAAATAAAATGTGTTCCTTAGTTGACTACAAGTCATTTAAAAATATTTATTTGATTTTTAGCAATGCTTTTCTGAATGCATGAAAGGCCAAATCTTTATATCTCGATGTTTTTTGGAAACAAAAATAAAATAATAAATCATATCAGACTTTTACCATATCATATTAATTAAAATGAGTAAAAACAAAATAATTTAAATTTGATTTTGTGTAAAGTTTCAGAGATCTCAGAATTGGTGACGTCGGCAACATTCAAAATCAGTAACCTTTCAGGGTCATGCTATTGTTCCTACTGTACTTTTCAAGATGTTTCAGGATCTATGACGAACAATCATCATCCAGGCTAGATATATGCAAATGAGATATTTGTGAAAAGTGTATTGTAGTTATACTGTTGCAAATGATTTTTACTGACCAATCAAATGTTGTTTATTTCTTGAACAAATTAGAATTAACATAAATTTTTTACTATTGTAAATTTTACAAATGAATATCATTTAATGTTCATTGACAAGAAAAAATAAATGCTTAAATTGTGTACCAGCGGCTCATTAGACTTATGCATAATGAATGAACTGAGGGGAAACTCTCATGCCAGTTATTTCTAGAATTTTACCAGGGTGGAAAAAAATCGAAGATGGAACGACAAGTGAAACAACAGAAAAAATATTATATGTGTACTAACAGTAAACAGTGATACAACATTCAATAATAATTGTAATACACCAGAATTTTTTCCATTAGTAGTTAAATTTGAATGTAAGCAAATTATAACTATACTGTCAGGGCTCTCAATCTGCCAGATTTGGGGCCGAATATTCCCAATGCAAAATAGTATCTTTTTTTCCCAATTTAGACCCCAAGTTTTCCCATTTCTAAGGAAAATGCCGCTATTTTTCCCAATTCTAAGGGGCCCGGGCCCCAGTCCCAAAATGGGGTGTGAGAGCCCTGACTGTATACAGGACTCGGAAACAATAATGAAGAATTTAATTGATTTCTTCATATATGCGAGGGTCACATGATAGATGGTACAAAGGCATGCAATTGATGTCCTATCCATGAACTGTCCATTGATGGTACCTTAAGATCAACAGTAAAGGTCATCTTTTGACCTTTCCCAATTTAAGGTAGTATACAGGTTAGCAGCAAAGGTCAAATGATCACATTTCCATTGAAAGTACAAAGCTGAAGATCACAAAGAGACTCAAACATCTTTTTGTAATATAATTAGGAGACTTTGAACTTTACAACATAAACTCATTGAAAGCTTAAGGGTTTTGAATATTAACCAGGGCTTTTGAATAAGGACATCTGTGGAATATCTTCACTGACTGACTTTGAGCAACTAATATGTATTTCAATGGCTTTGTAGTTAAACCACTGTTACATATGCATTCTTCCATGGAAATAAGTATGGCTAATCATTAAGTAGAATGAACCACATCTTTGTCTGAGCAAGCCTCCGTAGATTACTACCATACTTACAGAAATCAGTGATTTTTATGCAGAAGTAATGAAGCTAACATAACCCTGGTTTCTATATTAAAGTCCTTTCGCCTAATATCAAAGCTGAACTTGTATTGATTCCCTCATTGATTTGAGCACTAATCTAGCTGTGCTTAGTTTGTTTATTGGGATAAGCGGAAACAACCAGGGACCTCTTGTACAATGTAGCAGTTGGTGGCTACCTCACTGAACATCATGTGGAAGGTCTGACACATGCCATAATCCAAAACAATTTGGGACAAAGCATCTTACCAAATATCACTATTCAACATACATCAGAAGATGGCCTGTATGATATCAGCTTCTTGTTAAGCACAAAATGCTTGCTTAGTGATTGAACTACAATGTAACCTTCAACTTGCTCTACCGATACTGATAGTCAAGCTAAACTGAGCCTGCTTTTTTTAAGTTTTCATTGACAAAGTAAAACATCATAGTAATCTTAGTGTTCTCTCTCCCTTGCAATACCTTACATGCATATTTGGGACACCATCTTGCTAAAACCGATAGGATTTAAACAGCATGCAGATATAATGAACCATGACATGTGTAAGACTACAAGAAAAACCGTCCGTATCCATTTCTTATTTTAATCACGTCTTAAAATCGCTGCAGTGCAAACACGTGCAATTTATTTAATAATTCCAAGTTAACAATGTCAAAATATATACCAACCGAGATGAACACACAGTGTTTACTCTGGATCTGTGTTGGATACCTCAAATTACAGGGGGATTTTATTTCTTGTCAAACTTTGGAGTCAGCAACTGTACCGGATCGACTTAGACTTTACCGACAATATGACCCTGGAATCTGACCCGGAAGTTGATTTTTCACACTTCCTGCACGTGTAGTGGAGAAAATATCTCAATGGTATGTTGTTGTCACTTGTTAAGATTTGTAAATAGTTTTCAGAACAAATAACAATACATTTGTCTTAATGTCCTTTAAGGATCGTTCAGATCTCCAGTCAGTAAGATGTACTAGCTAATTAAGATGTAATGCGGTACACTCACTTCCGGTTTCTTGTTTCAGTTTCAACTTCAACTGTTCAACTTCTAGAGCGGGAGAGCATGAGAATGAAAACTACTACTAAGCAAATGATTTAGCAATCAGCAGAGGGGAAATAATTTTGGTTTAGTTTTACTTAATCCTTCCGATGTATATTATATACCTCTCCTGAAGAATTAACTGACGATCTCCTTATTTCGTTAACTTCACCAGAACTGATGGATGAGTAAAACACAGGTGAGTCAGTAAGCTTGTATAGCTGGTTTCTCATTTAGCCTGGCAATTGAAAGAAAGCCAAGTGCTTGTTGGCATATAATAGCATTTATATCCAAAGTTAAAAACACATAATACTCTTAAATTACTATTTCATTGGAAATATGCCAGCAAGTTATAAATACCTGAATACAGGACAGTAGGTTCACTAACTCATAATCATCTCAGATTTTAGCTGGAGCAGTAACACATGACCATGAGAGCCAGTCCATTGTCGAGCTGGTCATTACATGTCTTTAATGTTCACGGGTCCAGAGAGTGTGACTAGTTATCCATGATCTAGTCACCTGGAAACCAAAATAGCAGGATTAGGACAGAATCACACTGAAATTATTGAAAGTCTTGTGCCATGCCTTCACTAGCTTGATTCTTATGGGGGTCAGGAGAATGACAGGAATTCATGAACTCTTTTCATATTGCCACTGTTATAGGAAGGAGTAATAAAAATACCCTGCTACTCCTGGGGTTTAAACTTCTGCAGACCCTTCATTCTCTAGCTTGATATCCTACTGCTACACATCAGGGAAATTCCCACTATTCTGACTACTAGCACCTCCAGTTGAAACCAATTCCAACTATAGCTAGGTTCCTACACTCATACCTAGGAGATCTACTGCTCTAATCCACCGTCAGTATCTAAAATAAAACATGGTAGGATTTTGTAGCTGTAACAATTGTTCATTGTCATTGTTGCAAAATTCAATCAAGTGCTACAGGTAAGGTTCTAACTTAATAATTTTATTAGATATCAAAAAGTTGAAAGCTGTGTTTTGTATAACACTGAGGGAGTTCTCTGTGATGACTGTTGACTGTAATTATGGCATTGTGTATATTTTGCATATCTAAACTGATGTAAGCTGAGTAAACACCGAAAATGTGGCCGTGGGAATTTTTGAGAGAAAAAGCGGCGTAAGGATGGTTATGGACGTGTTAACACAGAAGATGACACTTATGAATCAAAGCAGCACAAAATACAAACCAAATCATTCCTAAGGAACAATAAGATAAAAGGTTTAGCTGCAATCTTAGTTATAGCAGCTGTTGTTGTTTTCTTTGTGGCCTGTAACTTTAATTGTTCATTGTCATGTGTCTCAAAATGTCACACACCGTGCTAAAGCCAGGCAAGGTTCTCACTTAATAATTTTATTAGATATCAAAAAGTTGAAAGCTGTGTTTTGTATAACACTGAGGGAGTTCTCTGTGATGACTGTTGACTGTAATTATGGCTTATTGTGTATATTTTGCAGAAAAAAAACTGATGTAAGCTGAGTCAAACACCGAAAATGTGGCCGTGGGAATGGAGAGATACACTGAAGCGGCGTAAGGATGGTTATGGACGTGTTAACACAGAAGATGACACTTATGAATCAAAGCAGCACAAAATACAAACCAAATCGTTCCTAAGGAACAATAAGATAAAAGGTTTAGCTGCAATCTTAGTTATAGCAGCTGTTGTTGTTTTCTTTGGCTGGCCTAGAGGAGGCTTTAAGGGTGAGGTTCCTGATGTGTCTCATGTCACACACCGCTACAAAAGCCATGGCAGCCTCACTTTCAAAAAAGGGGAATTTTATCTTGATACAAATCCTATCAAAATTGTCAGTGGAACCATGCACTATTACCGAGTTGTACCAAGCTATTGGGAGGAACGTATGAAAAAAATGAAAGCTTGTGGATTAAACACACTGCAAACGTAAGTATTTTTACTGAAAATATTTTCTTTATCTCATCAAAAGCATACAATTACCTGGTCATGAGGTGTTTCGGAATGGATGAATTGTCCATCATCATTGATCTAATGAAAAGAGGACCATTCAACAAAATGGTTAAAATGTGATTGATTCATTTAATTCTATAGATATTGCTTACAAGTTTTGTTTTGATATTGTCCCTGATCGTAATTCTCCTTCATTCATCATCATCCATAGCTAAACATGACACAATTCCTTCCAGATCAATTCCATGGAATCTGTTGTATGAGATACAATGTATACTCCTTCCTGTATCTGTTGTATCAGATACAATGTATACTCCTTCCTGTATCTGTTGTATCAGATACAATGTATACTCCTACCTGTATCAGTTGTATCAGATACAATGTATACTCCTTCCTGTATCTGTTGTATCAGATACAATGTATACTCCTTCCTGTATCAGATACAATGTATACTCCTTCCTGTATCAGATACAATGTATACTCCTTCCTGTATCTGTTGTATCAGATACAATGTATACTCCTTCCTGTATCTGTTGTATCAGATACAATGTATACTCCTTCCTGTATCTGTTGTATCAGATACAATGTATACTCCTACCTGTATCAGTTGTATCAGATACAATGTATACTCCTTCCTGTATCTGTTGTATCAGATACAATGTATACTCCTAGCTGTATCTGTTGTATCAGATACAATGTATACTCCTTCCTGTATCAGATACAATGTATACTCCTTCCTGTATCAGTTGTATCAGATACAATGTATACTCCTTCCTGTATCTGTTGTATCAGATACAATGTATACTCCTAGCTGTATCTGTTGTATCAGATACAATGTATACTCCTACCTGTATCTGTTGTATCAGATACAATGTATACTCCTTCCTGTATCAGTTGTATCAGATACAATGTATACTCCTACCTGTATCTGTTGTATCAGATACAATGTATACTCCTTCCTGTATCAGTTGTATCAGATACAATGTATACTCCTTCCTGTATCTGTTGTATCAGATACAATGTATACTCCTAGCTGTATCTGTTGTATCAGATACAATGTATACTCCTACCTGTATCTGTTGTATCAGATACAATGTATACTCCTTCCTGTATCAGTTGTATCAGATACAATGTATACTCCTTCCTGTATCTGTTGTATCAGATACAATGTATACTCCTACCTGTATCTGTTGTATCAGATACAATGTATACTCCTTCCTGTATCTGTTGTATCAGATACAATGTATACTCCTTCCTGTATCTGTTGTATCAGATACAATGTATACTCCTTCCTGTATCAGATACAATGTATACTCCTTCCTGTATCTGTTGTATCAGATACAATGTATACTCCTTCCTGTATCTGTTGTATCTGGATATCCAGATACAACCTGAATACTTTACCTATTAAACAAGACACAATCAGAATAAACATTCATATTTTACTGAAGTTTCTTCATTCTTTCTTTATTACAGTGAGTACCTGGAGACTGCTAAGAAAGTGGGTCTCCATGTCATTATCGTTCCTGGTCCATACGTTGGCAGTGACCTTGAACTTGGAGGTCTGCCAAGGTAAGTGCTTGTTGGGACTATTTAAGTCTTTCTGAATCAGTATAGCTGACCATCTGTCCAAAAACCCTTTGCCATAGTCTGTAGTCCTTAGTCCATTGTTGCCCTTAAACAAATCTTGTTATTGCTATTTCTTGAGAAGTACTGGACCAATTGTTCTCAAATTTCATATGTAGAAGGTCACATGGTTGTTTGTTGTTCATATTTTATTTTGGAACAGAACAGAAAGAAGAGGAAAAAAGGCAAAATATCCATTAAGAACTAATAAAGATGATCGTATGTTGTGCATCAAGATCCCTCTGTGATGCAGATGAAAAATAATATTGAAAAATTTAATGTTGTTAGTGTTTGACCATAAACTAATGATACAGACATTGCTTAATAGATTGCTTTGAAATCAGCATGGAAATTCTAGATCTCTTTTGATGACCTTGACAGCTCTAGATCAAAAATATTAATCCTGGCAGCTTTAGATCTGTAGTGTTGACCTTGACAGCTGTAGTTTTAAAATGTTGACCTTGACAGCTGTAGATCTATAGTGCTGACCTTGACAGTTGTAGATCTATAGTGCTGACCTTGACAGCTGTAGATCTATATGCCGACCTTGACAGCTGTAGATCTATAGTGCTGACCTTGACATTTGAGATTTATAGTGCTGACCTAGACAGTTGTAGATCTATAGTGCTGACCTTGACAGCTGTAGATCTATAGCGTTATCCTTGACATTGGAGATTTATAGTGGTGACCTTGACAGCTGCAGTTTTAAAATGTTGACCTTGACAGCTGTAGATCTTTATAGTGTTGACCTTGACAGCTGTAGATCACTATAGTGCTGACCTTGACAGCTGTACATCTATAGTGCTGACCTTGACAGCTGTAGATCTATAGCGTTATCCTTGACATTGGATATTTATAGTGGTGACCTTGACAGCAGTCTGTGTTCATTATGTAATGCTCTTTATTATAGCTGGCTGTTACGTGACCCAGACATGGAAGTGAGGACAAACTATGATGGTTACTTGTCCGCAGTTAAAAGATATTTCACATATCTGATGTCTATTATAGAACAGAAGCAGGTAAATAGTTTTACATTTCTAGTCTTTAGATCTTCTTACTTGTAGGCATTGGTTCAATTACACCACACTCTTGTCATATTATTTAAGATTCAATGAGTGACAGTTTGGCTGTTTATGTTAAAAATAAGGTATATGTTAGCTTGATATATGAACACACATCATTTAACAGATATACATGTATATATTATAATGAGCTTTCTTTATAGCATTCCAAAGGTGGCCCTATTATAGCAGTCCAGATTGAACATCAGTATGGATCCTTCAGTAAAGATACCAAACATTTGCAGGTTCTCAAAAAGGTAGTGTAGCTTAATTTCAACTGGCAAGAAAAAGAATATCCGTTAAAGTCTTTAATTTTTGTAGGAGGGTTAGTAGCCCACTTTCATCAGATGGTGAGCTGTTATAATTGTCCTGTGTCCATGGTCTGTCTGTTCATTATCAGTATTTAAACGATTCTTGTCATCACTATTTCTTCAGAAGTGCTGGATAAATATTTCTCAAATTTCATATGTAGGTTCTCTTTGGTCCCTAGTTATGCCCTTCTGGTCTTGAGACTGTTCGAAAAATGATGACAAAAGAGCATCTTGGATTTTGTCAATGAAAGTTTTTTTATCGTTTGTTATAGCAAAATAAATTCCCTACAAATATCAACAGAACAGTAGAGAACTATAATGCTTTATAAGGGTAATATGAAAAATTGTGTTACATAAGTGACTAGACTCTTTAGGTTGCTTAATAGGTATAAAAACTGTACTTTTTGAGGTGGGCTGTACAGATATAGATGCTGTGTATCGTTTGGAATTTGGCTGTATATGTTTATACTGATGTTTTTAACAGATGATGGTGCAGCTTGGTGTAACTGAAATGGTGCTGACATCAGATGGATGGACAGATGATAATAAGCTGGGCATGGCTGTAGCACCTTTCCATGACAGTATGTTGACACTGCAGGCTGTACAGAAAATCACCCAGTTTAGGAATGATTTACTAAATGTCACGATAAAGGAATAAACAATTAAAGTGGCCATTTTCTGATCATGTAGCAACCTAACATGCTTCATTTGTTTTTAGTGTCATCCAGATTGTGCCAATATTGACAGCAAATACAATCTGATGACTGGTCAATAGATAATTATGATTAAAAAAAAAAAATTGATTGTACTTAAGATCAAGAGAGAAAATGACAAATTGGGGTCTGATATCAGTGTTTAAATAGGGCTGAACTTGCCCCAGTATAGAGATTGGGACACTGAAGTTGTATCACAATATGGTGTAGGAATAGGCTGTCTATAGCTGTTTCACAATGCAGGATTAATAAGGTTCAAAGTCCACAAGCTGTTTAAATATAATAATATAACATAATATAAAATATTTATGTTATGAATGATTGAAGCTTGATATTTGCTTAAATCCCTCTGTTAAATAGGCGCCTTACCAACAGCCAGCTTCAGCAGCTTTGAGGAAGGGAAGTCAGCTTTTGATCATATTACAAGTCTGAGTACAGACTTCCCATTGTTCGTCTCAAACTTCTGGACAGGAGCCAACAACTACTGGGGAGATAAATACAGTCCTGGTTCTACAGTCACAGGTATGAATATCAAACTGAATACAAAGTATATATATAATACACTGACATCTACCTGTTGACACAGATATATGACCTCTGGACAGGTAAATAACACGAAGGTAAGGCCTCTTTAGACAGGTGTATATGACCTGATGTAAATACTCAAGTGTGACCTCACTTGACAGGTTGAAATATTCAAGTCAATTGTGACCTAGCTAAGCAGGTGTAAATTCTCAAGTTTGGCATCACTAGACCGGTGTAAATTCTCAAGTTTGACCTCACTAGACACGTGTAAATTCTCAAGTTTGACCTCACTAGACAGGTGTTAATACTGAAGTGTAACCAATCTTAGATAGGTGTAAAAACTCATATGGGAACTAGCTAGACGTGAAAATACAATGTACTCAATGTGACCTCATTAACCAGGTGTAGATACTCCAAGGTGACCTCTCTTAAATACTCATGTGGGACATCTCTAGATAGATTATATTACTCTAGTATGACCTCACTAACCAGGTGTAAACACTCAAGTGTAATCTCACTACCTAGGTGTAAACTTTCAAGTGTAATCTCACTACCTAGGTGTAAACACTCAAGTGTTACCTCACTAACTAGGTGTAAACTTTCAAGTGTAATCTCACTATCTAGGTGTAAACACTCAAGTGTAACCTCACTAACCAGGTGTATACACTCAAAGGTAACCTCACTAACCAGGTGTAAACACTCAAGTGTAACCTCACTAACCAGGTGTAAACACTCAAGTGTAACCTCACTAACCAGGTGTAAACACTCAAATGTAACCTCACTAACCAGGTGTAAACACTCAAGTGTAACCTCACTAACCAGGTGTAAACACTCAAGTGTAACCTCACTAACCAGGTGTAAACACTCAAGTGTAACCTCACTAACCAGGTGTAAACACTCAAGTGTAACCTCACTAACCAGGTGTAAACACTCAAATGTAACCTCACTAACCAGGTGTAAACACTCGAGTGTAACCTCACTAACCAGATGTAAACACTCAAGTGTGATCTATCTAGACAGTTGTACAATCCAAGTGTAACCTATCTAGACAGTTGTACAATTAAAGTGTGACCTATCTAGACAGTTGTACAATCCAAGTGTAACCTATCTAGACAGCTGTACAATTCAAGTGTGACCTATCTAGACAGCTGTGCAATGCAAGTGTGACCTATCTAGACAGCTGTACAATTCAAGTGTGACCTATCTAGACAGTTGTACAATTAAAGTGTGACCTATCTAGATAGTTGTACAATTCAAGTGTGACCTATCTAGACAGCTGTACAATTGATGTGTGACCTATCTAGACAATTGTACAATTCAAGTGTGACCTATCTAGACAGGTGTTCAGTTCAAGTGTGACCCATCTAGACAGTTGTACAATTAAAGTGTGAACTATCTAGACAGTTGTACAATTCAAGTGTGACCTATGTGTGACAGTGTGACCTATGTGTGACAGTTGTTAATCTCATTTTTAACCTTGATAGACAGGTGTAGATACAAAATGTGACCTAGCGAAACAGGTTTGTTATACAGATATCTGGCTTATGTAGGCAGATATACAATACAATACAAATGAATGCATTGTTGTTTTAAGACTCAAATATTTGAGTCCTGGGCCATGCTTTTTTCCTATTGGAATCTCTTCAATTTTGAGAACCTGTTATATCCACCTGAAACTGGACTCATCAAAATTTTGGAAATATGACTCTGGACTTACAAGATGAAATCCCACAAAACATACTGGTACGACCACTTTAGATTGGTACATTAATCAAATATGTGACATGTGTAAGTATTTGTTTTGTGACGTCTCTAGCCAGGTGTAATTACGCAAGTGTGACCTTACTAGGCAGTTGTATGACGAATGTTAAATAAAAGATTTACCCTTAAGTATTTTGGGACACACACTCTTGAAAATTATTGATTGAACAATGGCACACTAGGAAAACAATGAGAGAGATAGGTTTTAGTAGGGAGCTCAGCCCAACCACTGTTGATAATGATAGGTTAGACCTCTCTCAACAGGTATAGTCATAGCTGATCTCTATAGACAGGTGAAAAGTGAACTAGTCCAGGGAGAGGACACCAATGTTTCCTGACCGGTAGTAATGTATTCTATTTACAGAGTTCACATCAAACCTAGAGGAAGTGCTGATCACTGGGGCCTCTATCAATTTCTACATGTTTCATGGGGGAACAAACATTGATGTTATTGCAGGCGCTAGTGATCATAATGGCTACCAACCGGGAGTCACAAGTTATGGTAAGTTTGGTGTAAAGTATGAAGATCACTAAAACAGTAAGTAAACATATGTAGCAGAGGTCATTATGGCTTACAAGTCTGACGCTCAACCGATCAAGCTGTAGAGAAGTTCTCTTTAGCCGAGCAGTATTTTGCAGCTAGTATTTTTACCAGGGTTACACATGATTTGATGTTTATTCAGGGGTCTACAATTTATTTTATAGAAAACAATATAGACTTTGTACCAAACCTATAGTTTGTGTTACTGTAACCATGGTAATTTCTGCTAGGAGTCAGTTTCATGATATTAAAAGGCAAATTGTATGCGCTGTGGTTATTTTCCAATCAACGAACCTTCGTATATCTAAATTAATAAATATTTTGATATGTATGTGGTATGTGGATGAAGTTTATGTGGCAGAATGACTTCTGTGTTTAGTGTAAGTTTCCCTCAGCATGTGGTAAGTTAAATTTAACAAATTGTATTAGAAGACTCATGCAAGGAAGCTTTTCTCATTTTCTCATTTTTCTTATATTATTTTGTAGTGTTACTAATATCTTTCAGATTTCTTAGTAAAGGTGGATCAAACTTTTTATAACTTTTAAAAGTTAAAACTGAAGTCAAAACTTTTGAATGTCAACTGTTGAAAGGTTATAGTCAAACAGATTTATCATTGATAAATCAAATATTTATCAGATTATGATGCACCGTTAACTGAATGGGGAGACACCACCCTGAAGTATAAGGCAATCACTGAGCTGCTTCTGAAGTATGACTATATACGACCAGAGGATATCGTGATACCAGGTGAGCTTCAGACATCTTAGTTCATAATAACCTGGCACTTGTAATGAAAGTTTCTTAATCTCTTAATCTCATTTTCATAATTCAATTGTGTCTCTTTAAAATCAATTGGTTGCATATTCACTACTGGAACATATTCATTCACCATCTCCATGTTGTTGGTTTTTTCAATTTTAAAACTCAAATGTTTTATATTTACATAGTGGTTGTCACTTTGATATTTTTGTTTCATTTTCTTTTTCACAGAAATATCTCGAGATCCTCGGACCACTGCCTATGGTAGAGTATAAGGTTTAAATAAAACAGCATTCATTGTTTAATAGTTACATTCACTTGTGAGTCTAAGTTGCCATGGTGATCTAACATTGTATTTCTGTATCCTCCTCCAATAAAGTTTCCATGGTGATCTAACATTGTATTTCTGTATCCCCCTCCAATAAAGTTTCCATGGTGATCAAACATTATATTTCTGTATCCCCCTCCAATAAAGTTGCCATGGTGATCAAACATTGTATTTCTGTATCCCCCTCCAATAAAGTTGCCATAGTAATCAAACATTGTATTTCTGTATCCCCCTCCAATAAAGTTGCCATAGTAATCAAACATTGTATTTCTGTATCCCCCTCCAATAAAGTTGCCATGGTGATCAAACATTGTATTTCTGTATCCCCCTCCAATAAAGTTGCCATAGTAATCAAACATTGTATTTCTGTATCCCCTCCAATAAATTTTTGTTGTTATTGATATGTACTTAACCATTTAAATAACTTGAGTAAGTAACAAGTTATCTTATACAAAAAAATACCCGAACCAATGAAATAATTAAAATTAAACAGGATCTTTGAGTTGAGCTTCAAGAAAATAGTGTTTTATCGTCTAACTGTTGAATGATTGTCAAAATTATAGTCACAGTCAATATGAATGTGATCTGGGTGACAAATGAACAATCAGGATGTCATTCATATTGACAATAAATGCAATATGACAACTGTTCAATGGTTATACCCTCACTTTTTTCAGGCAGTGGATGACAAAGTGTCTTTATGTTATAGGTAGTGTACAGATACAGGCCTTCCTCAGTTTTGAGAACATGCTATCCAGAGTAAAGGTAGGTAACTAGAGTTTAGTAATTACCAAAAAAATAAAAGGTAAGATATCGTATATCAGGAGTTGTTTTGCAAGAATCTAATTTTTGTAAATTTACCAACCCTTTTAATATTTCAAAGAATCAACATCACTAATTTTTTTCTTCTTTTTTTTGTTAACAAATGAGTAATACATCTATAGGGCTGACCTACCTAAAGGCACCAGAGGACTCTCTAGTCGTTAACATTTCTGAAATAAATCAAAAGTAGTCAGTATGTACCCATTCAACAAAAAGTACATTTTAGGGCTTTTCGCAAAAATTGGACAGTGCAAAAATATCCCCATATATGGTATGAGGTGTAAGTGGTTCAATTCGAAGATGGGTCGCTTTGTATTTCAGAGGAAACTGAATTCATTGACTGCCCTGCATTGTCATGATTGTGTTCTTTAGCAAGACACTTTATCAAAATTTCTGTGGATAGCATGCAATGGGCCTTGTGCATGGTGTTCAGTTAGGTAGTCGCCAGCTGCTACTACAAGGAGACCACACTTTGAAAAGACCCTGGTTGCATTGCCCTTTTGAGGCAATAAAATCAGCAGGCAAACAAAACATGAAGAAAACTGATAGCAGATTCAGGACTGAATTTTCTAGGTTTCAATACGGCTTAAGAAATCTTTAGAAATTCCTTACTTAAGGAATGCTCAGGAAGTGTTTTATATGCATAATATATGCAAAATAAACCAACACAAAATTTCAAGCTCTGTAAAATCTTGGTATAAGCTTATAAAAAATCCTGAACTCATCTAGATTTAACACCTTGAAAAATCATCTGCTTTTTGATCTAGTTATTTGTTTGAGATATTACAAATTGTATCTAGAAGCATTTGTTTATTTGAAAGGTAGTTCAGGCTCATATACATAACTAATAATGAGTTCACATCTGTAGATGGGAGAGGCTGGTACTGACCAGTGATGTTGAATTTTAACAGGGGAAGCAGATGGATTTGACCAGTGATAACATAATTTTCATTGGTCAAATGACCAAGGTTGTTGACCTGTGAAATGTGTTTAAAGTGTCAATGTTTTACTGTGATGATATATAATACAGATGTTATTAAGGTTAGTGTAAGTACTAGTATTTAGAAAGATGTTAATTTTACAGGGAATGCAGAGGTCCCGCTTTTCACTTACCATGGAGGAGCTGAATGTCAGAGGTCAAAGGTCAGGCTACATACTGTATAGAACAAACATACCTAGCTCGTCCATTGTCAGATTGACTGACCAGCCACGGGACAGGTTACAGGTCAGTTTGCTATCAACAGTTCTGTAGTTTGAAATTATTTTAATTTTCGTTAATTTTGTACCAGCCATATAAAACATTTTGCTTTCATCTTTTTCTTTGTTTTAGCTGACTTGACATCACAGAATACATACTTTTAAAAGAAACCTCAAATAATGTACATACTGTAATATCTATTTATTCTTGGTTTTATATAGCCTTGTGGGTGTCTTGTGGCTCAAAGTTTAACTTTTCTCCCCTATTACCTTTAGACATTACATTGTATGCTACTGTGACCATAGTAGTCAAATTTACACAAATTTTTAGGATTTTTTGAGAGTTATATGTTGAGAACTTTACACTCTCGAAAATTACAGGTAAGGTTGTGTTTTGGTTTTAATTGTTCATTTTTTTTGTTTCACCGAAAGTTTTTAGCAGGGTGGATGTTTTATTACAGGAGTCATGGAACACAGTATTGTTTTCTTTATCAAGTTAATTCCATCCTTGTTAATTGTAGATAAACAACAGTTACAGTATTTGTAACAGATATAAACACACAAAGACCACATTTAATACGGACATGATTTAGTGTAATAACTAATATAGTACATTGTGTATTGATAGTATACCTGGTGTATTAATCCTAGTATTGTGTATATAGCTGTTGGTGAATGGTATTAACATGGACACAATATTTGACTGGAATACCAATACACGTACTACTGATATCTCCTCCGAATGTATCTTCATTAACAACACACTGGACCTCCTAGTGGAGAATACCGGCCGAGTTAGTGAGGTAAAACAGTCGTCAGATTGGATGGACAAGCAGAGGAAAGGTGAGATGTATTACTAGCAAAGGTGAGAATATGTTAAAAAGAAATCAATTAATGATATGTTTTGCTACTATGATAGAATCGAATGAGATTACATAACTTTTCAAATCAGAGTAAGGTTAGATTGTTGTATATTGAAGGCAAATATTACTGCATGACTGTAACATCTGTCCTCTGTATCAGGTCTTCATGGGGATGTGTTAGTAGACCGCCACACTGTGAATCACTGGACCATCTATAGTCTGGACTTCTCATCCAGCTTCATCAACAGGTAAAATACATCTACAGGTAATCTACATCAATAGGTAAACTACGTCTACAGGTAAACTACATTAACAGGTAAACTACATCAATAGGTAAAATATATCTACAGGTAAAATACATCTACAGATAAAATGCATCAACAGGTAAACTACATCAACAGGTAAACTACATCAATAGGTAATCTACATCAACAGGTAAAATACATCAACAGGTAAAATACATCTACAGGTAAACTACATCAACAGGTAAAATACATCAACAGGTAAACTACATCAACAGGTAAACTACATCAATAGGTAAAATACATCAATAGGTAAAATACATCAACAGGTAAACTACATCAATAGGTAAGCTATATCAACAGGTAAACTACATCTACAGGTAAACTACATCAACAGGTAAAATACATCTACAGGAAAACTACATCAACAGGTAAACTACATCTACAGGTAAACTACATCAACAGGTAAAATACATCAACGGGTAAAATACATCAACAGGTAAACTACATCAGTAGGTAAACTACATCAACAGGTAAACTACATCTACAGGTAAAATACATCAACAGGTAAAATACATCTACAGGTAAACTACATCTACAGGTAAACTACATCAACAGGTAAACTACATCAACAGGTAAAATACATCAACAGGTAATCTACAGGTAAACTACATCAAAAAGTAACCTAGAAATACAGGTAACCTACAAAAACAAGTTACCTACATCAACAGGTAAACCTCATAAACATATAAATGACATCAACAAATAAACTGCATCCACAGGTAATCTACATGAACAGATTGTTTACATAAACAGGTAAATTCCATCAACAGATAATCTACACCAACAGGTGCAGGTAAACTGCATAAACATATAGATAACATCAATAGGTAAACTACATCTACAGGTAAACTACATCAATGGGTAAACTACATCAACAGGTAAATTACATCAACAGGTAAACTACATCAATAGGTAAGCTACATCAACAGGTAAATTGTGTTTATATCAACAGAGTAGTTACATCAATGGATGAATAACATTGACAGGTAAACTACACAAACAATCGATCAATTATTAACCTGCATTAACAGGTAAACTTCATCAGCAGGTATGTTACATCAAAAAGGGACAGATATCCATCATGAAAAGGATTAGGTAACAACATCAACAAGTTTCATAAATCTCAGCTGATAAACTATTTATCATTTCAAAAAGGTGACATACTTGCTATTACAGTAACAAGTGACCTACAGATACATTATTTGATCAAATACCTACATTATCTTATTAATATATTGTCAGTAGGTATACTGAGTATGTATTAAATATCCCGGACAATTACATTGTAATGAATAGCAATACTTCATGCTAAAGGTTAAGCATGCTATGATTCTGTTGTATTGTAAAGAAACCCACTTGTTGACCCTTTTACTGTAGAAGTTGATTTTAAAAATACAAATGATATGCTCCCTTTTAACTTGCAGGATCAAAACGTTTGACAGATGGAAACCATTTACCTCCTCAAGTCTGGTTCCAGGACTGTACCGAACAGAACTGAGCATTGAGCAGTCACCAACAGACACTTTTCTGTCACTTACTGTAAGTAAAATATGTAGCAGATATATCCAAATAAATTACAACATTCATCTGTCTCATTAAAGATATTGTTTTGTTGAAAGGTTCTGTTTCATCAGCAAAAACCAAAATGTGGTTCAACACTTTAGTGTGACTTTTTTTGTAGGGCTGGGAGAAGGGCATGGTTTTTGTGAATGGAAACAATGTCGGACGTTATTGGAATGTTGGGCCGCAACACTCTCTTTATGTACCAGCATACTACTTGAAACGTGGTATGAACTTGGTGAGTGACATAATATTTCTACATTCAACATGATAAATCCTATGATAATTAGTAGAGAATCTGTTTCTTTCACCCTGTGAACAACCAGGGTCATATTGAGGTGCAGTCTTATAGTAGCCGGTTGGTTCCTCACTGAACAATATACAGGAGGACCTTCGCATGCCTTCCTGAGCAATTAGTGTAAAGTGTCTTGCTCATTGGTAACAGTACAGACTGGTCTGTTTCTCAACTCCCTGTGAATGCAGACCGCCTCCACTAAGAGGTGTCAGGTGTAAAATTATTTGGTGCTAAATGTCACATAAAGGAACCAGATAGATCGGATGAGACAGAAAAATCTAACGCTGGGTAGCGTGTGTCTGGTTTCCTTATCCCATGTACAACAAAAGTGTATCCTACAAATACAGAGGTGTGATAGCTCAATTGACAATTGACCTATGTTATCACAAGTGAATATCTGAGGTGTGGAATCTGACACCTCTTAGAGGAGATGGTCTGAGAATTGTAATTACATGACTTCATATTCAGTTGTTTTTCTGACCAGCAAATACAAAGAGAGATAATCTAATCGAACTGAAGAATTTTGAAATGAAGCCGCTTTTCTTATCAGGTCATGGTAATGTTGCAATCAGCATCTTACTCCATCTTACGAAGAAAAGAAATCATTACAAATGTTTGTTATAAAGAGGTTGCAAATGTTCTTAAAATTTGAGGTATACCTACTGCATGGCATATCTTTCTTTTTTTTCTGGATTTTTACAAGGAAGTTTACAATATTCAGCACTTATTTACATTTATTGCCATTGTTTTATTGCCTCCTGTATAGAATTTAGGTTCAGAACATCAGCAAAGCCTCCATTCTGTACCCAAATTCTTTATGGTCCGATAGGCTATCCTTAAACCACTTATCTACATACGTCCCGAATACTGGTACCTGCAGATCAGTGTGGTAGGATGGGTAAATACAGTTGAACCACATTATCCTGAATGGGGTAAGACCATGGGAAAATTTCAAGAAAATCAAGTATTCTATTTAAGAGAGTACAAATGTTTTGTGTATGCAGGGACGGACAAAATGCTTCAAGTCAAATGGGGTCTTCATGTTTTACGAGTTCCGAGATAACGAGGTTTGATTCAACTGTATAGATAATATCTGGGCTTAAACGACGTTACATTCACATCACTGTCTGATATCGATTCAAACTTTTTTCTTTTTTTTTTTGTTGCAGATTTTGATATTTGAACAACACAAGGTTGGAGCGACCATATTTTTCTCAGACAAACCATCCATAGGAAAAAGGATGGCATCGGAAAAGTACTGATTCGATGGACAGAATGTGTGCCTATTTAGCTCACCAGTTATGGATAACTGTGTGCTGATACTTTTTTCCCTGGCATCCACATCAGAGTCCTTGTTGACATCCAACCCGAAGTTATGATATATTTGAAGTCAATTTTTGAAAGGCATATGACTCATTAAGTACACGTCCTGCACCCCTCATGAGGTCTAAGATTTATTTCAAAGGGTTTCAGTCCATTTTTATAGATCTCACACCCTTCCTGTTTGGTATATACAATGAGGAGAATACTAGGATAAATGTTTCCGCAATTTCATCTTGAATGTTTTTGCATTTGAATTTTCATATTTTAACACATTTTGGACATAAGTGTTTTGAAAATTTCTTTTACTTTACTTCTTTTCTTTTTGGTATACACAATAATTAAGCATTTTTCAATGACTTATTTCTACTTCATTATCTTGTGAAAATTGTTGTCAGAAAACATTCCACAACATTCCGTTGTTATGTGATAATATTTTTTTGTAAACATTAATGTCGTCCCTTTTCTCAAGACATTCCATGCCATATCATTATTAAATGAAAATCATTGCAAGAGTTCATACTACATGCATCTTGTAATAATCCTTATAAAACATAACATGATAACATGATGTGTAGAATGTATGGTTAAATCTGTAATTAATACTATTGAGCACTGTTATCAGTCTGTGGTTGTAAGTAGAACAAGTGAGTGTGTATTAGGACAGAGTATTGAAACTCTAAGGAAACTCTCGACATGAGGAAATCTCAAGTTGAGATGTTTTATACAAGTGGGGCCAGGTCACATTTAGTTGAGTGTTAGAGTGTTCAGCTAGAGACTAAAGGGTCGCTATTTCAAATCGCTCTGGGGGCAGGGCGTTTTTCATTTCTCCTTCCTATTACAGATCTGGTGCCATTGACCACTCCAAGGGTAGAAGCTAGAGGAAATTGAGATGCTTCCTTGGAGATAATGAACCTGGGTTGTTGTTGTCTTCAGGGTTGAAGACTTTGTGAAGGAGGGAGTACTGTAGAAGTTGAGTGTACAGGTTGCCTTACTAGCCATGGCTAGTGGGAATTTTCCCTTAGTCGAGCTGTAGAGTATCCGGCTCGAGATTGAAGGGTTGCTACTTTCAATCCCGCCTAGGGCAGGATGTTTTTCATTACTACTTCATATTACATATCATATAATTTACGTTGGAGAAAATGCTTTAAGTGTTATCACAAAACTGTGCACATTGGTGCGCTGGTTCTTCTTCTGTTTAGAATCTCTTAATTCTTTAACTAGCCCATTCTATATGTAGTCCCCAGAATACCATGTCAAGTTGAATCATATCTATTTTCCATATAAGGTCAATATTCAGTATACACTATGGTATCCTTCAGCAATTCTGCATTATAAGACACCTCAAATGTATTAATATCCATCTTGAGGTGAAATCCTAGAAACTGAGAAAGGATTGATGTATGAGGATCAAATAATGGCATGGCAAAACACAAAAATGTGAACTATATATATACTACATATAGTTGGAAAAGGACATGTTCTACATGACCCATCTAGCCAGTTTTCAAATATCTATTTTTATAGTATTTTGTGTATAAGAGAAATATAATATGCACTTGTTGAATGTTCAGTGTTGAATGGTCTTTTTAAAATGTATACCTGTATTTATTGCAATTTCTT
This sequence comes from Ylistrum balloti, assembly GCF_031769215.1. Taxonomy (NCBI): domain Eukaryota; kingdom Metazoa; phylum Mollusca; class Bivalvia; order Pectinida; family Pectinidae; genus Ylistrum; species Ylistrum balloti. The sequence continues at coordinate 1,058,702 of NW_026781932.1, read as the reverse complement.
TGAGAAGGTGAAGCAAAATTTCGGTATAAAACAATTTTGCATATTATGCATGGCTGAATGTACACTTATGTAATATCAGTGAAGTGATTGTTATGATGCAAATATAAGAATCAATGTAATAATTGATCTAGTGATGTTGAAAGGTTGTGAAGCTGTATCTCAGGTAGGCTGAATTGGCCGAGTTAGTCTGCCAATCATAATCTTATTTAAGTTATCTAAGGATGTCAGAGAACCATTGTAATACCTTACATCTCTTTCTAGTTTTTGTCCTGTTAAATTTTATGATTATTTTTCAGATAAAATTCATTGATGTAAAAACAGCATACTACTAACTAATAAGTTTTTAGTGGTCCGATATAAAAGGATGTCCGACTAGTTCTGAAAAAAAGTGTAGATGGACTTTTGATACTTTGGAGACATATTGCACTACAAACATGTTTTCTGTAAGAAACAAACTTGATGGTAATTTTTTTTTAAACATTTATGAATGTTTTTTTGTTTATATTTGGTATATTGACAACTGTGATGAACTTTTCACCGGCATCTGGCCGGTGAGACGAAGGACTACCAGTTGGTATATCTGCATCAGTTAAAAAGTGAAAGACACTTTAGTAACTTTAGGTTTGTTTGTATTGTGATTGTTATTTTACACCATGGGATTTAAATGTATTCTAGCTTTTTATTGAGTCATTACACAGAGGATCTCCAATCAGACAATGTTTTCCTTGGAGGTGTCATTAAAAAAAAGTCAAACATCTTTTGGAGGTGTCATTAAAAACAAAGAGTCATCATAATGTGTCATGTTGTTTTTATTTACATGATAAATGACAGAATCTAAAGAGATTTCAGGGCAAAGGAAAGACACAAGGACATATTCCATATACATTTATACGTTTAACCGTCTCTTTTCAGCACCATCTTCTAGTCAATACCAAGACAATACAACTGATTACAGAACACTCTTGTCTTACACGCACTAGAATTATATGGAACGTCGGTGCTGATATGTTAAATAACAACATTGCATGTGAATTGCTTAATATTGAAATATGCTGATAACGTAGCATGCCATTTACCAAACCACACAAACAAGACATGCACCTACCCCTTCCCCTCCCCAAAACATATATCGATGGTTGTTTGAAGTTTGATGAATTTGTTTAAGTCGTCAAATGTGACCTTACAACCTTCATAAAAGACCACCTTAATAAGAGGATGATATGGGTTAAATATGAACCAAATCTATCAAGAGGTTTTCGAAGATGCCACATGTAAACTGATGGTAAAGGGGACGTGACAACAGGACGGGATGGGGCAAACGGACGTTGGTAACATTATATGCCCCCAACAGTGGATACATTCAGATTCTGGATAAAATATCATCCCATTTATCTTTCTACTATTTTATTTCACTGCCATTTCAGCAATAAACAATTCACATGTGCATCAGCATTCCATAGTACTATACCCCCTCCTACCTAACACCATACAATTCACATGTGCATCAGCATTCCATAGTACTATACCCCCTCCTACTTAACACCATACAATTCACACCACCAGATCTTACAGACACTGATATAACAGTTGTCTTTATTCCACACCTATTTTTCACATCCCTTTTCTACTTCCTAGCATACAAAAATAAGTTATTCAATCTGCATTCACAGACCATGATTGATCTTTAACACTCCAATTACATACATCTTTCAAAATATATATAGTTATATTTACATTCTATGAACGGATGTGCTTCAGCAGTTTTTTTTATTATTATTATTCAAGTATAAGCATTATTATGGTGTAAAATCAAATAAAAGCCTAGTATTATAGGCATCAGAAGAGTAAGCAAAAAAGGTTTAAACCACTCTACCATAAATACATTTGTACCTCAAAGGGTGTGCACATCAAACTGGATTATTTTTGTAAGCATTAATTTTTCAAGTTGAATTCTGGGCTGAATTTGACTGTTTACTTACAGTTAGACTTTTCATCATATATTGACAGTTTATGTTTTAATGTAAATAGTGTACCTTATAAACCTTTTGATTTTATCATACTAAGTGTACAGAAATGATCAAAGAAATTGATTAGATGTCACATTTTTTGAAACTGTCCTCGATTGTCCTATGGAGTTTACAAAGAAAGACTGTTCCAGAAGAATTATTATTCATTGTAAGATAATGCCTACATGGAGAAATAAGAATAATCAGCTTGAGTGAAAACTGTTGAGGCATTAAAACTGGGAAAATGGATCTCTCCAGTTTTCAAGTTTTAACAAACTGAAATTGTTGGTCATGTGACTTAGTTTGATCATGTGCAAGTAAAAACATCATAATACAATCTTATGTACTCTTTAATTTCAGTGAAAATCATATATTTGTTTTAAAAAAGTCTATCCTTGATACCAAAATTTTACACTTCAGATTGTCAGTCGACAGCTAGTGAATTGATACATAGGGCTTCTACTCAAACTGTAAAAAACATCTAGATCTTAATAGTAAAACTGATGTTGTCCTTACATTCCAAACTGTACTGTAACATTAATTAAAACTTACCTCTGGGGTCCTGGAGTAAAAGTCTAAAAATAACCATCATACTTGTACCATTCCCTTGTAAAGAGTTAGGCTTCTTGTAACAATCATTCCCGAATTCAAACAATTATAGCATGTACATAAAACATATTTAATAATGACTTACAGTCTGGAGGACACAACCATTGTTAAAAACCACGACACTATATTTTTGCCAGAAAATGATAGTATAGTATGAGCCATTTTTCAGATGAGAAAAAATATAATGATGACATTGCAACACAACTTTCTATTCTCCATCATAATTTTGATTTATAAAAATCAATTCTTTGCAGATTTCAGTATACAACCATCATAGAATTTTTAATAGGAATTTCAAATAAAATATTTCAAACTTTCAATACAAAGTTTTAAGAATAAATGATTTAAAAAAATGGAGTCACAACAAAATACACACTGATAAAAAATCATACTGAATTTATCAGTAGACAACCAATCATTGCATTCTAGTTATATCTAAGTTTGAAATAGGAAAATTCCCTTTGATACATCTACTCCTCTTTTTTTTTTGTATTTTCTTGGTTGTACACAAATAATGAAATGTTAGGATTTTACATGAAATGTTGTATGTTGAATGCTGTTTAGAATATTAATTAAACTTCAAAACCACATCTGCATGATTTTCCATAATGACATATACTTAAAAAAAAGAAATATTTCTCAGAATATTCATAAAAACACAAATGAAAATATATTCCGGTTTCATGTTTCTCATGCACAAAACATATTACAGTACAATTATAATGAACAGAACTTAAATGATACTGTAAAAAGAAAACAGTTGCCATGCAAACGGTTAAGAAAATTACCAGTTTTCTAACCCGTTTCGTTCCAAGTATAATTATTATTTTCTTTTAATTTGAATCCATATTTAAGAAAATAAGCAAACAGTTTTTTATATAAGTTTTTTATAAGGGACTTCAAGATATGATGATCATAAAGCATCCAAGTTTATCTTGATTTCGGAATAAAACATGCAGTTTAATAACAATTCTTGTCGGTAACTCTGAAAGATAGTGTAAATTCTTTCAAAGATAAAAAACGGACAAATAAATCTTACTGTACTCCACCGAACTGGTGGACTTGGTCACAGTTACCAAGCTTCTAAATAACTATGGCAATGATTACTAGGGATACATTTTGATTCTGGGACACCTGATATAAATCAATGATATGATAAAACATGATTCTGCATGTAAAGATGATAATTCAGAAAAAAAAATTGCACAAATATGTACAGTCACTACTGCACTAATAGAGTGCTATTGCACAAGGTACTAAAAAATGTTCACAAAATGTTAATTAAAAAAACACAAGCAGATAAACTGACTAGTAGGTTTATTTTGATTCACAATTTATTAGTCTTCAAACCACATGAAATAAAACAATTTTCTACCAAACCTAGTAAAACATGTAACTGAGCTACAAAAAAAAAAAAAAAAAAAATACTGAGAAACAAACATTCACTATCATGTAAACATCAATACTGTTAATCGTTGAGACAAGTTCGTTGGTATGCACATCAAAGGGATGTGCTTATACTCGAGATCAGTAGCTGCAATATTTTGTATAAAAAATAAATATTTCTTGGCAAGTCTGATATGTTTAATACAATTTTTGATGTAATTTATGAGTATTCATAAAGGAATGCAAATGATTTCAAACATGATATGTAAAGCTTAAAACCAATTTTTAAGATCTGGAATGAGAATCGCCAGAGAATGCTTCCCTTCAAAGGTTTTCACATACAAAAACATCAAAACTATGCTGTGTAACTTCATAATATATTCTACAAATTTCTTGCTAGTTGCTACAAAAACACACACACAAAACCCAATTACGGTGTAGGTTATTCTTCAGAAAATTTTTAGAAAAAAATTCTGGTATGATTTAAAAATTCTTTCCTTGTCATTTAAAATCAACTTCCATCAGAAATTGGCGATACTGGGGTATGCTATCATTGTAATCACAATCAAAGCAATGTTTAAGATATTTTTTTCACTTGTCCAGTATAGATATTCTGGATATCTGATTACTGAGTAAAAACAAAAAAAAACACAGACAATAAAACTCAAAATCAAAAACTAACTACCTTTTAATTTACAATGCAATGTTGTGTAGAGTGAATTATTACAATACACATAACCAAAAGCTACCAAATGGGACTACTATACTCAAAGTAAGCTTGACTGTTGCTTCCCTCACTAGTCACCATGACAACAACACAAGCTTGACTATCACTACTAATCGGCCCACTCATTATTCATCCTGACAACAATACCAGAAAACTGGCAGCAACAGAAATAACAGTTCATTTTTTTTTTAAAGTTTTATATCAACAAACATGGGACAAATATCTTTTGATCCCATTTTCAATAAATAAATAACAATACAGCACTGAGAGATTCATTACATTTGTAAACAAATTGAAAACAAAACAACCCAACTTGATGATAACGTTGACTGTAAATGATGTAGGGTTCCTTGAAGTCATGTAAAAATCCAGACAAAAGTCAAAAGCCCTGGTGATTACAAATTTTGATGATGAATATAAATGGGGAAGTCATAAATGGGGAGGCTTGAATCTTTTAAAGCGGAGAGTCACAAAAGTCATCAAATTAATACGAAAGAAGGTCAAAAATCATGGTGAAAGTAAATTTGATGATGGGTGCAAGAAATTTCGTATTTTATGGTGAAATAACAAAACAAATGAAATACCCAATCAAATGACAAGTATAAACGATCATTTAACTGTTCCCCCACGTTCAATTTGTTGAATGAACAGGTGCTTGTTCTGGTGTATATTTGACCTTCACACAAATAACATGTACATCATAGCTCTCTGTGAATCCTAACGGTGACCCTCCTGGTGTAACTCTGATTGTTACCATGGCCATTCCTTCCTCCTGGATGATGACTTACTTCGTCTTAAACGTGTGATCACAATTGGGGATGGCTCGTCTTCAACATATGGAAAAATGAAACTCTGAGGACGCTGAAAACACAAACAACAAAATTGGTTTATGATACCACTTAAGAAATCATTCAATCATATTTTAACTAATACAACAAATCATACTGCTGGTACTGTAACCTCCAGGCAGACATTACATTTTTAACTGTGACTTGGTCCTCCAGCAGATAATACAATCTAAGCTAGTTTTTTCAAAGTCAATCTGATATTAGAGCCTTGTTTTGATATCGGGGTCTTTCGTGGACACTGGTGTCCTGGAAATTAAAAGCTTTTGTCCAGCTAATATTGCAGAGTCATGTCTGATATTTAGGATCTTGGGCTTAAATTGGGGTTTCTGGTTGATTGGGGTTCAAGTTTCCAAATACATTGCAGTATTTACCAATGATATACCACATAAACTGGTTTTTAAAGAACACTCATGCTTTAACCAACTAAAAACTAAAATGTACTTGAATTTTTCAAATAGGATGCTATCCAAAACATATGAAGCACAAGATTTCTGATTAAAAAAGTAATAATGTATTAATAGTTTTTATAAGTTAAAGTTATTACATGTTATAAAGTTACAAACATCCACTAACTGAGGACTAGAAAATTTTGGTGTCGTTATTAGAAAAATATAGTGTTGTTATTGTTACCTGGTGAAGAATAGACCTCTTGGCAGGAGAAGAAGTAGGCGTGTGGTGATTCAGGTCAGCATTAGCCAGCTGGTCACTCCAACTAATGCGGGATGCATGCTTGGGAGCTGTAAGATAAACACAAATGATACAATCAACAGAACAAGAAAGCAAAAGAGATCAACAACTCAAAGTTGTAAAGTGTTTGTAATATCACCAGTGAACTCTCACACATTTTTTACATTGTGAACAAATATCAAACTACCATGAAAAATTGTTTATACACCAGACCTAGCATGATTGTAATAGAATATATTTTGTTTTGATGTATAGTGATCTCAATCCTTGGGAAAAGATTCTAATGTTGCACACTCAAGGACTTTAAAAATAAAAACTCACAAAAATCTTTCCCAAGGGTTCTGATCCTTTATCTAGTCCCAAAATTCATAAGTAACATTTTTTTCTCTTCTGTCTGCAATTTTGGTGATACCTCATATATAATGCTGGGTATTAAAAGGTTAATGTCATCAACTCATTGCTATGGTGATGTCATACCACTGTCCTGACTAGGTAATCTCCTCAATCTTAGAGAGGGACCAGGAAATATCTTTCACACAGAAAACTAAATAGACTTGTCCAGCATAAGAGAAATGGACAACACTTATGAAAGACTTTTAACATTTTACTAATTTGAGACTTCTGCCTAACTCTACCTTAAGTGGGATCAACTAAAACTGAAATGTTACATACATAAATCCGTTCTAAACAGATTTTTAGATTTTTATTATATCAAACAAAGATATCAAAGACTATCCATAGTGTTTGGTTAGCTTATTGTACTGTACTTCCTTTTAACAGCCAGGTTTGGATGGTGGAGGAAAGTGAGTTTCTATTGAATAACCATCGACCTGTGGCCAGTACCTGACAACTGTCCTATTTAGGCCTTGAACCCACAACATAAAGGTGGAGAGCTAGTGAAAAAGGTGGTCAGACGCCTTAACCACTAAACCACTGCAACCTTGTCCACAGTGTATCGGGTGATAGATGTGTACTTACGAGGATAATGCTTGATAATCATCTCGGCCTTGGAGACATCCAGGTAGCTCACTTTTCTCTGACTGTTACAGATTGTGTGTAACTTTGTAATGGTGTCAACCTCATGTTCAGACTGAAATCAAAGCAGACTATGATAACAGAGGTGGTGAACTATCTTAGTTAGAGACCACATAAAAATATTTTCAGCTTTAAATTTTCAATATCTAATATCTTACTTTTATCATTAATAAAATTTCACATCACATGTTGTAGAAGAAACAAAATTGAAATTGTAAAATGTTTGTCTAAATGTAGTCATATTTTCAAAACTAATCTATTAACGATTTTAGAAATATATCTTGGCTAAACACTTGGGTCATTTTTTCAAATCAAACATCTGTAAAGTCAGATAGATCTGTCTTAAAAGTCATCTTTATGTTGAATACCATCAATTTCATTTTAATCAAACAATTTGATCAGTATACAAAGACGCCATCAGTCTCATTGTAATAAATCAACCTGATCTGTACATAAATGATATTTCTTCAAATTCTGAATCTTTTAAGTGGCCTTTAAAGACAGGCTTTAATGTTTGTATTATGACTTACAAGTAATGACGGAGGTCGATTATCACAGAACACTCTGGACACGCTGGTAGTCCTTGTAGTCTTGGTCTTTTCTGACTTCTGACCGATGAAAAATACATCTCATTAACAAAAAGTTTGATCTCCAACATGGGTAATTATAACAAGATTGTTTCCCATCATTTCCAAAATAAGTATATTATGCTTTATGTCTTCATCAGCAATTCTTTATTTTTTAAAGATAAAAATACTTCATATATGAAGCTTGTAATGTAAGATTTTCACTTTTCCATTTACTTAATAGAAGTAAATTCAGCTTTATAACATTTTGCTGGGTTTTTTTTAAGTATTTTCCTGTCTTTATACTATTTTTACTATTTTCCTGTCTTTATACTATTTTTCCATTGACAATAGTCTAAAATGTAAATGATATATGAGTAGTACAGTTAATATACATAATTTTTCTTTGGATTTTGTGAAATTGGACCATAAAGACAGTTCACATTTATCACTGTGCATGAAATACTTACCTTTGGAGTATTCATATTTTCAAACTTCTCTTTCAGGACAGCTTTTTCCTTGGGTTGTTTATCAAACTGATGGTGTTGCTTTGTCTTCAGTGTGTCTGGCTTCCTTGTTTTCTCATCAGAATGTGTTACCCCTAACTCATTGTCGGCTGTATAAAACAAACAGTCATCAATCATGATAGTTTGTAGTATTCTTAGTTTTCAAACAGGTAGTTGATATTTAGAAAAATTTGGATGGCTATTTTCACAGCATATTTATCTAATCTACATGTGTTGGAAAACCTGTTCAAAACCGACTACAACAGAACAATGGTTTACCATTCATGATGATTCACATCATCATTTCATCAGCTATGCATTGTTTGTATATAATTTTTATACATTTTGGATTTAGTTCACAAGTACCATGATATTGTATTGTAAAACTGTATGAATTAGTATAGACTAAATCTACAAGGGCTAGCACTACGCTTGTATTATAACATATACTTAGTGTACCAGGGTGCATTTTGAATACAACACTCACCATTTCTGATCTTTCTCGTCTTTGCCTCAGATGTGTGATAAGGTTCAGAAACAAATGTTGCTAATGAGTAGTCATCAGCGCTGGTCTCGACTTTTCTGTCGCCTGGCAGTACCATGGAAAATTCATCGGGAGAGGCATTTTCATCAGTTCCAAAGGACAAGGAAGAATCCTGGTCAAAAGAGTTCTCAAGGCAAGATGATGACAATGAGGAATCACTATCTTCACCAAAGTAAATATCAATGATTTGATTACATAAATCCATTTCACTCACACTTTTCTTGTCCTTTAAGAGAGATGAAGGGGACCCATCTTCCGACCCACATGTGCTATCATAGGTGGCATTTTCTACCCAGAATGCAGTCTTTTTCATGGCACGTCTTACATCTACGATACTCTTTGATGTATCTAATGACATTGGCAAATTAGGTGAAGCCTCTAATTCTGCTGAGGTATCTTGATCATAATCACACCTGTTTAAGGGGAGCTGGCTATTTTTATCACAATTTTTAACAGAATTGTCTATCATGTCAGACTTTTCACTAGATTCGTTGGGGACAAAACACTTATCATCACAGTCTCTCACTGTTTGACCAACATTTGCTGACACTGTATTTTTCACTGCACACATCTGAACATATCCAAAACTTGACATATGACTATTATTTGTGTCTCTCACGTTTATGTAATGTCCTGCAGCACCATTTCTCACATCAATGTCATCGATCTCATGATATATAGGTTCCTCTGTAGTGAATCTACACTCTTCCCCATCAACATAAGATATCCGTTGTCTTGGCAGAGAACCTGTTGTGTTCCATCGACTGAAAGCACTCCGACTGTTAACTGTTAGGTTGGAAGTGGAAAGAGACTCTCGGACGGGCGTCACCATGATGCTATGGTCAGTTTGATTCGATATGTACTTTGGACTAGGGTTCACCAGCACATGAGGGTTCTCCATCACTAAACTGGATTTACTGCTTTTTACAAACCTGCCATCAGTCTTGAGCGAAGTTCTACTGTCTCTAGATTGATTTCTATTGATCTTATCTTGGCTTAAACTTTTCACAGGTTGTCTTGTACCCTTCAACGATTGACTTTTGTTATGAACAGATATACCTTCAGGTTGACTAGTATTAAAAATGTAACTTCTGTCGAACTGATCACATGACTCACTCCTTTTGACAGTTTTGTGCTTGGTCCGACTACTGTTGAACGACTCAGTTCTGTTACAAGTTCTGTCCTTTGACTGACTAGTATTGAATATCTTGTCCTCTGCCTGGCTACTGTTGAATGATTTTTCATTTTTGTGACTTTTGTTTAAAGACTTTTCTGCATTTTCACTAGCTTTAGATGACTTCTTGTTTTTCCGTTTGCGCAAGAAGGAGAGTGGTGCCTTTTCTATGCGAGATTTGCATTTTTTATAATCACTTTGTTTGGCTTTAGTTTGGCTAGTATTTACACAATTTGTATGTACAGAATTAGAAGGTAACTTGGATCCTCTACTGACAGCGATACGTCCTGGTTGACCTGCTGACGAAGCATTTCGAGACAATGAGGTATCCATATAGCACTTTGGGGGAACATAATATGCTGAGCATTGGCTAGTATCAGAGTCAGAATCACTGTCCGACTCTGTGGACCTACCAAAGCGACAATTCTGTCCATCAGAACTACAAGAAGAATAAGAATCGCTGTCTGTGTCATAATCACAAGAAGAACAGTCACTCAAGGTATGAAAGGAAGATGCCGAGGTATTATGAGCACTGTCACTGCTCTTTACAGAAGCAGACTTTCTAGGAGGTGACCGAAGATCAGAATCAGAATCTGAATCAGAATCAGAGTCCTGCTCAGGATTATCCAACAAAGAATCATCCTCAGGTGATGCTATAGGAGCCCGACCTTTACCTTTTGAACTTTGACCTGTGTTGCCACGGGAATGATAAATAACACTGTTTTGAGAAAAGCGTTTCTGCATATTGGGATCTGATGGTAGATCACTGACCAGTTTTGATGTGGAAGGTGATGGAAGAGATGTTGTTGACAAAAGAGGTGAAGCAACTGTTTGTTGTCTATTTCCACACGAAAGATTTGCTCCTGACAAAAAAGCTGGGTGAAGACAGTCTATTCCACTATCTACACTGTCTGTACGCTGATCTGACAACTGTTCTTCTAAACTTGATACACTGCTTTTGATACTGGCAGTGTCACCATCACATGGCCTCACTAGCAGACTATCTTCAGACAGAGGACCAATCTCTGATAGTTCTCTACCTTTGTGGTTACGAGACAACTTCTTACGAAAGCTTAGCCCAGGAATAAACAATGATGATTTACGCTTTGATGAAAACAGTTTCATCTTTTTTCTGTCCTTATTGGACCCTTTTTCTTCAAAGATATCATCTTCCTCAATGGATGTGAGGCCATTGGACCAAAGTTTACTTGCTCCGCTGTAAAAAATGAAAAGTAGAAATTAGGAGACGTCACAGCAGTTCTTATCTTCAGGATTCTTGTAGTATTGTTAATATCTAAATATATAAAAAAAAACAAAACTTCAAAACAAAAGTAAAATTAAATATTAAAATTTCTCACTGTCCTACAAAGTTTTCTAAAATTAGACTGACTACCATGATGGACTGTACCTTTGAACTGGAGAGGTGGCTTAATGACAATGATTATATAATAAAGTTGTCAAAATTTTGTAGATTAAAAAAGATGATGTCACCCGTTTATGGTATCTTGTTTTTGCATTTAACAAATTTGATTTGTTATTATGAAATTACACAGCAATGAATTCATGCCATAGCATAGTTGCTAGTTTATTTGGATTTTTTTTAGTTATTGATTTCATAATTGGGTATGACCAATATTCGTGAAAGATGTTTACCATTAGAAAATTTCAAGGTATAGATATTAATCATCTAAAACACAACAATTGTTAACAACCATTTCATTCCAAAAAGTAATATATATATTATTTCCGTAGAACGTTTTAAAGTGACACCAGAACATTGTTTCCAATATTTTCAATACCATTAATATTAAGAGATTCGTAGTAAGGTTTTCAAAACTAGGGCGAGTCCCACACGGAAAGCAGGAATCCAGCACTCAAATATCAAAGTCCCAAACATTACTGATATACAACTGCAAGTGTGCAGTATTTGTATACACAACAGCTATAAAAGTCCATATGTAGGTGCTATACATGCACATACATTAGTGAGTATACATGTAAATGCTATTGTTTATTTCTTAAATCCTGTTTTTGGTTGTAATCATTGAATGTAAAACACAATACTGCAGTCAAATATAAACACTAATTTCAACAATTTTTGTTTTGTTTTTTTCATACAAATCTTATTTATTTTTGAAAATACATATACATGTATACACGATTATCAATTCTTATTATCATATCGTACTTTCCTGTTTACATTTTAATTTGTTAATTTTTAAAATTTCCAAATCAAGTTACAAAAAAAAAAAAAAAAAATGATGCAACAAAAAACATTCCTCATACATTTAAAAAAATTTAATCTGAATTTTTTGTAATAAAATATTTATTATCTCAGAACAGTTTTGTAATAAATCTACCCTGGCCATAAACCTCAAGATATGATGATAAAAAGGGAATGGCTTTTATCTGTGTAGTGATCCCTCAAGGTATCAACTATCAATTACACCTTGGTATTTATTCAGTAATCAATCTGTTTCTTCCCTAGAGGTATTTCTCACTGATAAAATCTGAATACAAAAGCCAGTGATCATGGAAACCAAATGAATTCAGACCATTTTATCTATAACTGTAGGCTCTAAATTGGATACAAAACCTTACAAAGGGTTAAGACTGGAGGGAAGATTTAAGTCAGCACTTTTATTTGTATGATAGTGTTTAGACTTGTACAAGCAAGCAGCAAAACAGAACTTTATCTAAACAACAACATGGACTTCCAGTAATATTGTTGTCTCTTTGGCCATTTCTATATCAACAAACAGGTGTAATTATCCAGTTTTACCTGTATCGCAATTTAAATTCAACAATGTATCTTTACTGGATGGTAGACTTGATGAAAACATGAAAGAATTACTAGGCTAAATTACATGCATATTCATTATAATTAAAACTTGGCAGAATGAACTTAATAGCTAGTTTGATAGCTGCCACTGATCATAATTTTTTGTATAAAATGTTTCCTAATGACATTAAAGACAAGCTGTATTAAAAATCAAATGTGTCTAAAAGAGGATCTTTTGATCATGCTCAACCAAACAAGAATTGAACACTAGCACTGTGACAACACATAGCTAACATTTTACTAACCTATCTTCTTTTAGTTACTATATACAAATCATACAGTGAGGAAATTTCGTTGGGAAGATTTATCACTATGATTGCAGACTCACATTAATTTCATTTAAAATAAAAAACATTTTTAGGAATCGAGAAGATAATAAGTGAATTTAGAACAGCTTCAGGAAGGCGATTTCAGGATGTAACTGTAATGTATATCAATTACATTCCATGAAGTTTCTACACATAGTTAACAGTGAAATATTTTGTACCTGGTCAGGTCTGTAGGATCACTGTCAGTTGTATGATTGTACAGCTGGATAGGTTTGTATCCACTAAGGAAAGAAACCCCTGGTTTCAGCTTCACTTTCATGATTTGATGTTATGATTTATCATCTACAAATCTGGTATCTAGTCAAGCAACTCCACTTTTAGTAGCACTGTTATATTGTGTAATCTTTGATACAAAAATCCCAAAGTTTGCTTCACCGAGTTTCTCCTGTTTTGGCACACAAGTGATACTGCCACAGCCTTAAATTGTACGATACAATTCCACTGTCATTTATATAAATAAATTTGTTGCACTGCAAGCATTCCTTGACCATCGAATCAACAAGACTAAAATATCCTCCATGTACAAACAAAATGGCCTACACAATCAACACATCCACAGGTGGCCTAGAAAAGCACCATGCATGTCCCTATTCCAACAAACACTTCCTAAATGAGCTAGCAGGTTGTTAACTGGCCTGTATATCCAGCTTGGAGTCTGGGGGCACCTGATCACTGTTTACACAATATCTCTATTGTCACAGGTGACAGACAAAGCCAAGCCCATGTGGTAATATAGCTATCACCTCAGGCTGGGACAAACACCTGATGCTAGGATTACCCATAACTATTTACCTGTAATTAACAGGTGCCCTCTAGTCACTTTGTAGTTAGTGTTCTCTTGGAATATTTTTTTTGGTTTTAGCTATAAAGGAAAATGGCCTGTATTAACATGATATGGTAATATCACTGTTTGGCCTGTAATTTACACATCATATTCAATTTGCATAATTCAGCTAATTTTCTTTGATCATTTGAATGGATTAATTATGAACCCAAAGTGTATGGTCAATTACACTATATGACAGTATAATAGTACTGATCTGCAATGTTTACTGTCAGGTGGTGCAGGTTGACAATAACATTGTAAATGATCTATTCCAACTGGAAAGGTTACAGACACCAAGTTCATTGTTTCATCTTGCACATACTGTGGCAGATGTCATTATTTACTTCAATGCCTACACTCGGATTTGAACCTTGGACTAGGCTTACTAGTCTGATTTTCAAAACTACCAAGCTAAAGAAAAGTTCTCTCCAGCCAGCTCAGCAGTATTTTACCAGGGTTACATTACATTCTGAAGAAAAACGGAGGAAATTAAAGTGCAATATTTTATAGTCAAAATCAGCACAGACTTATCAAGAATATCATCAAATTATACGAAAAAAGACCTAAGATTCCCATATTCTTTGAAAGACTAACAGCCTGTCTATGTTGATTCCTTTATTTGAACTGCTGCTATTTATTTCCTTTTGTGCTTGCAAATCTTTTATAGTGCTATTTTTGGAATAATCTTTCATAAATGCTGTTTTTTTTTCTCTCTCTCTACTATATACACATTAACATGTACCTTTAACTTTTTTGGTGTGCCTTATATTGATATGTTCATTAAATACACATCTCTTGATATAATATGCAAATTCCAGGATATGCTTCATGAGCATTTTATATGCATGACATTTCATTGCGATACTTTGTTGTGTTGTACTGCTATTATATTTACCAGTGAAGTTCAGATTCTGATGAGCTGAAATCATGTCTTAAACCTCAAATAAAAGTTCTTCTATCTTTAGCTTGGGACTAGCAAACCATTTCAAAATGCAGTGACACTGTCTCAGTTGTAATTTACCATAAGTATTCATCGTCTTAATTTTCAAAATAGGAAAGATGTACATGTATTTATTTATGTGTCTGACTGCAGATGGGCAAACACTCCTCTAAAGTGTCAAGAGAGACATTGAGAAAAGAATTAGTTTTTGAATTAGGAATAGAAACTGTTGTATGCCCCCACTGGCAGCCAGAGATAAGTTTGAAACACTTAAGTGTTATTGGCATTCTTAATGCTAAGAAGTCTTTAAAATTTGGCGAGGCATTCCAATTTTGGTCTAAAAAATTGTGAAAACTTAAGTCAAATGACCATAAATTAAAGAGAAATGTTGACAGAACTTGTCCTACATATTATCATCATATAAAATTTTTTTACCATCAAATTACAGATCTTAACAGTGTCCACTAAAGAGCGAATGATCATGAAAGGAAACAATATTATGATGGAATGTTTAGTGAATGGTGACACATTGGAAAGCACACACAGTACCATACATCCTAATGGCAAGGCACTTCAGTGTAACAAGTTACAATATCTGTATATATTGTAGTAGAGATGTTTTAGGTAGAATAACACTACAAAAGCTCCTGAATTGACATCAGTATATATGATTTCATTGAAATAGAATTGAATAAGAACATTTCTCTACCACAACTAAAATGACTAGTATATGATAAACATGCTGCAATTTCTAATTCTGGGAATGAATTGACATAAATACAAATCTCTACTTTGAACATTAATGTATATGTATTTTTCAGCATAAAATATCTTCATTAAAAACTTTGGAAAAAAAGACTCCAAACTAAATTATAGTTCTTGACTTCTAGCACAGATAACATGAAATCCTTTCATTTTGGGATTAATTTGAATAAGTTTCATATTACAAACGATGGATCATTAATTATAGCTGACAGCAAAATCCAAATATTTCCCCACAAAATTAAATGTCTTTTCAATTTTCTAAGGTGTACCAGGTACCCTGTATGCAGTATACAGCTCATTATCCTACAGAACAACTATATATAGCTGTGTCATAAACCTAGATAAAGTATATCGTGAGTCATACTTTGTGTGAAATAGACAACTACCACAATCGTTGGCAACAAACCAGTGATTCCATTGTTGAATTTTCAATTGAACAACTTTCCCTTTCAATTATTCTCTTTTGAACTTCCTTTTATACTCTTTTGAGCCATAGGTGAGAATTACAATTTTGATTCCTGGACTAGGGTTCAGTCACCCATGCATTAATGTTTCCCATTAAATGACCATCTTTTCACTTTGTAAAGAAAACATATGAAAGAAATCAACCACAGCAATCCAAGTACAACCTTTGCAAGTTTGATGGCTGTGGTACATAATTAGGAGACCAAACTTCCATGGATGTTATTATCACAACTTCATGAACTTTCATAAATAAACATGTTCATTACAACACATAAATTTTGAATGCAACATCTAAGTAAATCAGAAAGTAACTCTGGAAAATTGATGCATGTGCCAAATTACATATATATGCTATCAATTATTTGTTGAACAAAGTAATAAAAAATAAATGACATGTACTCCAATAATGGCAACGTCTGTTGATTGTTGAAAGATGAAAATATCTTAATCAGATTTTTAATGTAAGATCTAACAATTATAGTGTTTGCAACATAAAATTTCACTTGTTTGGAATGTGGTATTATATATAATTACTTTGAGGAAAAAAAATGGTGGATCTGGAAGGAAGTTTTCAATAGCACATTAAAAATTTTGGGAATTTGGCTAAATGTGAAATTCAATTCTGAATACGGCCAATCATTGTCCCATAAAAAATAACTACCAGTCAAGCATTTCTCTTAAAATATCAACAACTGAATTACAAATACAAAGCAAAAATTAAGAAAAAAAAATAACAACTTTGTCAAAATTAAAATGTAAAATGTACAAAGTTTTCCATTACAACATGAAATAACATCTCTAGTAAAAATAATTAAAATACAATATATACTAAAGTTCTTGACCATTTGTCTTTCGTCAAGGCAAGTGAAGTGAAAAATTCATCCACAGTTACTGTAGCTTCATTGATTCATGATTTCAACCTGTTAATCGTTTTTGCTGGCCTGAATATGATAGGCATCTTACCCTAGTAGGTAAAATTGAGGTAAAAATACACGAAATAAAAAAAATGTGGAAAAATATTTCGGTTTGTTTTTGAAAAATATAATAAAGCCGCCTTTGATACAATACTTTTCTGTATCAAAACTTTTCAATAACCGATGCTTGTTTTTACAGACGTCCAGCACATTTGGAATAAGATTCAGATTACCATGGCCTTGTTAGAGATCTTTTCTTATTAAAGTTAGAAAGGTGTCTACATCCCATAGCTGTGTGCCGAAAGTGGATAAGTCTGACCGGGTAAATAGGGCAAAAGTGAGAAAAAAAGTTGCAAAAAAGGCATCCTGACAAAACAATTACGGGGCCTCACATGACGCAGGCACCTCTCATATATTACATTTAAATGATGTCAAGTGTAATTTCTTATCATTCAAGTTTTATAAAGGAAAGGCAGCTAAAAATGATAGCAAGGCTGTTTGTCGATTCATTAAATTACATGTAATAATGTATCGGTTGTCCAACAACCAAACGACAGAATTTTGTAAACCGGTGTTTTAATATCATCTAACAGTTTCAAATTCAAGTAGAAAGGGTACCAGGTGTATAAAACTTTAACATGTTGAACTGAAACCGATCAAGATAAACTGTCACACGCCTCCTGTTTTCCTATGCCGATCGTAGCACATGCTGTGTTTACATCTATGATCGAAAGGCGAACACTTACTTGAAAACGGAGACGGATTACCGTCCCTTGTTCGATATTGAAATAAATACATCATGAATGTATATAAATCTGTTATCTTACTAATCTGTACTATAATAGAAACCATACCTTTTACATTTTTTGCTCATGCTGTCCCTGGGTCTACTGTTTATTTAGATTTCCCTCTGCCGAATGTTGACAATGAAGCCATTTAAAATTCGCGTCTTACCCATCATTCCATGCGTTTCCAGATCTATCAGGGGAGATAAGTAATCCAACCTCCGGTTATAGTGTGTTTCAAAATAGTGTGGGTTGTTATTGCAGCGTTTAGTGAAGGCCACGTAGCAAAAATCAGTACATACACCACAGATATGATTTCGTTGTCTAACCAAGCCCTTTGAAACATCTTTACTTAAAAGTGTAATAGCTGATTTAAGGTGAAGATACACAGTTAGTACAAAAGTTTATCACTTAGGGCACAAAACTGTATCTATATATATAAATCTGTGTCATCGTAAATGATGGCCGATATGTCTTTATCCACCTTTTCAACAAAATTTGTCAAATGTGTACCAAATTGTATTGCGATACATATTTAACTTGAAAGAGCGTTTAAATGTGTACAATAGCACATTAAGTCCGGCAAAGTGTTTTTAAATGTAAGACTTTTTGCCCTCATTCGGAATATTTCAGAATTATTTGTGCTAAAGTACAATGCCGAAAGAAAACATTGATATATAGTTATCTCATTTCCCCTGTGTTACTGAATACAGTGTTTCTTTATAAACATTGGCTGCAGGCAACTATATGGAGAAGCTGTTTCGGTACGTTTGGCCCAAGTTGCTATTAAGGATATACCGCGTCACTCATGCGCAGATTTTTTAAAGTATAGACTAAAAAGTAAGAAAAATACTAATATATCATCTGGTATATAAAAATTCCAAGATGGATGCTTCTGATCAGTAAATTTAACATTTCTTCGTTACAAATATATTTGTTTTTATTTTTTTAGATGGAAATTAGGTTTTTAATTTTTAGATGAATCTTTTTCATATTCTTATCAATTTTTCAATAAAATGATTATTTTGACAACTTCAATGTAAAATGAAAGCATTAATGTTTATAAATCTCTAAATGTATTATCCTGACTATCAAATATAGTAATTTTACAACAAATTAATATTTTTTTTTTGCAAACTTTAAGTGAAAATTAGTTATGTTATTTTTAGGTGAAAATGGTACATAATTTCAGTTCATGGAAATTTCGCAGTACATGTAACCATGATATCAATGTACGTGTATCGATGAGTCATTAAGACGGACTGTTATTTAAATATAGTAAAAAGTCCCATTGTTTTTCTGATCAAAGTACTCTACTTTTACTTCGAAGTAAAGGATTTCATATGTAATTAACTAAATTGATGATAAATTTACGAACATTTCCACATAGCGACAAAGTTATAACCAAAACATAGTCAACAGTATGTGAATATCAACAATCAACGGAGTTGATTTATTTTAATGCTTAGTTGTTCTGTTTTGTTTGCTTGTTTTTGTTTTTGTTTTTTTTTTTTTAATTTTTAATAAGCTTGACTCTAAACATTTCGTTCGTATATATACAATGGAATTTCAAAGGTATATGTAGAATTCACGACTGACATTGCTAACACCGGTGTGAACATATACTTATCGATTCAGTAAAAAAACAATAATGACGAATCATGCAAGCGTTATTGTACAATATATATATACTATGTAGACGTTGAAACTTACATGTACAATCACTTATAACGAGAACAGACCGAGACATTCAATCTTGATTTCGTTTTATCTGTGTTCAGAATGCTTCCCGATACTTTCGGGAATTTTAAAGAGGTCGGACGAGACGTCCATGTAATACAATAATTGATGTAAGAGCTATTCGGTTAGATTTTCAGAAAAAATGTGTACGGAAGTGATAACGCACAAGTCATGGCTAATTACTTTGTTGTCTGTAAACATTGTTTGTTTTTCAATTGTTTCTCAGTCAATATCCATGTTTCTTTGAATAATTTGTAGAATCAGTTTCTTGTCAATAACTTCAGAATTACACGGTACCCTGTGACCATTGGGTAATGGAATTAATGATAATTGTTGAACTTTGCAAGGTTATATAAAAATCTTCTCCCTCGAAATTTATTTCATATCACACTTTAATGAAAATACAGTCAAGTACACACATATTTGTACGTATACCTATATAAATATGGAGAGGGATAATGTGTTATTCAAGTAAGATCTAAATTTTTATACCCCTCCCATGAACCGATGTTCTTTGCACAGCTCATATTCAGGCCTCTACGCCACCACAAAGTGCCATACAAACCACTTGGCTCGTTATCATTAGGTTTACCTTTACCCTGGACAAAGATAATAACTGATTAACGCCTCAGGGCGATTAAATTCCACACCTCAGCAGCAGGCCCTTTTTATCCCCACCCCCACCCCTCATATCAGAGATGACATTCAAAATTTCAATATTGCTTCATTGATTTAATTATGTAAGTAAACCACGAATTATCACGTGGTACCTTTCCCTTCCCAATCAGACATGACCAAACAGAGACATTTAGCTTTCAGATTCAAAATTACAAATAGACATTTTGCCCAGTGACGTATTACACAAGGATAGTGAATGCTTTTTTTGGTGTTAGCTTTTATGTTCGTTCATTGAGCCGGAAAGACCTTTCCTTTGCCTTCATTTACTACAAAAGGTATGTTGTCTTTGCACTGACCGACCTGACCAGAGGCAATTTGTTGGCCAGTGGAAAAGGAATCTCATTTCCGTATCAAAAATAACAGCAATAAATCAAAATGATGAATCATAAAAATTATATTGGTCAAACGAAAAATTATTGAGATTTTTAGTGCCACGCAAATTACTTTCTTCAATAAAAGATAATATTTCAGTTGTGAATAGCTCCAACACACGTTTTTTTGTTTTGATTTTTTCTTTTTTTTTAATATAAAATTAACAGAAAGTATTTGTCATAAAAAATAGGGCTATTAATTTGAAAACTGAGATTTGTACTATACCGTTTTTTTAAAAGATTAGTTACGAACTTTTGCAGGAAAATGCTATTATATAAAAACAGCAAGATTAACAGAATTTATTTGACACAGTATTTCTATTCAATATATTTCACAATATAATCATCGTACAGAAAATATCAATTTATACGTTATAATTAGCACGTTTCGAGACGATCATAATTATCAGATATTACTTGTGGAATTGATTTTTGATTTAATAATCATTTTATTGCAGAAAGTTCGTACAATAGTAGTGGGCACAGGTTTTACCAACTTATAAAGCCCTCTCCAAAACAAAGGTTATACACCAATACTTAAACTGCAAGCAAAGTAACAATATATATAATTTTTTATTGAAATATAAGGGAAGGACTGAAGAGAAGGAAGGAGGGTAGGTAAGGAAGGAAGAAGGGGGTATATAGTACAAATGAGGAAAGGTGGGGAATGCAGATAACTAGCCAAATCGCTAAGATGCACCAATAAATTTTTGAACAGCTCTAGCTAAAAGCGAGTTTTCAGCTGAACTTAGCCTTACGCCTCCGTTTATAAGAACGTTTATCGAAATATCACCAGGATACCACGACAGTTCGGTAAATAGGGTGTTACGAATTTGTATATATTTGGTACAGTGAAGTAAGTAATGAAATGAGTCTTCGGAGGGATGTCCGCAGGAGCAAGATGCAGAGTTCGTGAGATCGGCTCTGAATAGGTTATAATTGAGTGAGCTTGCTCTATTT
Source organism: Ylistrum balloti (assembly GCF_031769215.1). NCBI lineage: Eukaryota > Metazoa > Mollusca > Bivalvia > Pectinida > Pectinidae > Ylistrum > Ylistrum balloti. The sequence goes on along the minus strand of NW_026781932.1, from coordinate 1,036,999 downwards.
CTCAAACGACGAATATTTAGCTTACGAGGGCCATATGATAAATAGCACGATTTAAGCTTGTTGGTGCTTCTTGTAAATAGTTTGGTTTTAAACAAATTCAGTGAATCAACAGTTGTTAGAGATTCATCTAATCCATTCCAGAGATAAGTTGTAAAAGGGAAAAATGAGTTACACATAGATTGAAGACCGTAAGTTGGCTGTCGTAACTGATCTGCGTTTCTTAAGTTATACCTAGTGAGATTGCCAATATGTTCAGGAAGAAAATCAGTGAGGAAAGATGTTGCAGTCCCGTTAATCATAGTATAAAAAATGGACAACTTTCGATGCTGACGTCTTAATTTAAGTTCTTCCCAATCCGTTTCTCTTAATAGTAAGCCAGATCTAGTATACATGTATATGAGTAAACCAGTCACAATTTGGGCTGCATCTAGTTGGATTTTTTTTCGATATTTGATGACGTAATAACTCCACAATTATCCCATACTTCCCAAGCTTATTCTAATAATGGCCTTATGTATGCGAGATGCATTTTTTACAAAGTGTTTCTGTTAAGAATTAATTTTAACCTATACCCTTCTACTAATTTCTTCTACATGTTTATTCCATGATCCGTCACTACTCAGTACGACTCCCAGATATTTGTGTTGATCTGTAAGTTCAATATAGATATTGTTAAAAATAAAGTGGGGTTGGTGTTCAAGAAGTGTGTTTGTTATTATCATTATTTCTGCTTTGTGTGGATTAAAAGACATCAGTCAATCTTTCGACCATTTTTCTAATTATCAGATCACTATTAACTGCTAATTCTATGTCACCTATATTTCGAGAAGAGTAGGAGAGTGACGTGTCGTCAGCAAACAAGCGTGATAAAGATGTCAGTTCTGTTTAGATATCATTCATATACATTAGGAAAAGTAGGGGCCCTAGTACCAACCCTTGTGGAACTCCTGCAGCGGTAGAATTCACACTTGTAGAAGTGGATACAAATCATTTATTTGAACAAGTTTGATGTCATTTCATCCTAGGATGATAATGACATGATTAATATGAAAACTGTCATGACCTCCAGGTCATTAGGAAGATAGTTTTTCATCCTAGCATGTTTCTGGTGCAGTATGGTAAGACTTACGACCTCTTGGTTATTGAGAAGTTGTTCAAGATTTAAACACTTGTGACTGATGTGTGACACGGGTCGATATCATTTGCGTGATAAACTTCGCAGCCTAATGCTTATTGGACAAGTGCCTCTACAATTTAAGCAATAATCAAACTATTGAATGCACTTGCATGCACGAATCATGAAGGTACGGAAGCGTATTCCGGCCAAGGTGTGTTTTATTTTATCTCGAAATTTCGAGATAGCAACTCGGAATTTTGAATTAGTAACTCGAAATTCCTAGTTAGTAATCCGAAATTTTGAGATATTCACCCGAAATTTCGAGATAGCAACGCGAAATTTCGAGAAAGCAACGGGAAATTTTGAGATAGCAACTCGAAATTTCGAGTTAATAATCCGAAATTTTGAGTTAGTAATAACAACTCGAAATTTCGACTTACTAACTCAAAACGTCGAGTTACTATCTCGAAATTTCGAGTTAAAATAAAAATACAACGTGACCGGAAAACGCTTCCGTAGTACGGCAATGCAGTCAGAGAAATAATTACACAAGGACCGACTTCAAATCACGTTCGCTTTAAATTGAGTTCTGCTGAGTGAACTGTCCAGATAAACAGGAACAATAGCAAGTTACTAATGGATTTTGGTGTATTTAGAGTACACACTTAAATAGTAAAGGACACTAGCTGTAAACACGTACAATAATACGTGTTGTTGATGTTACGGTAACAGAATTTAACACTTGTGACCCATGTTACACTGTAAGAGGTTCAAAGTTAGTTCATTCCAGTATACCATTGTTCCAAAAACATAATAAAAGGCCTCTCGATTTATGAAAGAAGTCGGATACATATCCCATGACTCCTGTGACATTGTTAAAAAATGGACAAGGTAATTCATTTGAACAATCTTGGTAGTCCTCCTACTAGCTTCTAACAATCCAAATTTCATGACCAAATACCATTTCAATAAACTTCCTTCATTCCAGCATTCTACATACACCATATCATACCATGTATCCTTTTGTTAATTAGAGGAAGCAAAGTAGATGCCGGATGAACAAACGCCGTGTCATGGTATCAGGTCTTTTACTCGACGCAAAAATATCACCAAGACATGAGGAAGTATCTATCCGGAAATACTCAGACAGACAGACTATCAATTTCAGTGGATATATAAATCTCTAAAAGGAATTCAGTTTTACCAAATATACATGTATGTAGAAACGCCAGTTTACCATATCAAAGCTTTGTCATATATGAATGGCTGTTTATGGAGCCCCTCATCTCTGTTTACAATTGGCCGGCTACGGCGCATTGCGACGTGAAAATATTATTCTTCCCATGCAATTCTTTGGAATTTACAGAGAAAAAAGTTCTTTTATTGCTCTTGTTTTAGGTTGACAGAGACATTTTCTCTAAAGTTTATGGATTAATTCATGTCTGTTCCTGTCACGGACAAACATAAATTCTCTCAATCTGGGTTTTGACATTTATTTCAGACCACTTTGGATTTTTCTCGGTCATTTCCAAGTTTCTTTAATGACGAATCCAAAGGAGGAAACGACTGACTGCGATATAGCTTTGAATGGGCACTGCTGTATCTTCAATTTGTATTGAAGATGATAATTACTTTTGTGTCATTTGTAAAATCTCTGATTAACATACCACGTACCTATGTGCCACCATTCTTAGACTACAAACAAGGCTAACAGAATCCTCATATCCATAGAAAACACCAGAAAGGATTTAGTTTCCAGTTCAATAACTGTATCGATGGATATTCCTGTTATAAATATCAGAATCTGTTCTGATAAGAACGTTTCCAGATAGTAACATACCTACTTTCTCAAACTTTGGTGTTTACATCGGAGTTCGGTATTAATGAGTTAGTTCCAATTATGATTTCCGAAGATTACCACACAGTGACGCGAGAAATTCAAACCAGGATCTTTAAGGAAACATTCCAAGTTCTTGTGCGATATGAAGTGTGATGATTTCGATGTCTATTATTACTAGAAGTATTGCAGGTGTTTCGTTGTTGGTAACCTTTGGTGTCGACATTGAATTGTGATTTTGTTGACTTGCAAAAGGATTTTCTTTTTTTTTTTAATTTTCTTACCAATATTTTACCAGTGGTAAAATTATAAAAACAATATAGATCCAAAGGCATTTTATTCAGTTTTATAATATTTTTCATTATTTAGACAGCTTTTGACATTCAGATTATCTTAATAATTATCGACTGATTTTACGTACTGACTATATCACTGCTTTAACATTTTTTCACGGTATGGTTTAGCTTGCGGTTCATAGTTATCTACGTGGGCAGCATTCTCAAACGTGTTGTCTTCTAGAACCTCGACCAGATTGGCGACTGCCTCTTTTGCTGTCAGTAATTTGTCGTCTTGTCGCAAGCCTGAAAATAAAGTTTGAAATAAAAAGTTTATGAGCAACCGATCATTAGGCCAAACAAGAGGTGGAAAAAATGGTCCAAAAATTAAACGACATCAGGAAATTCTATTACATAAATACCACGTAATTGTGTTTCTGGTCAGTTTACAACAGGTCTAGCTCACTGTGTTACTGCTAGACATATGTACCTTTGTGATTGATCAGTGGTCTGATTAGCGATAAAATCCAGTGCAATAAGTGTTTTTGGAACTTTATAAAACTGGTCTTGATTGATTTCATAGTAATGTGATCTTCTTAGTGAAAAGTGCAATGCAAAGATGTATAGAGGAAGCTTTTGGGACAGAAATAAGGTAGCAGAGTTTGGTCGGTCGGCGGGAGTTCGCTGTTCCTCAGAGCAAAATAAAATACTGACATGTTTAGACAGAATCTTAGTTCAAACACAAATCCGATTAAACTGGAGTAAAACAAAAATAAAGATAGATTTACATGGAGAACTATGAAAAGGAGAATAAGACCAGGTGACAGGTACAACGTTGAAAATTGACCAGCGTTTAAAACGGAACCGTTACACCGGAAGAGTAAGCGTCTTTTGCTTCATCGACGATACCTTTGGTCAATCCAAGTAAATAATGTAATGTTCTTAAATGAGAACAAGGTAAGCAACAGCGGAACCATAAGGCAATACTTCTACTTTTGCAATTTTTAAACACAAATTAAACCATTTGAAAGTTAATCATATGAAATTAATGCGTCGCCATTGCCCCTAAACTATTCTCAATAATCATTCTGTGTATCTGTTACCCAGATTATAAAATCACCTTATCGCATTTTTTTTCAAGCGTGTTTTACAAAAACAAATCATAATAAAGAGTTACAATCAACGTCTGCAAGACCCGATTGATATTTCATTACTTCCAAATACAAACGTGGCTTTTCTAGAAGTTTTAAACTTAAAAGAAGACGTTATACTATCAACAGTGTCATACGGAAACTGACCATTAACTAGTTTCTGTAATGGTACGGAGGATGCGTTGGTTTCCAGATTTCGTAACATCTCGGTATCAACAGCACCGGGAGCGTACGTTAGAATCCGGATAGAAGGCTCCTCTTTGTCAAGGACTTTGAAAAACATATCACGTGCGGCCTTGCCTAAAAATACAGAAGTGCACAAAAATGCAGAATTAGTTGACAGACGAATTAAATGCTGTGCAAAAGAAACGTTATCATTTGTTTAAAAAATGTTTCCACGTGTGCCTTTTGCACAATCCTTGAGCTTGTAGATTGCTGGTATACATAGTTCTTGAGATTTCCCTTAACCCACATTCCACGATCTATTTCGAACAATTTTGAGTTCACTACATCGCTTTCTAGGATTCAGCAACACTGACGAGCCCGAGAGGGACGAAGCCATTGCGCGTGTATGCATATATATGATGTTGTAAGTTTTGTTTCATGATGTTAGTGTTTAGGCCGACAAACTGAATGTTTTTGTTATGTTTGTGTTTATAAATCTTGGAATAGATAAAAAACGACACTTTATTTTAATGGAAACAAAAAATGTAAATAAAAAAGATTAACGTTGTATTTTGTTTAGGACATCGGAGGATAACTACCAACGATTTCCATTAAATCAATTAATAATGTAGATAACACAAATCTATATGAAGACAATTGATGAAGATAAAGTGACAAAACAATAATTGATGCCCATTAGATTTTTACCATTAATTGACGTTGTGGGCTGAGTTCATATACTGATATGGTTGTAAATTTAAGAGTTGTGTTCCAAATATAAAATAAAAAAAGATAAAAGTAGTTATTCTTCCTGTGATTGGACCTTTACAGATCCATCCAGATAAGGGAAACCATCTAATTAGAACTGTCACCATACTGCTTCTCTTAATGTCTCAAAACGAGGTGGACTTTACTTCTGAACACAAAATACACCAACCTAATCGACATCGACGCCTTAACATGTAGATCAAGAAAAATAACGTTTTCAGAGTCAATGTAATGTACAGAATAGTAAACACATATCAGTGGTAAAAAAACCCAACATGTCCATAGAACCTAAATTAAAACTAACAATCGATGAGAAAAAAGTGTGAAAAATAAATAAATAAAAAAACCCAAAAAAACAAAAAAACAAAAAACAAAAAACAAAATAAAATCGGCATCATATATGGAGAATAAGACCAGATGCTCCGGAAGACCAAGTCTTGGTCAATGCAATTAAATTTACTGACGTTCTCAAATGAGAACAAGGTTAACAAAGAAACCTCCATGCATACAAAAGTACATCGTTCATAGATCGATTTAACATACCTGCACAGTACAAGTGTAGAGATGGTGTAGGTTGCTTGGAAGCCCCTGACGTCATATTGACTACAACCCTAGATTGTGATGGGTCAGAAAATGTCGAGAAGAAGCTTGTGTTGAGTAGGATCAAGCCACTCAGGTTTATATCGTAATAAGACTGGACTTGCATGGCGTCACTCAATTGAAGAGCAGTCTGGTCAATATTTCCCGTAGAAGCACAGTTGTGAACAATCAGTACCTGTTCAAAATCATCTCTAGATAGTTTATTTACAGTCAGTACACTGTCAAACAGTCCGTTGAAATACCCCTCATCAGTATTGCCCTGATCATATTGTCGAACTATTACGAATATTTCGGGAGATAATGTTTTCAAGTCCTTCCTAACGCTCTCTAAAGCTTCAACATTCCTGGCCATGAGTACGAAAACGGAATTAGCGGGAAACTTGACCGCAAACTGCAGAGCAATGCTCCTCCCAAGTCCTCTGCTTGCACCAGTTATGACTACAAAACTCTTCTTAAGAAAGACGCTCTCGTTCTTCTCCATTTTGTTTTTCAGACGACACCTGTTTTGAAATTAAGAATAAGCAAATAAAACTTCATTAGCAATATATAGGTCAGCAAGCCGACCTTAAATATATTCGTAAGACAGACTACTGCACAACCTTTAAATACAGGTTTGGTCTTTCAATCGTTTAATGTACTTTCAACAGACTTTTCAGTCTTTTTTTCTGTAAAATGTATAATGAAGACAGCTTGTTAGTTGATCTTTCCTTCATTGAGTCTCGTCGAAAAGTGACAGAACAAAACATCACAATGCAATACAGTACAACTAATCACAATAGGATGACAGTATTGTTTTAAATGTACATGCTATATATTGAATTATCAAATATAAAGGAGGAGTGCCAGTTTGGGCCTTCTGGTGGCCATGACGAATACTTTTTATATTTGTCTATTAAAAACTTGAGGTCAGGCGGTAATGACATGACATTAATCTAAGGTCAGCACAAGGCTGTTCAGTTGTTATAGGGGGGGGACGAGTGGGGGATCAAATTCATAATTATTGCAATAATTATCAAACTAAAATATTTTTTTTTCTTTTTTTCTCTTAAATGTCATTTGATGATATATTTCAAAACCTTCATTAGAAAAAATGACCAAAAATATGCCATTGTTGAAAAGTAGGTCACGGTTATTAAGTGCCCTAATTACTAATATACTACTATTATTTGAGAAAATACAAAGTGTAACAATTCAGAATACAGAAATAGAACAATATGCATAAGTAATGTGCTTACCTGTAAAATGTATAATGGAGACAGTTTGTTAGTTGAGCTTTCCTTTATTGAGTCTCGTCGAAAAGTGACGCGAAAACTCAGAATTTATGAAGATCAAGCTGTTCTCCAGACTCAGGCATGCGTACAAGTAAGCGTGGGTAATTACAAAAGGTATCTTAATCAATGACCGGTTGAACCGGCATCTATAGCATTTATTACGTAATGACCATTCACTGCACAAAGGGTGTTGACCAAGGGCTAGGTAAAAGTACTAGAGTAAATCTTTCCTGCCAATACTATGACCATTGACAACTAAAATGGATATTTAGTGTCTAAACAGATATGTATTGAATAATTGTACGTTTGGAATAAGTACAGGTTGTTTTAAATCAATTTTATATTTGACTTTAAGAATATAAGCTATTATAAACAAAATGTTCTTATTCAAATAAAAGAGATAAAACATAGATTTTTTTTTATCAAGAAAGTACCATCAACAGCTATTATCATTAAACGAAGACCTCCCTACATGCGATATGAATGCATGTATTGAATGCATTTGTCGGAGGCTGTCTTTTCTTCGTATATGCCGTCTTGTGATAGTGCAGATCTGAATCCTACTTCTTAGTGTTTTCACAATAACGTTCGCCCCAACAAGACACCCAACCCGGTCACAGTATACTTGAAAAAGGGCAAACAGTCGATTCACTGCCACAATTATGAACGTTAAGTAGAATATAGTGACTTCCACTTTTATAGATCGGGTATGTTTCAGCGAAGGGGACAGGACCCAAAGCATTCCTCACTGTGGGCAAACTCAACTACAAGAACAAAACCGAACCAGTGTCAAGGGAAACATAAGAAAAAAACTGTTTTAAGAGAAACAAAATTTAGTTAAGTCGCCTCTTACGACAATGCAATGGGGGAAAGCATGTACTTCTCAAGCCCTAACTGCCGGTCAACAAACGCATGCTATATATGTGGCCTGAGTACAGTCAACTCACAACACATAAGCAAATAAAGATATTCATGACCCACTTTTTTATTTTAGACAAAAGGCACCCACTCTTTTTAATATTATATACAAGAATTTATCACCTATAGTTCAGTCTCATTACAAGCTTATAAACACCAGTGCTTACGTATCTATGCCCCAGTCAGCTCACAATCTATACATACCCTTTTTCACGGAATACATACTTAGGTGCAGAATCAATTGCACCAATTTTACTCATAGTTTCTATTTTTGAAAGTAACGACAGTTCGAAACACCAATTATCCAGATAAATTATGCTATTTGTAGCCTTTGCCAGGTATGTGTCTGAATCTAGACAGTTGTTACTTGTGATCATCCTACATATTATTGCTATTATATTACAGGTGAAGTAATATCATATAGTGATTGACTCAGTTGCGCGAGTCCTTAAACATACATATTTGTATATCTTACCTTTGCACGCTATGTTAAATGATTGACTTGCGAAAAGCTGTCCTCTACACTATGGTTGTATACTGATGTGGAAGTACTGAGGTTTGAACTTTGATTTTATCAACAGTTGTGATATGCGAGGACATGAACTTGGTCAGGTGACTTATCGTATCGAGTCAAGGTCAATGTAATGCAAAACAATTGTTTCTTTAAAATTTAAGTTAGCTTATCAATAGTTCATATGAGGTTACACAGTTTCAACACATGATATGAAATTATTCAACACTCAACAAGAGACAATAAGCGATTTGAGGTGATTCAAGGAGAGATTTATTCACAATTTAAAGAGAGGGGTGTTATTTAAACCCCTGTTAAGTTTAAGTAAGTTAATCAAAAGTTAAGATGTAGTTACACAATTTTAACCTCAATTCAAATATTGAGCACTATTTCATTATTGATGATATCTTTAGCTTGATCCAAATCAGTAATATCATAATGTAATATTAATCATTTTAAATGGATATTGAAATAATTTCTGTATGTATGTTGCAAGATTCTTCATGGTACTTGAATAAATTACGTAAGTATGCAAATATAATGGTACCGTCTTAAGTTTTAAAGAAGTCGCCATTTTGTTTTAAATGCTACATCATGTACGGAAACATATCCGCGTTTGAAAGAGTCAGTATTTCAAAACTTCTTAATGACTCGGAAATTACTCCCAAAAATGTATCGGCTACTTTTTCCTTAAATATCAAGCTTTTCTTTGAGGCTAATAATTTTTACTGTGAAACCTGTAAATACCAAATCATTTACCCAAATCATTTTGTTTTACATCGACCGCTGTATAATGTGTCACCCGACCCTATGGCCAATATAACGGTACTTTTAAAGATACCAATTTTGAGACACAGCTGCATTTCAAATACGCTAATATGTGAATACTTATCAACGGTTAGTTCGTTAAATAAACATTCATACCATGCTAGTGTTTATGTTAATGACCACAGTCGCTTTATAGGTACTGATTGGGGTACATCTTGACTTAATAAGATAATCTGACCATATTTTGTACAAGTTGTCATTTCAGATACAGTAATATCTTGTTTATAAATGCCTATTAGCGGTTATTTTCTTGAATAAGTATTTATAAATATTGAATAAGTATTTATATCATGATACCATTTTTTTTTGTTAATTACCAAAGCGACTATACAACAACTGATCCGTAAATATATTGACTTATTAACCATACGAGAACATTGTACATGGTTTACTTACGAAATATTTGCTATTCAATTCCAGTGTTCTCTATAAATTTGTTTAAAATGCTACATGATGTACCGGAGCATATCCGCGTTTGAAAGAGTCAGTATTACAAAGCTTCTAATCGAATCGGAAGTTATTCTAGAAATTTATCGAAACTTTTTCCTTAAGTAGCTAGCAACTATCAAATTATATGTAGGTCAGTTGCTTTTTTATGGTACATTAAGGTTTAGACAGAGACTCAGTTATGGCTTGGGGTTCGAAGCTGAGCTAGTTGCTGGTGCCGTAGCAATATTGTGTTAACGGATGTACCCTGAAAACCTAAGAAACTTATCGATTAATTAAATAACAAATACGTACCCGGGTTGTTTATGGGATAACTGCTTATGTACAGTTGAACAAACAGTCGATAAAACAACGCTGCGTAATTGAATAGTTCTCGATTTTACGATGAAATAGTAATTACCGCGACACTAAAACGAAACTAATAAATCTGAATATTATTTCAAACCAATGTCTGCAGATTTGTATTTAGTAGCATTTATATCCATATGCTTGTATTTGTATCTTAACGTTACTTGGATGAATCCTGCTAGCTGTTCTTCACTTCAATTCAATTCAAAAACAAGGATTTTATGCATTATACGTCAATGTATGAAATCTGTGGTTTACGGGTTAGCTTGTAATAATGATATAACAAAACAATGATAAATTTTGATAACTTGTCATCCAAACGAAACAAAATATCGGTAAAAAAAAAAAAATGAAAACAATAAAAAAAAACATACACAACCGTAAACATAATAACGATAACGAATTGGCGTACGTGATATTTTGAAACTAGTTATTCTTGTTTGACTGCAATCTATAAATAATATCACAGGGATTTTTGTCATTTTTTCCAGTGAACACATACCAACAATTTGCAGATACAAAGAAAGAAAAGAAGATATAAATTTCACTATATGATTAACTTGTGGGCTGGACAAAGGTATTATTATGACGCGGTAGTATAAATACAAAGTTGGACAATTCTGACAGAATTAAAATATATCCATGTTTGTCTACGTTATTACAGTCCCCTTAGTTAATTATGTATATAGTCATTATAACAAGATTCAGAAATTGTGTGTGGTTTTTTTCTCGACCAGTTTGACAACTTGGGTAGCGGTTTGTTTACACTGTGGAATACATATCAGATAAAGACGTGGCTGATAAATGAGATAAGATCCTGTATATGCTTAATAAACATCACACACGCAAATTTACGGAAGGTAACAATACATATGTAAATCAATAATACTTCGTGTATTGTCCACACGCATATAGGACAAATTAAATTTGGCGACGTATGGGATGGGTATTTCCTATTTTACAATTTGAAGCACTAATCGACCGGAATGAGTTGGGGTGGGGAGGTTTAGGAAAGCGTTGTCAACATTCTATTTTTACGTTTTGTTGACCTTTTTATAGCGACGTCATTATATCGGTTATCTAAATTATATAGCGACTATAGAAAAGTCAATCTTGCTGTTTATGTCAAATTCTTCAGGGTAAATACGATGGACGTAGCCATTGAATTTCTTGTTATCTAAAGACAAGATATCATTAATATATATGCATTGAGTTTAAACGACTTTAACTGGTCTTTGTATTCTGTTTTGATTAGCTCTTCGATTAATTCAGCCTCGCATTAAAAACATAAGAAGTCAGACAAAATTTCAATAAACTTATTTATAGCAATTATTTTAGCTTTAAATTTATGGAAATCTTTTCAATAGAGATAGAAATAACTGGCCTGTTCTCCGTAAAATAATCTGAAAATCAAGCGTAGAAATGATATCAAGTCTTGAAGTAACGATTATTACAAGCCCGTTCTTATTGGCTGTATCTGCAGACCCAAATGCTAAACTTTTGATGATATATATTGATCTACAAAGGGAAGTAATCATGTAGGGAATATTAAATGGCATGTTAAACTTGCAAATGCTTGTAATTCTAGTCTTTATAAGCTTTGATCAAAGTATGGAAAACTGCTAAATAAGTGCTTATTTTAATTTCCAAATCTTTTCAAGAAGTATGCATAAAAACCCAAATATATTTTCACAATATTGATTTTGATGGAAAAAAACAATTAATTTCTTATTTTACATTCACTAGGTCTGCAAATATTGTTTCAAACTGATAATACCCGATCGTAATGTTTTTCATTTAACTTATATCATAAGGTCCAATCATACATCATAAGGTCCAATCATAAATCATAAGGTCCAATCATACATCATAAGGTCCAATCATAAATCATAAAGTCCAATCATACATCATAAGGTCCAATCTCGGTGTTATGTCATTCTACAATTTACTGACTGTTTGACTGATGTACCTGTATACCTGTTTATTATTGTTTGGAGAAAGCTTTCATTGAATATGTCTTTTTCCTTATTCCATTCGTCGTTAACGTCAGGATAATAAAATATTAATACTGTACAAAATGATAATAAACGACATTAATAAAGTGACAATGATTTCTTTTTATTTCACAATATATACATAGCATTTTGTTCGATTATTTTATGATGTGTTTTCCAGGACGTTTTCACTCAAGGCGACACTTGAATATGTTTCTCCATATGATGAACAGTTCCTTGCTGGGGTACTTTATTACTGATAATTATAATATTACACTTGACAATATGCAGAAGAAAATTGTTTAAATACCAGTAACATTTGCTTAGTATGAAAGTAACCTTAACAGTATGAAAGTAACCTTAACTCGTGAAAAAACCTAAACATAATCATCCAAAATGCGGAGCAAGAGAACTTCCAAATCCCCTGTTTGCCCCTGTTATGGCTACAAGAACTGTTGGATATGTTCTAATTCTTAGGGAGGAAAACGATGCATGTTTTTAATTGCAAAGCGATTGGTAGAAAGTCACGATGACTTGAATAAGTAGAATGATAGTATGTATATAACGTATCCACTTCAACCATTTAAAAACACGAGCAAATCTTTAACACAATCGTCTTTTACAGTCTCTAAAACAAATATAATATTAAATCACGAGTACATCAGTGCATGTGCTTAACACATGTATAACGAACATCGGTTGCTCTTAAAAATCAAGAAAACACCAGGATGGCAACATAATCATAATTCAAACTCAAATTCCATAAAACTAGGGCAAGACATGAACAGGAGACTCCAGAAAAAGTACAAGGAAATAAGAACATGTGTTCCGGTAGAGTAAGCGTCTTTTGTTTCATCGACGGCACCTGCCATGTTCATTGACATATTTCATGAAATACCAGTATTCAGGTGTATGTTGTTTTGGTTTATTTGAATAATTTATGCTAGATCCTTGACGCTGAATGCATTTGTGAGTTGGACTAAAAGCTAAGCAAATGACTGTTTCTTTATAAATATGTACCATCAAAAGCGAATTTGACAGAATGACTATTTAATAGAGATGACAAATTGTCTAATGTAAAATGATTTTAATGTTCTGGCCTAAATTACAGCCAACATCTAATTGAGAATGAATTGTTTTACAACTAGGGCTATATAGAATATGTCTTTATCCCATTTCAATGAGGCGATTGAGGAAAATCAAAGATGTTCTTAAATTTAGATGGGGAGGTGCTCTAGCACATTTATTCAATAAATCTCGCAATTTTCATATATCTGATAATTTAAGAATAAAGTCCATTTCATTGGTATATTCTGAACCGTGCCACTTTTCGAAAATAGATTGTCTCACCGAAAAGTAAATAATTTGTACAATATTACGTAATAATCCGTTACTAGCTACTTAATTCATTGCGGTATAATTCTGTTATATAATCATAAAGAATTTCATGTAAATAAAGTAAGTGTCACATGAACATTTGTGATATTCGTGAGGATACATTCGATTTATTGGATCCAAAACGACTTATGATGCACCCGGCAAGCTATGGACATGATTTATCATATTCCACCAGTACTGATTCATAACAATTATGCCGTAACGCTGTTGATGTCACTGCTCAAATTAATAAATAGCAAACATATTTAAAATAATATCCTTTTAAATTTAAGAAAGGGAAATGTTTTTCATTCATTAAAACTCATCTCATGCTTTTATTATTCTGAACATTTTTATTTGCAAAATGACAGGAGAATCGGGCACAAGTATTGACGACCATACGTACGGCCTCTCCTCAAATATTTTTAAAAATGTCCTAAAAAGTAATATTTTTAGAAGGTGTCTAAAAGACTTGTCAATAGCGAATGTCACTTACACCGGTAAGAAACATTGAATGACTACCCGAAGACAAAATAAATAACAAACGGCAATATTCGACTACAACAGATTTAGTGTTTGTACTGACACTTCGTTTAAATGCAGATAATTTTCTTTGTTCTATTACTAAAATGTTTTGATTTTGTGACAGATAATGATGATCTAGACACATTGGATGAACATAACTCTCACATGTAACTGATATAGTTAGTTGTGCTGTTTGAACATAAATAATGTTTGTTTCGTGAAATTCATATTCCTTTCAATAACAGATAAGCCTGTTTGAATAAATTGCTAACCTATGGATATTAGAACACCTGGTCGTTACGACATCCGATAATAATAATTTTAAACAATTGAATACTTACTGACAAGTAAGAAATTTATTCTCAGTTACGCATGTTTCCTATTTGACGTCATTGAATTTACCTTGTCCTCAGGCAGAAATGAGGCCTTGGGGTGATGCTATTCATCAAATTGAAGACCTTTCTATCCGCAAAAAGTTTTTATATTTTTCCGTATCTTAGCCTTGACAAGACATTTTTTGAAATTAAAGTCATTATGACCCTTTTGAAACCAACGTTGAGGTTCTCGAGAGAGTGCGGAATATATTATTTATTATTTTGAGTTTGTGCAATTGTTATTAAGACAAGACCAGTGTTTCCTGAGATATCTGAAAATGTCAATTGTTTCTGAACGGACGACGGACAAAAGATGCATCTAAAATTGGACGAGAACACATATGAAATTATGTCATATTTGATTTCTTAACACAGTATCATTGAATGAAAATGTATCCTTTGTTAAACAATATGAAATTCCACGGATGCATTAAAGTAACCAGATGACAGAAAACGATAGGAACATATACGATATAATAATAGTTTTTGTTTATTTCCATAACATAAACATGATCAATTCATGTAAATAGGATTAAATGAGATTCAATGGGATGAAGTCATGTGATGTGCTTACAATCTTATTGTCTAAAACGGAAAATTCTTTTTAGCTAGCTGAAGAATTTGAAATCACTGGAAATATATCGTCTCTAATGCGTGCTAGCAGATAGTAAGAAAACCTGTACATGTTGTCACTATGGCAGATTTAAGCTTGGGTGAAATCAGTGATACTTCCAGGCCACTAAAACTATGACGGCGTAAAATAAGTCACTCACTTGTGCTTACGATTGAGATGTCGTCAGGAGAAAGCACTTTATAGACTACTACAATATTGTACAGACTAATGAAAGAAGCTAGACGATCATGGTCAGTGCATGATTCTATTTTTTTGACCCTAGTAAAACGATGCTACATAAACAAACAGCAAACATTGTTTTGTTTTACTTGCCTTGAAAACCAGCATGTTTTTACTAATATTTTACATTTTTAGGGAGAGCAATATCGAATATTCATTTTATGACGAACTATGTAATATGGTAAATCATTTCAAACTTCGCCAATTTGTTTCTTTAAGTTAATTATTATTAGTCATTTTGATGTTAACAATAAATATTCATATTACTGAAGTAAAAAAGACAATGTAATTATTGTTAATATGTGTTGCAGGTGACTTATTGGCAAATCTCATGAAAGGAGTCATTGGGTTTCAGGGATGAGTTGCTTAAAGGGCATCTGCAACAACAATGAAAAAATGGTTGTGATAGAAAATAATGGAAGTTTCGGTTTAAAAATCTACTTTGATAATGCGGTATAACAAAGTAGCATAGAATTAAAAGAGCTTGTCACTCTCTACGTACACAGCATTTTCGAAAGAGTTTTCCTCCAGTATCTGCACTAGTTTGCTGATGGGTGTTTCTGGAAATGTTATCTTACCATTATTCCGAAGTTCTGAAATAAATCATAAACTTAGTATAAAGCAATTTTGGCTTTGTTGCCTTATGCAATAATTCCTCAAACAACCTACTATGAATACGTATAGATCTTTCATGATTACTTATTGTTCATTGGCGAAACAAGAGCTTCATAATGATAACAAGAATATTGAACCTCTACGTAAGTTTAATGTTTAGTCCCTTTGCGTCACTAACGAATTCTGGAAGGACAAGATACATGTATGTTTCAGTACAATTCATCTACTATATTCATTTACAAATTTGTATTGAAAAATGCTATCCACTGCATGTGTACTTCATAAAGCTCTTTATATATAAAGAAAAAGTTAAGATTAAGAAATATCGTGCAATTGATACAAATAGAAATCCAGGTGTACACACAATGTTTAGTGCATATGTTTTCCTCTAATAACATCAGAATACATTATCGAATATCCACGTAAATGTTGACTGAATATATTATATTATGTTACAAATGTTTTATCCAATTGCACAATGCATAGTATACCGAAATCATCAAAGAGACAGATATTTTGAAGAACAAATATGTATTACAAAACAACATCCAAAATATAAAGAACAGAACTTTCTTCATAATAAACTTTG
Organism: Ylistrum balloti; assembly: GCF_031769215.1. Classification (NCBI taxonomy): domain Eukaryota; kingdom Metazoa; phylum Mollusca; class Bivalvia; order Pectinida; family Pectinidae; genus Ylistrum; species Ylistrum balloti. The sequence continues at coordinate 1,020,436 of NW_026781932.1, read as the reverse complement.
TCACTTTACAATTGGATCACTGTTTTCTTTAGTTTTTCTAATGTTTGTCCATTTCTTAATGCTATATGAATCTGGACGTATTTGATGCTTATTAGTTTTCCTGTTGGTTCCTTTGTTGTATACCTTTTTCTCAATGGAGAACGTGTCATTACTTACTTGGATTGACCAATATTTACATGGGGTGTGTCAGCGATAAAACAAAAAAGGATTACTGTACTAATATATGCTGAAATTAGTGTCACTGTACATGTACATGTTTGTGTGTAAATATATATGAGGTGTAGAGTTGTTTTCATCATCAGTTATATTCTCTTGTTCAATCTTAATACTTTTATCAATCAAATTTTAATTTCAAATTTGTCTAAAAGGTATGTCATACAATTGACTATTAATCTTACATTGTTTTTCACAATTTTTGCCTTTTAATGGTGAAAATTGATAAAGGTTTTGGCTATCGTTTAGTCCAATTGGCTGTGCAATCTTGTCAAAAAGAACCCTTGTCAGTTGCCATTGACGAACTTTCATTGCTCAGGGATCAATCTTCAAACGGTTTCTACTAAATAACCAAACGACTCAAGAGTCTAAATTGGGTTTATTGCATGTTGAAGAATAGGTTTTGAGAAACTTTTTAATGTTCATGACAAGCGAACTATTCAAGCCCATTGTTGAAAACGCTGGTTGGTATGTCTTGGCCAGGAGAAAAGAATGTCTTTCCTATAGTAGCGAACGCTCAACTAAAGGCCAAAACAAAGGCAATGCCAAATTACATTGGTAAGAAAATGGTTGTCTAGAAAGAAAACACCTAAAGTTTAGTTGCATTTTAGGCCAAGCAATGGATGCGGCAGATACAATGCTAAACTCTGCCTGTTCTTCGCTTTTCCGTATATATATATATATAATTTAAAAATAATAAAATCTTTGTGTATCGTATATACAGAGAAAATTAATCACTTAACATGACAAACAAATATATCACTAACGTTTTCAGGCCTCGAGGCCATCTTCAGGTGATTACATTACATGTACACTGTACGTTACTTAGTAACCTATATTGTGACGTAATGTTATTGTTATAATTGTCTGTCAGTCGATGATATCATTTTGTCTCTGTGCCATAGAATGTGCTCAAAACCAAGTTGAAAGAAGGGAAAAGGAATTTTAATGAAGGATGATAAAGATAAAGCCACTTTTGAAGCTCAGTTTTTAATCACCAGGTATTCTCAAGTGATTAGCTTATGCTTGCGATATTTGTATCAGATTACTTACGTTTTAGTGTTTCGATCAAAGGTTTACTCCGACTGTTTGCCTCGATTCCTCGCGTCCCATCTGTATCTGAGGCTCCTGGGGCAAAAGTTAGTATTCTGAGAGACGGGTCCTCAACGGCAAGCACGCGCATAAACATGTCCCGGGAAGCCTTACCTACAGATAGTAAGATATTTTTTTCAGTACCTTATACATTTAACAGACAGTTGACCCAAATGTAAGACGAACACAGGCAATACAAAACTCAAAATTTTGAAATTGAGAAAATTGTAATAATGACGAAAGACATGATCTCTTTTGAGACACTGCATAAAAACCTCATGTAATTATCACATTTCAATACAATTTTAGAATTCTTTCAATACAAATTAGCATTAGGTAGAGCTAAGTAATGATTGAATGCGTCATTCAGCTGTTTCGTCCTTTTTTTCAATGCTATTCACTTGTGTGTCTTCTAGGACTCGTCAGTGATACTATGGACCTAAATTCTGACAGTCAAGAAGCGATTGAAAAATAATCACCGAAAGAAATGATGAATCAAGAAAGGAAAGTGTTCTACTTTCATAATTCAGGGAATATATTTTATGATAGTCATATATCTGATAGGTTCAGAAGTAGTTCAAGTATATGTGATACACGTAACCATGCCACGACTTGAATAAATTAAAATGTGGCATATAGTTTAGGGATATACGACCATCCGTGTCTACCACATGGTTGAAAATTGTTTTATTTCTCTGTACGATCCATCAAAATAGTAATTCAAAGGGTGAACTTTAATGGAAGGAGACATGGATGTTCTACTTTAACTCCAAAGATACATAGCAAGGTTATGATATTTTTTGCATGAAAAAACCCCATTCCGGTTACCTTGATAAGAGTCACGACCCGACGTGAAAAAATGATGTCACTTGCCCGATCTTGTCTCAAACATGTGCTCGCATTTTCCCAGTTACTGTAGTATATAGAAAGATAAAATATAATCAAAACAGTTAAAGCGAATATTCATACATACCTGCACAATACAGATGCATAGTCGGCAAGGGCGTCGATGTAACTGCTGACGTCATATTGACTACAACACGAGCTTTAGTAGAATCGGAGAAGGTACGGAAGAAGCTTGTGTTTAGTAAAATCATTCCTGTCAGATTGACATCAAAGTACTTTTGGACAAATTTGGCGTCGGATAGTTCTAAGGAATGCTTTGAAACATCTCCGATATTGGCGCAATTATGGACGATCATAAATTGTTCAAAGTCCGATGGAGAAATGTTGTTGGTCGATAAAAGGTCAGTGAATATATCATTGAAATAATCAGCGTCTTCGGTATTGCCTTGGTCGTATTGACGGACCACAATTTTGACATTAAGAGACTGAGATATCATTTCCGACTTGACACTTTCTAAAGCTTCCAAATTTCTTGCCATGAGAACCAAACCCGAATCAGGAGGAAACTTGGCTCCAAATTGCAGTGCTATACATCTCCCAAGTCCTCTACTGGCACCAGTGATCGCTACAAAACTCTTCTGCGTTTCTACAGAGCTCCTTTTATATTAGGCAATATATTGTGCAACCTACAGTGGTATACTTGTAACCACTCTACAATCACCGTATTTGATAGTATGGAGGAGTCAACACGTCGAACGTCTTTGCATCTTTTCTTACGTTCAGTGCTTAATATGTTCTTGTTTACACCTGTACTTTTTTTGGGACAGCTTTTGTGATGATAATGTGCGTGACCGTGCAATTTTGGGTGCACCATAGATCTAGGGAATAATTTGACACTACTGTCGACAATGTACATTTTCTGGTTGAATAACCATGTCACAGTGTCACAATGGAAAATATTCTAAATGGCGCTCCTATAGAAAATGTAATTTGACAGCTTTGACCTAGATCGTGGTAACCTTCATATTTCAGACGATACATATTGCATTCGTCTAATTTAACATCGAGACAACTAAACCTGTTGCTGAAATATTTTAGCACGGTATCTGTTTTTGCTCTCCTGGTTTGGCATACCGCGCCGTCCAGCGTCAGTCGTCGCCAACTTTCTCTTCAAATCCAAAGAGAGCTGGCACGGGTTCTCAATTGGAAATTGAATATGTTTTACCTACGTAAACACAATATCTGAAAGCATTTGTTAGATATTATTATTGTCTTTGTGACAAGTTTATCAATATTTGTGTTTATAACTTTGTAGTTTCTTTCTAGGCCTATACGCATGCGCACCATCAGGTTTGCGAGCGGTAATGTATGCATTAGATCAGGATGTTTACATTCTTTATTTTTTAGATATCAATAAAAAAGGTTGCAGTGACTTTTAATCTTAGTAATTAATAGAAAGTCTTAGTTTTGTAACATACTATAGGAAAATGGAACGTTTTATATCTTTTTCTCGTAGTGTTTTTAACATTATAGTCGTTTTAAGGACATTGTCAATAGATTTCTTGTTATTTAAAGGTAAGATTTCATCAATGTATCTGAAGGTGAAATTAATCAACTTTTGATAAACTCTTCATTAAATTAGCTTAGCTTGAAAAGTCAGCCAACAAGAGCACATTTACTTCCCATAGGTTTGACAGTAGTTTGTTTGAAAATCTTGAATATAACCTTAATGAACTAACAACAACGACTTCATAATACATTTGAGTAATCACTAAAATTTTGAAAATCACATAATTGATCACGTGAAAAAATTCATCACCACAATGTATGTATTTCATTTTATCGACATATACTTATTCATATACTTATAACAATATCATTTTATACGAGTGCAGTGGGGTATCTGTATCAATTTAATACCTATTTAATTGGAAATGTTCAATGCTGATCTGGACTGCAAAAATATTGTTGAAGGAAAGTTTGAAATAACGAATTCTACATTATTATGGAACATGATTGAAATATATAGGATTATCAGTGTATATATACGACAACATATTTCAACACAACATGACACAGCTCTCGAGATAACCGGTCCAATGAATAGACCTTGTTAGATTAAACATATTTAAATGACATATGATAAGGTAAAAGGATTAGTCAGAGAGAGAGAGAGAGAGAGAGAGAGAGAGAGAGAGAGAGAGAGAGAGAGAGAGAGAGAGAGAGAGAGAGAGAGAGAGAGAGAGAGAGAGAGAGAGAGAGTCACAATTAATCAAATCCCTATTTTACTTTTTTTGCAATTAAGAAATATCATCATCTTTACTTAATTTCTGATCGCCATATATGAGTAAATCTAATTAAATTCTCAAAGAGAGGTTGTAACTGTCATATAGATTTCGATTATAAAAGTATAGGGGACAAACATAAAAATAGTAACAATGTCGTAAAGGTTTCTATATCATGTAATTTCCCTTTTCGATTGAAAAAAAAGATGTCAACTGAAGTTTCGATACAAGCACCTTTGGAGTCGAGAGCGGAGAGCTTACCACTGTGCTATCGTTGCGTTACATATGACAGAGTGAAAATTTAGGAATCTTATTAAGTATGTAGTTTACTCCATCTATTGATCATATTTTGTGTTTGTGTTTGTGTGGAATGCAAAACAAGTGTCAAGAAAAACAAAGATGACAATGATGTGGTCAGTACATTAATGACTGATTATGCTAAAATGCCAAAAATTCAAATATCTCCAAATCAACAAGCACTGCACCCCTACCCTTACACTAAAAATCACCAAAATAATATACATTACATAAGTCTGATCTTTTATTGAGGAAACAAAGTATCTATTCGCTAGTTTTTTTTTCTGTAAGTGTACGTTAAATGTCGTACGACAGATAACCTGTTTTACACTGTAAGATGACGCCAGCAGTATGTGTTTCACATTATCTATGAGTAATATATAATACAAAAGCTCATATTGGAATCAAACAATGATTACTGGTTAGTCATATATCATTCAATGAAAAAAAAACACGTTCATTGTAACATTTTACTACGTTGCGATGATAAAACCTTGGAAAAAAGTGAAAAGGTAATAGGTAAGTCCGCTTTCCTCGATATTCCAATCACCAACAAATTAAAATCGAATTCATCTAGTCCGTGTTGATTGCTTACATAATAAGTATATCCTGATCAAGCGTAAATCGAAAATATCGGGAAAATTCAATTTGCATATTTAAATAACTCATTTAAATATGTTGTCAAATTTGGAGATAGTGACGTTTAAAATTCTCCGTTTTAAAAAGAAAAAACACGCCCACCATCCTCCGTTTGGTGCATGTCTTATATTGGTGTCATGACGTCGTCTATGTCGTTTTAGAGTCATTTGCATACATGGTGCTGTTTCACTTAAAATTCAATGCAACGAATAAAATCAAACTGTTAGGAGGTATTCATGTTTAAAATAACCAACTATATAGCAATATTTTCTAAAAAAAAAACTGAGATATGGTGAGATTTTGAAGCTATTATTCTCTGGTGTTGCGGATCTCACATACGTTCTATATACGTTACCTATCCCGTGATACCTAATGATAGCATGTAAAAACAATGACATAAAATCAGTTAAACGGAGGTGAAGATCGAAATTCATTTCCACAATTTACAAAATGCAAAGCTCGACATTAGTTCACTGTCTGCTTTCATTGGTATTCTGAAATGAGTGCATGTGAAATGAAAGATTTGAAACACCGCGATTAAGATTTGTCCTGTTGTATATGTACAGAATACAAGAGCGTATTAAACACGTCTTCAAAAAGAAGCCAAGTGTGATTTTCCTGTCAAGCATGGGTTGTCACATGAACAAAGCTCCCTAAAAGAGTGCTCCGCTTGTGCCCATCCTAATCGCTTCTATAAATGCGGTACGGTATACTGAGGTTTTGTACACCGTTCCGTTTTCTTGTGAATACACGTTAACCGTGTCTTTATTTCATGGTATTTATGAATGAATTTCCGTTATTGTCTATGCAGAAAGTTTATCTATTTGAAGATGTATGATTACAAAAGGTTCTGTCTATAATTCGTTTATTTAACTTTTTATCAATTGTTGTAAATTGCATGCCGTCGATATAATGTATGATCTAGGGCCCCTTAGTATGAATGTCAAGGTTATTTAATTAGCTTTAAAAAGGTAGTAATCAATAGATCTGGAACGGTTTCTCAATTGAAAATTCAGTATGTTTAATTTCCGTAAACCGCATACCTGAGAGCATTTGATATATATTCTTTCTGTCTTAGTGATAATTGATGAAATTGAATCGAAAGTAATCAAAATTTGTGTCATTCCATATCTTTGTAGTTGACGGGAAAAAGGAATTTCGCATGCGAAGGAGACACAGTGAAGTTTTATAGAGTTAAGTCCATAGAAGAATTCAAAGCTCTACGTTGGCGGTAACGTCCTGCTATCGGAAGATATAAATGATCTCTAAAATATACTAGATGTTTTATATTCATGTTCTGCACGATGGAATATAGATATTGAATCGTCGTATTAGGAACATTAAGAGTATTTTCCCAATCAAACAATGGATTGATGAATATGGTATTTCCATTGAATTGACAGATAAAGTTTGTAACCTTTGTTTAATTTTTAACTAAAATGGTAAATTCATAATTGCTTTCAATACCTTTAGTTGTTCCAGACAAAAGAGCTGATTTCCTTCTAAACAGGTAAATATAGAAAATAAACTATGAATTGTCGTTACTTGATACATACATTGTATGTTTACTTAAATTATGTGTAGGAAGTTTGAGGATTTAGTCATGCACCTTATTAAAGAAGGTGAAATTATTGTTCTTAGAAATATGCTTGACGTAAAATAAACAGTGAATACCTACATGGTCTTCTTCTGAGTTGGGTCGATATCCTTTACAAATTAGTCGTAAGATTGCGGTTCTAGATTATTGGCTGGAGTTACTTAAAAATGTTATAATGACCTTGTGGAGATTAATATAATCAAACCTTGCTGTAAGATGAGTTCTATGTTACATGTTAACCAAGAACTAGTAACACACCAAGCAACGGAGGATTAATGAAACAACGACATTATTTCCCGCCTTATGACAATTTTATTGGTTTTGTTTCGATAACAGCAATGTTTTCACAATAATAGACATCTATGCGATGAACTCACAATATTTTTTCTCCTGATACATGCTATTTACATACACACTATTCAATATAGGCATTATCATAATATATGATGTAAGGGAAGCAACTCCCAAACATCAATTGTTTCAATACTTTTAACAATTTATTCATTTTTTTTTTTAAAAGTTAACACAAATACTATATCAGATTAAGTTTGGTTCACTACATTTCAATCAGAATTATTAGTCGTTGTTTTGAATAATTATTTTAATTGTAAGAAAAGCCAATTTCCTAAACATTTCACAGCAAAATAGGAAAAACGTAATCTTATGAAAGTTTGTACAATAAAATTATTTCTTTAGGAAGACACTCTCTCCTTTCTCCATTTTGTTTATCATAATGATTGTATTTTAACGGACGTCCTCTACCACTACATTTACAGTTACTGCCTTATTTCAACTAATCTGTGAATATAAGTACAGGGTAGCTACAACTATGTCATGAGGGTAAAGATTGGGTTGATACGCAGTCATCCAGCTTGCAAGCTTTCAATTCCAAAAAGTCAAATTTTAAAACTTTGTATTCGGTTGAAATTGATAAACTTATTAAAAATTATGAATCGTAGGAATATTTAAATGAATCCAACTTACCATCTTACCATGTTGTTATTTACAAACACTTTGGCAGGCGTTCGCCATACATTACTTTGAAAAAAAGTACAATAAAAGGTTCTTGATACAGCAGATCTTTCACATTAAGAGAGCTCTGACTTGTGATCATGTACAATTGCACCAATTGTTTTTCGTTGACAGACTGGGTATCCGTGTATTATAGTAGGGTATGAATTGATCAGACTGCCTACGTCAGCATTGCGGTTCGTGTAAATGTGAACCGACAAAATGGTGACGTGGAATGTGACTAAGGTTGGTAACATCCACTAGTGTGAACTGCAATCAGCTTATGGATTTATTTGGACTTTGTGTACACATAATTATACTAAACTGTTTCAAGGTCAAACCAAGAGATAAAGTCAATAACAACAATACTAAGATACCATCAGTTCTATAATTGTACCAACCATCCTAAAATAGATAAGTTTTCTGTGTTAAAAAGAAATTGAAAATTCCATTGACTATTTTTGACTATGTGTTTCGTTAATTCATAATAGGTTTTGGGTTTACAATACAACAGGGCATTGAAATAAACGATAGACGTCTACGAAAATTGATATCTTTCTTAACACATGACCGATCCCATCACATAATCACCCGATATCAACTCCTCGCTAAATGGGAAAGTCATGTAGTATACTCTTCAGTTACCAGGTCAGAAGAGATAAGATAAGTTTAAGTTGAAATCGGGATTCATGTTTGTTGACCTCATCATCTAAGGTTTTAAGGTCATATCACAGGATATGAGTAAACCATTAATGCCCGTTAGTTTGCCAGTTGGTTCTGTTGTTGTATACGTGGTTATCATTTGAGAACATGACATTACGTACTTGGACTGACCAAGATTTACATGTCGGGTTTCCTCGATGAAGCAGGAAGCTTACTCAATCTTATTAGAAATACAGATCTTAATGTACCAATCCGATACTTTTCGTTCAAGTATCGGAGTGCTATATTAAGATCTGTATTTTAACATAATTCAGATTTAGGTTGAAGAGACCGACCCTGAAAGGTTAAACCAAGTGCCATGAACAATCGTTACCCTCACTTTCGCTAATTAAACAAGTGATCCCAGAGGGACTTTGGCACCCATTATTGTGTGATCTTTATTTTTTCTTTATACGTTTGATCTTTCCTTTCATAGTATACATTTATCTAATTCAAATCTTCAACACTGCTCAGTTTTTGATAACAGATTTCAGACTGACCACGGATGTGAATTGTACTGTGGGTTTGTGGTAATTATCACACAATCAATTGTATTGATGTCCCGCAACAAAATGTCGGAAAATTAATTTCTGATTCATAACTGATTTTCTCAGAACAAAATAAGCTGGTTGTTTTTAGCGAATATCGTCTGCTGTCTCCTTTGCATTTGTACATTAGAGACAAACATATTCGGGCATTTTCTCCCCATATATCTGCCTTGCTTGGCAGACAATTCTTATGCCTTTGGTTGACACAAACTAGAGTAGCTACATTGTAATTCCTCTTGCTTTGCGCTGGGAATCGTTTGAGGGTTTTGTTTGCCCGTTTTCAGTATGGCACCACAAGACAGAGTGTCCTGTTAACAATCTGTGTCACTAAAACTTCAACATGGTAATAACTAGTGGCAACAATTCCCACTTTTCAAAGAAAGTTTACACAAATATACCGCAGCTTTCCAAAAAACCCGTCCTTAAACTAATGACATAAAATATTTGATATACAACACAGACCAAAGTCTTTAAAGAAATATTTATATGTTGGATGGACTATGTGAGAAACCTGCAGAAGGTAAAGTCTCTTATAAGTACTTTGCGTTAATCTGAATATATATAAATAGACATTGTGTCCAAACAGGATAACCTCTGAAGTGAACGTTTGTTGAATATATAAAATTATTCAAACGTATAAAAACTCACTTTAATAAACATAGCATATAGGTTCTGTACCGGTCTGAAAATGTAAATGTGTAAAAAGATTTTTTAAAAATCCAGCTCTGAAATGTAAATATGCAAATTATGAAATAAAAATATGATTCTCTACCTGAAACATGAACAGCGCTGATATATGATTATACAAATTATAAAACATAAAAATAAAGGTTATGTATCTGTCTGATGAACAGCTCTGATATGTAAATATACAAATTATGGGATATAAAAAAAAATGTGGGTTCTATACCTGTCACTATGTATATTGATTATTTTCCCCCGAAAAAGAGATACAATATACTGTATAACTTATCAGTTAATTAGATATTTTATTACGTGTACTGTGTGTAGTCATCCATTTGGAAATCCATAGTATTGATTTGAATGTGTATACATGTGAATATGAAATTCATAAGAGTTTCTCAGTGCGTTTAAGAATGACACAAAGTTTAAGGACACGCTGTGATATATATCGACTCAGGTTTTACCCCACAATTAGCTCGGATAGTATAAATCCTATAGACTACAGACCTAATCAATAGTTTTTTGTATATCTTTGTGTATATATGGACAACTATGTGTATGGGTATAATTATTGGGTACCGGTATCTCGGCACTAAGTCCATTGTCGGCCTTTCTATATTGATAACAGTCACAACACAGCAGTAGACTGAAATTTAAAAAAAATATCTCCCAACAGTCTACAACACAGCAGTCCGTTTTTTTTAGACTGTTTTGGTATTGCAACATTGTCTACAACACAGCAGTAAGACTTTATTATTGAACAGAATATTACTCCCATTAACAGTCTACAACACAGCAGTATCTAAAGTATTAACAGTCTACAACACAGCAGTAACGAGTATGACGATCTATCCCATTAACAGTCTACAACACAGCAGTAGACGAGTATGACAATCTACTCTCATTAACAGTCTACAACACAGCAGTAGACGAGACTTAGTATGACGATCGACTCCCAATAACAGTCTACAACACAGCAGTAGACGAGTATGACGATCTACTCCCATTAACAGTCTACAACACAGCAGTAGACGGCTACTGAAACAGTTCTATGTGTACGATTACTCCCATTAACAGTCTACAACACAGCAGTAGACGGCAGACAGGTTGACGATCTACTCCCATTAACAGTCTACAACACAGCAGTAGACGAGTATGACGATCTACTCCCATTAACAGTCTACAACACAGCAGTAGACGAGTATACTCCCATTAACAGTCTACAACACAGCACTACTCCCATTAACAGTCTACAACACAGCAGTAGACGAGTATGACGATCTACTCCCATTAACAGTCTACAACACAGCAAGACAGTAACGAACAACAGTCTAGTAGACGAGTATGACGATCTACTCCCATTAACAGTCTACAACACAGCAGTAGACGAGACTTAGTATGACGATCTACTCCCATTAACAGTCTACAACACAGCAGTAGACGAGTATGACGATCTACTCCCGTTAACAGTCTACAACACAGCTGTAGACGAGTATGACGATCTACTCCCATTAACAGTCTACAACACAGCAGTAGACGAGACTTAGTATGACGATCTACTCCCATTAACAGTCTACAACACAGCAGTAGACGAGTATGACGATCTACTCCCATTAACAGTCTACAACACAGCAGTAGACGAGTATGACGATCTACTCCCATTAACAGTCTACAACACAGCAGTAGACGAGTATGACAATCTACTCCCATTAACAGTCTACAACACAGCAGTAGACGAGTATGACGATCTACTCCCATTAACAGTCTACAACACAGCAGTAGACGAGTATGACGATCTACTCCCATTAACAGTCTACAACACAGCAGTAGACGAGTATGACGATCTACTCCCATTAACAGTCTACAACACAGCAGTAGACGAGTATGACGATCTACTCCCATTAACAGTCTACAACACAGCAGTAGACGTCTACAACACAGCAGTATGACGATCTACTCCCATTAACAGTCTACAACACAGCAGTAGACGAGTATGACGATCTACTCCCATTAACAGTCTACAACACAGCAGTAGACGAGTATGACGATCTACTCCCATTAACAGTCTACAACACAGCAGTAGACGAGTATGACGATCTACTCCCATTAACAGTCTACAACACAGCAGTAGACGTGATTAAGTACAACACAGCAGTAGACGAGTATGACGATCTACTCCCATTAACAGTCTACAACACAGCTGTAGACGAGTATGACGATCTACTCCCATTAACAGTCTACAACACAGCAGTAGACGAGTATGACAATCTACTCCCATTAACAGTCTACAACACAGCAGTAGACGAGACTTAGTATGACGATCGACTCCCAATAACAGTCTACAACACAGCAGTAGACGAGACTTAGTATGACGATCTACTCCCATTAACAGTCTACAACACAGCAGTAGACGAGTATGACGATCTACACCCATTAACAGTCTACAACACAGCAGTAGACGAGTATGACGATCTACTCCCATTAACAGTCTACAACACAGCAGTAGACGAGTCTACAACACAGCAGTAGACGATCTACTCCCATTAACAGTCTACAACACAGCAGTAGACGAGTATGACGATCTACTCCCATTAACAGTCTACAACACAGCAGTAGACGAGTATGACTATCTACTCCCATTAACAGTCTACAACACAGCAGTAGACGAGTATGACGATCTACTCCCATTAACAGTCTACAACACAGCAGTAGACGAGATCTAACAGTCTACAACACAGCAGTAGACGATCTACTCCCATTAACAGTCTACAACACAGCAGTAGAGCTACTCCCATTAACAGTCTACAACACAGCAGTAGAGACTAGTATGACGATCTACTCCCATTAACAGTCTACAACACAGCAGTAGACGAGTATGACGATCTACTCCCATTAACAGTCTACAACACAGCAGTAGACGAGACGATCTACTCCCATTAACAGTCTACAACACAGCAGTAGACGAGTATGACGATCTACTCCCATTAACAGTCTACAACACAGCAGTAGACGAGACTTAGTATGACGATCTACTCCCATTAACAGTCTACAACACAGCAGTAGACGAGTATGACGATCTACTCCCATTAACAGTCTACAACACAGCAGTAGACGAGTATGACGATCTACTCTACTCCCATTAACAGTCTACAACACAGCAGTAGACGATCTCTACTCCCATTAACAGTCTACAACACAGCAGTAGACGAGTATGACGATCTACTCCCATTAACAGTCTACAACACAGCAGTAGACGACTCCCATTAACAGTCTACAACACAGAGTCTACTCCCCATTAACAGTCTACAACACAGCAGTAGACGAGAACAGTCTACAACACAGCAGTATGACGATCTACTCCCATTAACATTCTACATCACACCATTTGACGTGACGAGTATGACGATCTACTCCCATTAACAGTCTACAACACAGCAGTAGACGAGTATGACGATCTACTCCCATTAACAGTCTACAACACAGCAGTAGACGAGTATGACGATCTACTCCCATTAACAGTCTACAACACAGCACTACTCCCATTAACAGTCTACAACACAGCAGTAGACGAGTATGACGATCTACTCTCCATTAACAGTCTAACAACACAGCAGTAGACGATCTACTCCCATTAACAGTCTACAACACAGCAGTAGTATGACGATCTACTCCCATTAACAGTCTACAACACAGCAGTAGACGAGTATGACGATCTACTCCCATTAACAGTCTACAACACAGCAGTAGACGAGTATGACGATCTACTCCCATTAACAGTCTACAACACAGCAGTCTAGTATGACGATCTACTCCCATTAACAGTCTACAACACAGCAGTAGACGAGAACAGTCTACAACACAGCAGTAGACGAGTATGACGATCTACTCCCATTAACAGTCTACAACACAGCAGTAGACGAGTATGACTATCTACTCCCATTAACAGTCTACAACACAGCAGTAGACGAGACTTAGTATGACGATCTACTCCCATTAACAGTCTACAACACAGCGAGTATTACGATCTACTCCCATTAACAGTCTACAACACAGCAGTACGATCTACTCCCATTAACAGTCTACAACACAGCAGTAGACGAGTATGACGATCTACTCCCATTAACAGTCTACAACACAGCTATTACGAGCCGTTACACATTAACAGTTACAAACAGTCTACAACACAGCAGTAGACGAGACGATCTACAACACAGCAGTAGACGATCTACTCCCATTAACAGTCTACAACACAGCAGTAGACGAGACTATGACGATCTACTCCCATTAACAGTCTACAACACAGCAGTAGACGAGTATGACGATCTACTCCCATTAACAGTCTACAACACAGCAGTAGACGAGTATGACGATCTACTCCCATTAACAGTCTACAACACAGCAGTAGACGAGACTTAGTATGACGATCTACTCCCATTAACAGTCTACAACACAGCAGTAGACGAGACTTAGTATGACGATCTACTCCCATTAACAGTCTACAACACAGCAGTAGACGGAGGCTACGATATGTGAGCCTTCTTTAGATTGTGCGGAACTGAAACCGGTCACATTACAGTGACAACGGACAAATCAGCCTTTAAGCTATCAGAATGCTACGAACTTGAAGCAATCGGTTGGCGCAGTGGTAACGCACTCGCCTTTCACTTTTGCCATCCGGTGATCGTGAAAAAGTAGGGCGTCACTTGCCTGTTCACTAGTACTCCGGTTTCCTCCAACAGCTGGACCCTTCTCGAACATACATCCGGGCCAACCAGAAAGACTGATATAGGTTAAGATAACCTGTATCATAATTGTTGTTAGTTGATATTATAGGTAAAAAAATCAAAGTTTCAAAGATTTTGGTATGTTGTGGCTACGGAACATACCCTAACGCCTTCTTCACAGTGATGAATGTTCACGTGAATGGCAAAAACGAAGTGGTGACAGAGTTGAAATTAGGAAACAGTTGTTGTTCAGGAAGAATTCAGATCCTGAATCAAGATGGCTCTTATGATAATTCAATGGGGAAAATAAACCACTTCACAAAATGATTTTTTTAAACGGAACTAGGAACTAGGAATTGGGAACCAACTTCAGGCTCTCATATTGAGTTGCTTCATGGGAATCGACCAATAGAGACAACGTATACAATTAGAATTGAACGCTTTGCGTCTCTCTCCAATCCGGACATCACATCTGACTACAAAAATGTCATACAGAAATGGAACTTGCGCCCAAATAATAAGTTGGCATATGATTTCAGTTCAAGAAACTGTAAAAACTGCAGCCTCATTCATTAAGAATAAAAACATTTGATAAATTTATATACGTGAAAAAAGGCACGCAATACCTACATCTTCTGTGTAATGATAGCTATGAATTACAAACAATATGATTCCGTTCATAACTTTAATAATATATTCATGTTCAAGGCCTACACAACTATTCTGATGTTAGTGAATTAGGAATATCAAGCAATATCAGCTGGTGTGTTTTTAATTCAATATTAACATATGGAGATGTTGTTATCGTTGATATTAAAAATATCTCGTATTGCAGGATTTAGAGCAATCATTTAACGAAATTATTCCGTAACTGAATGAGGTGCGGAAAAAACGCACATGGACGCCCTCACTTTGTTAGACTGATGTGAGACGAGACTTTTAAAAAATATATCCGTTAGGAAACTCGGGACGAGTCATGCGTTGCGGAAATAATTAGCTGTTCATATGTCAATGTTTATAGTACACAGCTCAGAACGCCACGTTGTGTATCGGTTTTTTGAGATAGTTACTAAGTCGAATTAGTTTGATCCTACAGAATACAAACAGAACTTGGAGAGGGTTTTATAAAGTCGGCTTTATGACGGTGAACCATATAAGTGTTAAGGTTTATGAGACCGGGTAATATTTACACACCATTATCGATCTTATTGTATTGATAACATGGCGTTTATAGGAAAATGTGTCCCGATTGTGATTTTCTTCGGATTTTTGTTGACACCAGGTAAGTTATTTCATATCTAAATTAGATAAACGACACTCTACCTTTTTAATTATCAATGTGTTCTAAATGGGCAAAATAGCCACATACGTGAGTACAGCTGGTATACTGTTTTATTTATGAAAGGCTAAGCTCGGTCAATCGGCAAATCCGGTTAAAACAGTGTTTTACGGTCAGCCTATTCTAATCACTATACAAACTCGCCACGATTCAGAGAGGGTATCCTAACATTATAACATATTGCATTCATATGTTTTTTTCCCAGCCCAGCAATACCATGATCAACTTTGGTCAATCTCAAGTTGGCCGATTTTCCCCGATATTGGACTTTGTACAAGGCCATTTGAGTATACTCTTCATTCATCCGGAATTCGTGCTCCTTCGTTTTTTTTTTTTTGTTTTTTGTTTTTTTTGTTTTTTGTTTTGTTTTGTTTTTGTTTTGTTGTTGTTGTTTTGAATGTACCATAAAGAACTGATTTTAACAATTCGCCAAAAGGAAAAGTCAGAGATAGCCGATAAATTCTCCTAGCAACAGGATAACACGGTATAACTCACGTTTATCAACATGAAATTTAACTGACTTGCCTGGAATATAACTGACTTGACAAGGCATTACAGGTGCCCGCTCTACCTTAGTACTGAAATCTTTTATAGTATTTGCCCAGAAAAATGTCAAAAATGATGCTATTCAACAAAGAAGGAAGAAAAAAATTGCGAAACTGTTATCTTTGAACTATATATTTGCACATTACTAGTGGTTTGATAAGACAGGTAACAAACACATTGCCAATTCTTCAAGTTTCACTTTCAGACATATATACAGTGTCAATAATGTCGAGTCATTATCATTGTAGACACTACAGGTATGCTTGCATTAATCATTTACAAAATCGATAAGTTCAAAAAAACTTACTTAAATATCACGATTTAAATTTCTCTGTTGCTTTGGAATCTATATCCATTATATCTACATACGCCCCTACATAATAAATGGAGACCCCATCGCTTTTATAACACAATAAAAACATTGAGGAAGTAGCTACCGGAAAACAAACATGAAGCCTAAGTCTGCACTTGAATTATACAAAACAGTGCAAGTCAAACTGGCAGCACTTTAATTGTCACTTAATATGGGACTGTTTAGTGCGGGCAATATAAGGAAGTTACGAAATGTAACGTATCAGTCACCATGACTGCAATAATAATTGCATTTCGAGTGTGTTCAAAAACAAAAACAAATGGAATGTTTTCTTTTTGACATTGCTATAAATTCATAAAATTTCATAAAAAAATATGTCATTATGAAATTGACATACAATAAGCGGATTGCTTTATATTGAGAGCTCTTTAACTGGGCTTATTTGTACAAACGTCATTTACTTATGTTAGTATCTGCGGTTCTCTTTTTTTTTTTTAAATATCTTTATCAATCCTTTTTCTGAGTTTCAGTTTAAACTACATTTTATTCAAAATTGAAATAGTATTGAAACAATTAAAAAATATGATCATGTCTCATAGAATAAGGGTCCTGAGTTTTGCTGTTGTATTCGGTAGTTTACGTCAACAAACCTTACGGCATATACAGGTGTCTTATTCTTGGTTTTCTTTAGCTGAAGCGACCACAGAGGAAACGTCGTTCTTCTCGCGGGCATGGCGTGCGGTGTCCCGGATGTTGTGGATGACAGTGGAGAGTTGTGAGGAGGGAGGTGGTGTTTACGTGAGGGGCACGTGTTACCACCTGATAGGTAATGATACATGTGTTACTGTCTGATAGGTAAGGGTACACGTGCTAATTACTGATCGACATGATTGATAATGACAGAAATGCATGGGCTTTACAGAAATTTGTTTACAAGCGTTGTCGCGTTGTGTCATCAGACCTTTTCGGAACTTTTAGCTTCGTGTAGACGTCTTGTCATTAAAATCCCTCGCCATGCTGTTCTTGTATATTTCATACATCTCGTTGTAACGATTCATCAAATGTATTGCACACTAGATTACTTCCTCACTTGACTGTTGTCTCTGTATGTTGACGTCGAGACATATCAGCGCGTGCCTGTCTCGTTATGTACTCAATTTAAGAAATAAAAATGTGAGGAAAATTGACTTAAAGTAATTGACACTGAAAGGATTTACTTTCTTTGATGCATTTTAATCGGTCCCCTTCTGCTGAAACCTCGGGATGGGAGGATATAGTTTTCTCTGTCCGTCCGCCCGTCCCTGCGTCCAACTATGGAAAAGCTCTGTCAGCGCTCCAGTGGCTTCATTCATTGAGGGTTCTCGCCTTAAAGCTGACAATGCAAAACGGAAAGCTTTCGTAATAAGATGAAAAAAAAATCCGTTTCTCAAAACTTCCGAAACCTCCTCCCTAGGCTAACGATATCCCCCTGTCTCACAAACTAATGTAAGACTGTTCCAAATTGCCAAGTTGCCAAATTAACACCAAACAGTACCATGTTTATAAATAGTTACAGTGTAATAAGTTGTATGGTATTGGACAAGTACTGTTTTCGCGATACTCTGTGTCATTGTCTCACTTTGACAAGTTTGTTTCTACAATATAAAACAATAGAATTCCAGCTGACTTTTTTTTTTTTTTTTTAGATCTTGACGAAATCCAGACAGATAATTCCTGAGTGCCAAATGCGGGGAGAAAAATTATCAGCTGCCATTGGAATACAAGGTTTTACCAACGTTGGTTGACCAATCACCAAGGATCTCCATATTGTCTTTATTGGTGGCGTTGGTGGAGTGTGATGCTTAAGAGAGGTTGTCATGGAAACCTGTTACATGTTGTACCACAAGCACCTTACCAAATGATAAGAGAATTATCATTGTGACATATGTACACCACCAACATGAACATTTCCCCAGGGAGAGGATGACATATCAATATATGTGACATTCACATCATCGTTCGGGAAATACATTATTTCAGTGATATCAGTCCGAGCATTTTAAATACAAACTCCACAGCTCTACTGATATTACTTCATTTGAAAACGTACTCCTCAACTGACAGATGTAAGAGAATACGGACAGTTGATACGATCAGAAACACCATTCAAACGACTGGAAATTGTTCGGAGCAGTTGTCACCTACAATATTGTTTTCTGTTATCAATCCTCTTGGTAGTTTGTATCGCGTCAATATCACGATATAAATGTTTACATATCCGACAACACTGGCTTGTAAAAATGCGTGAAGTTGAATATGAATTTTGACATAAATGCCGATACGAACACGTACAAAATAAATGAAAAAAAATATTTTTTCTCATACATCTTTTTTTAATTATCTGACAAAATCGTGTTCGTGTATAGATAGAGAAGACAAAATATGTCAAACGTGATTTTAAATTAATCTGCTGTTGACGGACAGTATCACGTTTGAGATATTTTACAAGGACATAATTCAGTCTCGCAGAATTTGTCCCCTGGAAATTAATTCATATCACACAAAACAGCTCTGAATAAGCACATAATGCTCATCTACACATATGATATTACTTGGAAATCGGATATTTAATGTGAAAAAGTCTATACATTAATGCTACAAATATTGTTTCAATATACACGGCATGCTTAATATTACACAACATGTCGTAAACTTTTAGTGTGCACGTGACAACAGGTACAAAAATGACAGTAAAACTGATACATAATCATTGTATTGCCGAGGAGAAGTTTTATATATCTTGTATTAATACAACTAATAAATAATTTCAGTTTAATTTTTTCTGCCAATTGTAAATTTTGAAAGATATATAAGATTGACGAATTTAGAGATTATTTGTATGAAGAAGTGAAGATGATGCCATGTTTAGTTGTGAAATAAATACCATTATGGCGAGAACGCTAGATGTATTTTTGTCATGATCGTGTAGAAGGTACATGTGTGTCTATACAATTGTGTCGACGTAGACAAAGGATTCGAGCACACTCCAAAACTAACAGTATTTCATGACGTGAATATTTAATAAATAGCAAAGTCTATCGCCGAATATCCATTTAAAGTCTATAGACAGTATTGATTTTTAAATCGCCATGAATAAATAACTGTTGTTTTAATTAGTGTCATAAACATTTCAAACAAATAGCTGACTGTCCACCCAAAGGGTACACGTCGTAAAACCGACTGTAGATAATACCGTGTGTAAATAAAGGTTTATATATAGTAGTACTACATATATACAACATAACATTGTTTACGATGTACAATATGTAACATGTCACCTTTAGAGAAGATTATTTATAAATCATCGTGTGACTGTGAGCATATTGTACTGGTCCTTAAAACCTTACACATCAAACAGGGACATGTACTGGTCCTTAAAACCTTAAACATCACACAGGGACATGTACTGGCCCCTAAAACCTTACACATCATACAGAGACATGTACTGACCCCTAAATCCTTACACATCACACAGTCACACAGGGGATATGTACTGGCCCCTTAAACCTTACACATCACACAGAGACATGTACTGGCCCTAAAATCACACCCATTACACAGAGACATGTACTGGTCACGTGAATAAACATCACTCAGGGACTTCCACTGGTCCCTAAAACATCACTCAGGAACATGTACTGGTCCCTAAAATCTTACACATCATACAGAGACATGTACTGGCCCCTAAAACCTTACACATCACACAGGGATATGTACTGGCCCCTAAAACCTTACACATCATACAGGGACATGTACTGGCCCCTAAAACATCACTTAGGGGCATGTACTGGTCCCTAAAACCTTACACATCACACATGGACATGTACTGGCCCCTAAAACCTTACACATCATACAGAGACATGTGCTGGCCCCTAAAACATCACTTAGGGGCATGTACTGGTCCCTAAAACCTTACACATCACACAGGGACATGTACTGGCCCCTAAAACCTTACCCATCATACAGGGACATGTACTGGCCCCTTAAACCTTACACATCATACAGGGACATGTACTGGCCCCTAAAACCTTACACATCATACAGAGACATGTGCTGGCCCCTAAAACATCACTTAGGGGCATGTACTGGTCCCTAAAACCTTACACATCACACAGGGACATGTACTGGCCCCTAAAACCTTACACATCACACAGGGACATGTACTGGCCCCTAAAACCTTACACATCATACAGGGACATGTACTGGCCCCTTAAACCTTACACATCATACAGAGACATGTGCTGGCCCCTAAAACATCACTTAGGGGCATGTACTGGTCCCTAAAACCTTACACATCATACAGGGACATGTACTGGCCCCTAAAACCTTACACATCATACAGGGACATGTACTGGCCCCTAAAACATCACTCAGGGACATGTATTGGTTCCTAAAACATCACTCAGGGACATGTACTGGTCCTTAAAAGATTAGACAGGGACATGTACTGGTCCCCTAAAAACATCACTCAGGGACATGTACTGGTCCCTAAAACATCACACAAGGACATGTACTGGTCCCAAACACATCACTCAGGGACATGTACTGGTCCCTAAAGCATTACCCATCATATAGAGACATGTACTGGTCCATAAAACATTACACATCATACAGAGACATGTACTGGCCCCTTAACCCTTACACATCACCCAGGGACATGTACTGGCCCCTAAAATCTTACACATCATACAGGGACATGTACTGGCCCCTAAAACCTTACACATCACACAGTCACACAGGGGATATGTACTGGCTCCTTAAACCTTACACATCACACAGAGACATGTACTGGCCCTAAAACCACACCCATTACACAGGGACATGTAGGCCTACTGGTCAGGTGAATAAACTCACAGGGACATGTACTGGTCCCTAAAACATCACTCATGGACATGTACTGGTACCTAAAACATCACTCATGGACATGTACTGGTACCTAAAACATCACTCAGGGTTATGTACTGGTCCCTAAAACATCACTCATGGACATGTACTGGTACCTAAAACATCACTCAGGGTTATGTAATGGTCCCTAAAACATCACTCATGGACATGTACTGGTACCTAAAACATCAGTCATGGACATGTACTGGTCCCTAAAACATCACTCAGGGACATGTACTGGTCCCTAAAACATCACTCAGAGACATGTACTGGTCTTTAAAACATCCCCCAGGGTTATGTACTGGTCCCCTAAAACATCACACATGGCCATGAACCGGTCTATTTAACACCATAGTGACATAATGTGTCGTGTGATTTTGAGTGTATCATGTAATTATGGCATTATCAAAATGACGAATATGTTATTGTCGTTCTCGTTTTGTTATCAAAGGCTGTTTTTATAATTTTATTTTTGGGAGGCGATATGGACGAGCGAGTTTATTGTTACAATCGCAACAATATTGCTATTTTTTGTACATTTCTATATATATATATATATATATATATATATATATAAGCATATTGTAAACTGTGCGACTAGTTGTGTTATCGGTTTCAGTTTTTGTGAATTTGTCAAATGATCTTAATCACAAGACATACTATCGACGTAGCGTACAGCTTTTAAACCAATCGATCAAACATTCCAGACTAAAAAAACATTTCTGATCGGTGTAATTTGACGATCTCCGACAGGAATTGATATAATACATACATATGATACCTGCTACATTATTACATAAACAAACAGATATATTTGTTGTTGTTGCAGCGGTGGAGATACAAAACACACAGATTATGGACTATACAAGTATAGCTTGGCTATTTAAATTGCACTTGTAAGAACTTTTTGATAAAGTCTGATAATTTGATGCATATTACTAGATGAGTCCTCGCAATCGATGACTACAAAATTACAAAATACAAAATACACAAGGTATTTTAAGAACAAGTTATCATTATGCCTATATTAACCCTAAGAGTGACTTACCAAAACAGAGAAAAGGTTATTCGGACAACAACACCGACAAAAGGTTACTAGGACAACAACACCAAGAAAAGGTTATTATAATTAGTACAACAACACCGAGAAAAGGTAATTAGGACACCAACACCGAGAAAAGGTAATTAGGACAACACCAAGAAAAGGTAATTAGGACAACAACACCAAGAAAAGGTTATTAGTACAACAACACCGAGAAAAGGTAATTAGGACAACACCAAGAAAAGGTAATTAGTACAACAACACCGAGAAAAGGTAATTAGGACACCAACACCGAGAAAAGGTATTTAGTACAACACCAAGAAAAGGTAATTAGGACAACAAAACAAAGAAAAGGTTATTAGGACAACAACACCAAGAAAAGGTAATTAGGACAACAACACCGAGAAAAGGTAATTAGGACACCAACACCGAGAAAAGGTATTAAGTACAACACCAAGAAAAGGTAATTAGGACAACAACACAAAGAAAAGGTTATTAGGACAACAACACAGAGAAAAGGTAATTAGGACAACAACACCGAGAAAAGGTAATTAGTACAACAACACCGAGAAAAGGTAATTAGTACAACATCACCGAGAAAAGGTAATTAGGACAACAACACCGAGAAAAGGTAAAGGACAACACCAAGAAAAGGTAATTAGTACAACAACACCAAGAAAAGGTTATTAGTACAACAACACCGAGAAAAGGTAATTAGGACAACACCAAGAAAAGGTAATTAGTACAACAACACCGAGAAAAGGTAATTAGGAAACCAACACCGAGAAAAGGTATTTAGTACCACACCAAGAAAAGGCAATTAGGACAACAAAACAAAGAAAAGGTTATTAGGACAACAACACCGAGAAAAGGTAATTAGGACACCAACACCGAGAAAAGGTCATTAGGACAACAACATGGAGAAAAGGTAATTAGGACAACAACACCAAGAAAAGGTAATTAGGACAACAACACCGAGAAAAGGTTACTAGGACAACAACACCGAGAAAAGGTAATTAGTACAACAACATCGATAAAAGGTAATTAGGACACCAACACCGAGAAAAGGTAATTAGGACACCAACACCGAGAAAAGGTATTAAGTACAACACCAAGAAAAGGTAATTAGGACAACAACACAAAGAAAAGGTTATTAGGACAACAACACAGAGAAAAGGTAATTAGGACAACAACACCGAGAAAAGGTAATTAGTACAACAACACCGAGAAAAGGTAATTAGTACAACATCACCGAGAAAAGGTAATTAGGACAACAACACAGAGAAAAGGTAATTAGGACAACACCAAGAAAAGGTAATTAGGACAACAACATCAAGAAAAGGTTATTAGTACAACAACACCGAGAAAAGGTAATTAGGACAACACCAAGAAAAGGTAATTAGTACAACAACACCGAGAAAAGGTAATTAGGAAACCAACAAGAAAAGGTACGGTACCACACCAAGAAAAGGCAATTAGGACAACAAAACAAAGAAAAGGTTATTAGGACAACAACACCAAGAAAAGGTAATTAGGACAACAACACCGAGAAAAGGTAATTAGTACAACACCGAGCAAAGGTAATTAGTACAACAACACCGAGAAAAGGTAATTAGGACAACACCGAGAAAAGGTAATTAGGACAACAACACCGAGGAAAGGTAATTAGGACAACAACACGGAGAAAAGGTAATTAGTACAACAACACCGAGAAAAGGTAATAAGGACAACTACACAGAGAAAAGGTAATAAGGACAACAACACAGAGAAAAGGTAATTAGGACAACAACACCGACCAAACATAATTAGGACAACAACACCAAGAAAAGGTCATTAGGACAACAACACCGAGAAAAGGTACTTAGGACAACAACACGGAGAAAAGGTAATTAGTACAACACCGAGAAAAGGTAATAAGGACAACAACACAGAGAAAAGGTAATAAGGACAACAACACCGAGAAAAGGTAATAAGGACAACAACACAGAGAAAAGGTAATTAGGACAACAACACCAAGAAAAGGTAATTAGGACAACAACACCGAGAAAAGGTAATTAGGACAACACCGAGAAAAGGTTACTAGGACAACAACACCGAGAAAAGGTAATTAGTACAACACCGAGAAAAGGTAATTAGTACAACAACACCGAGAAAAGGTTATTAGTAAAACAACACCGAGAAAAGGTAATTAGTACAACAACACCGAGAAAAGGTAATAAGGACAACAACACAGAGAAAAGGTAATAAGGACAACAACACAGAGAAAAGGTAATTAGTACAACACCGAGAAAAGGTAATTAGTACAAAAACACCGAGAAAAGGTTATTAGTACAACACCGAGAAAAGGTAATTAGTACAACAACACCGAGAAAAGGTAATTAGTACAACAACACCGAAAAAAGGTAATTAGGACAACAACATGGAGAAAAGGTAATTAGGACAACAACACCGAGAAAAGGTTATTAGTAAAACAACACCGAGAAAAGGTAATTAGTACAACAACACCGAGAAAAGGTTATTAGTACAACAACACCGAGAAAAGGTTATTAGTACAACAACATCGATAAAAGGTTATTACGACACCAACACTGATGAAAGGTCACAACACCGATAAAGGCTAATAAGACACTAACACCGATAAAAGGTTACAAGGGCACGAACACCAAGAAAAGGCTATTAGGAAACGAACACTGAGAATAGAGTATCGGGACACTAATACAGAGAAAAGATTATTAGGGCAAAGAAATGATGGATAGAAAGGTAAAAAAATAAACAATATCAAATTAACGCAAAACGTACATGACAATGACAGAACACTTATATTATTACATCAAACCAATGAAGTTGCTATGGTAATTAAGATGTAAACAAAATAACATCAGTAATACAACTTTGATGAGGAAATGATAAGTGTATTCTGATAAGACGTACTCTACATGTGACGCCGTGTCGGAATTCAAATTGATGCTGAAAATACAAAATCTCAAAAGTTTCATATCAAATATTTCAAGTTCATTATAGTGCTACACATACGTAATATTCATCTTGGTTGTAAATTCTTAAATAGCATTGCGAGTCATGTGGTTGTCATGCCAGAAATATCGTTATATTCATAATATACATCCCTTGCCAACTATGTACATTTTAGTGGGAGGGGCAGTATTTTTCAGTTTGGACCAATGGTATAGATCCCAAGAACGTCTAAAACATTACCCTTATACTATAAATGTCTTAACTAAAATTGTTAATATCAGGGTTAAACGTTACATTAATACTATATCGTATTTAACAGATGCCTTGATAGTAAACCACTAACAGATAACGCCGTCAAACAGGTATCCACTGTACTGGGTATATATATTACGTCGTGTAGGTAAGGAATTCACCTATATTCACGACCCCGGCCCCACCCCATCCCACAAACACACGCACTCACAGCATATTTTATAGGTTTTTTTTTAATGACCAAGGGTGTTGAAAGGTTAAAAATTACACAATTATAAATTTTAGCAAAGAGGTTGTTAAAACCATATAATGACCGAAATCTAAAGTCAATAATTGTTTTATTGTGTGATACCAATCTTCTATCTTTTTAACATGATTTTATTAATCAATAAATGCATTTACAAACATACAGCTTTTCTTCCTTGTTACGCACACTGGAAAATTATTTGCACAACAATATATGACCCCCTCCATTTAATCAGTTAGTTTTGTAAAAGAAATTTCTTTGAGTTAGTTTCAAAATTGTTTCGAGTACACTTACAAATACATAAAGAGGGGTTTCACAATTTCATTTGAGTCTCAAAAATCAACAATGTAGCTTTGTCAATATCATGTCCCTTTTACTATAAATTTTTGTTAACATGATGCTGTAATAAACATTCTCAAAGTCCACATCTATCTTGTCGCTTATCAAATACTCTCTAATTATTTTCACCGTTTGCAAGCTGCATGTCTTTTTTTCTGAATCATTCATTTCTGATATGTGTTCTTTTTGACTGCTGTAAGCACAGCAAATCTTAATTAATTAGACTTACTGTTATTTAAAATCTATCTCTAGATTTAATGAAATTGTGCATATTTCTAAATATAATTTCATTAGTGTCTACAGGCAGATTTCTATTCCAATGAAGACAGTCTAAATTTAAAAACCAAACATACATTTTCAAGATTAAGGAAACACTTATGTCTCAGCTATTCATAATTGGGACGATAAAAGAAAAAAAGGAAAGATTATTTACAAGGGTTTCCACAAGAGCATTTCGCGTCATTAGCCATATTTACACATACACAAAAAATCATATTTCAAAGAACTACATCGATGGCGCAACTCCTTGTGAATTACATTTGACTTCCTGTCGCCACATATATCGAAGACAGGAGGTTTTGGCTGGTGTGGAGTTATAGAAGATCAGAAAGTTTGCAAAGATGATGAAATATCAAGCATTTCTCAGTGAAAGCGTAGAAGGAAGAAAGGAAGAATCAGTTTGAGTTTGTAATTCGGAATAACAAAATCCCGTCTGTATCCTACTGAATATGGAGTTTGTTTTAACTGTTGTGGTAACAAAGAATTCAAAAGCTCAGGAGCTTGGCATAATTGTAAATTCTTTGTTTCTATATAAGGTTAATATAAATCAGGTATAAAAAGGGGGGGGGGGGTGCCAGGATAGAACCTTGTGGAATTCCAGCTTTAATAAAACCATCGTAAGAAAAAGCATTTGAAATAAATACTTCTTGTCTTCTATTTGAAATATAATTTTCTATACCTTAAGATCTTCCCTTTATAAAAATATCAAAAGCTTTAGATATCTAAAAAAAAATCACGAAACACACGTGCTTTTTATTTTCAAGATCTAAACAAATGGAAAATAAATCCTTACGGATAATTGTTAAAAAGAAAAATTTCTATAAAATGATCGTGAATGTTTTGCCTAAATTAAATAGTAATGATATGGATCTAAAAGTTGTTGAAAAAACTTTTCTCCTTCTTAAAACAATGACATCACTGCAGCAATCTTCCACGTGTCGGGACAGTTTTTAAAAAGAAAGCGAAAGATTAAATGATATTGAAAAGGTTTTCATATAGAGTGTACAGTGTATCTAAGCATATGATGCCTTTTTCGTCACGATAAGGCATATTACCTAATCGTAAAATATGGCTTGGACTGAAGATAACCCTTTAAGAGTTGATCATTTTGTCTGTCCTATTTTCGAACGTAAGAATAACCGTATTGCTGTCATCAACTTCTGTTATAGAACAAAAACATGTATTCAAGTTATTGGCCTTGTCACCTTCTTCTGTAACTATATTACCGGAAACTGGGTCGGTGATGCATAGATTGAGAGTCACCAGCTTATTTCATAAATCTTTTGACTAATTTCAAGTCTTGTTTTGGGTCAAAAGGCGAAAACCTATCAACTAAATGATAGCAATTTTCATTAAAAAAAATGAAAGGCATGATTTTTCATGTTTTTCACTATATTAGGTTATCTATGTTAGGTTGAAGTGAGCATTTTCTGGCTTTCTTATGCATCCTGTCACGAATTCTTATATCTTGCCTTAATTCAGAAGTCATGCGGAGTTTAATATTTACTTCTTGCAAAAATACACACATGAGCAAAATCTACAAAATTTTCACTAACTGTTCATATGCAGTATCTACAGACTCAATGTAACACAGTAGGCGTAAACACACATACTTGTTGGTAACAGCCATGTTTATTACATGTTGAATAATAATAATGTTACATGTACAAAAGCAACATCTTATCAACATCAGAGTTCATATACTAGTACTTCACGCTGTGTCTCGTATCAGAACTGTCCATCTGGTGGGCTCCCCCAAGGCTGTCTCTGACCGTGCAGTTGGGTGTCCAAACCCCTTCTCCCTTATCCCCAGAATCTAGCTTCTATTTGTCTCATCTTGACCGATTCTGTCCCGCTATCCCCTTATATGGACTTCACTTGTTACTAGATGATTGTTGAAGTATAGCCACCTGTACTCGAGTGCAAGGTTGAGATTCCACCTGCTAATTTGTTACTTGATATAGACCCTAATAATTACTCCACCAGTAGGTGGCCACTGTCCGAACGGTAAATTACATAAGTTTAATTATCAAGGAAGTGGGGATAGTCTCTAATTAATTAACTGGCCAAGGCTGTACACCCACTGATAAGATTCTCGGGGCCCAGACTACACCAACCTAAGTGTATATATGCAAGTAATTATCCACACCCATGTGAACTACCTATATGTGCTTTATTGATGTACTATTGAACATTAAACGAACTATTGTTTAAGCTAACTTATTTCAACCAATCCCATATGAAAATCCAGATGTGTTACGCTAAACGCTATTTTGTTACACCAATCGTATGAAGGAATCGGGTCATTTAAATGGTTAAAATCAGCATGTTTACATATCCAAATTTTACTTTTTATAAGTAGGAGTTAATGTTAAAAGGGATGTACTATGATCATGGTCACTCACTGGTCATTCTATATTTGAAATTGAAGTTATTGGATATGCCAATTCTAGTTGACTTATTTATAACGTTTCAAGACCAGAATTTACAATCTGACAATGCATGTCGTGGGGTTAACGTGAATATATCAAAAGTTAAACCAACATTGATAAGGATATGAGGAGAGATGTCAATTATATTCTCAATGGTTCAACATAAATTTCAGGTTTGTATATTGTACAAATCAGGGAAAAAAAGAATGAAAAGAAGAAAGAAAAAGAAAAGAAAAAAAAAAAGAGCGAAAAGATAATTACGTGAACGTAAACTGTTTATCCTCAGCGGCATTAATAAGAACAAATAACATTACGTAAACGGATTTTTAATGTTGTGATAAAATTGACGATGTAGAGTTCTTAATTTTCATTTCTGTCTCTAATGTCCCTGTGTTTTCTGTTTGAGGAGTTTAAAGACACTAGAACAAATTAAGATAAAGGCAGTGGAACTTACGTAGAACATTTGAAGAGAGTATAATATTCGGAAATTTCTTTAGTCGTCTCCCGGATGTTGACGATAGTGTTGTCTGCGTTATCTCCCTTTGACTGTATCTTTGCATCCCTCTATGGTGTTGACGGACCATTCAGAAAACAAAGATAATAATCCTGCGACATTTCAAGTATACTTACCAAATGAACATTTTTCAGAATTTAATCGGTCCCTTTAGGAACGAGAGTGCCTAGAGAAGATGGCCTCTTTATATGTATGTAGCTAAAGAGCGAGTGAGGTCTTAGTAGAGAGAGACCAGTGTGAAGTGACTGGATACAGTAAAATCAAAGATGGACATCAACGCTATAAATATGTGATTTCGTCCTTTTAGGACTAGCGAGTAATGCTAAGAGACTAATTTGTTAAAACCGTCATGTAAAAGGAAATTGAGGAAAATTCGAAATGGTACACAATTATTTCAAAAACCAGGCGGGAAGAATCACTCACCCTTACAATTCAATATTATAAAAAAATAGTTTTCAATATTGAATATACGTGTACATATACATCAATACAGATAAGCAGAAAATCTACACAGAAAGACGATAGCAACAAAATAGTCAGGTCTCATTTTGCAACACACACCAGGTTAATCTACCCAGAGAAGGTTTCAATAAACAGTGTTGTCATCCATTAATAATCTCACTTTCTTAAATACTTACGGGTTACACGATATCAACATATGATAACAAGAGTAGGCTCCACAGACCTGAAAAAACCGGGGACACAATCTGATTAACGTGTGATTACAATATCGATTGAATACATTTCAATACAAGGATAGTAGTACAGTATGGTATGACCGTGTTGACCATGTCACGTGGCTATTGGTTATACTGGATAAAAGAAAAAGATACAGGTAGCTTTGTCTAGTGTCGTAACCTGGGTAACAGAAACATAAGTTTAGAAAAACTGTTTTTAAGGAACAATGAAAATTATCACAATCATTGGACGTTAACTTAGAAAGTATAACAATGATAGGTCGGTACAAAACAGCGGAACTAAAATGTACATCATAAATGTAGTCGAAGTTCGTTATCTCGAACATCTATTACTCGAAGTCCCCGAGTAAACCGTCTGTCCTGATCAAACTTACACAAAATCTAAATTTCACTCAAATCGAAATCTCGGCTAGCTTGAAGTTTCCCAACGCATCCGCCGACTTCGAAATAACGAAGTTCGAATGTGTATACAAAGGAAGAAAAACCTACAGAAATGTGATTGAAAGCAAGTAAAGACCAGTTGTAATTTATACGGGAACTCCTTCCACTGTTACGAATGATAGTAATGTTTAAATTTCAACCAATCGGGGGCAAGTTAATGTCGGTCATATTGTTGAATTCCCTTTGTTTAGTTAGTTTAAACATATTTTATTGCCAACAAACAAGCAAACGGATCGAGCACAAGTTATAAAAACATTATTTAAGCCCTCTCCACACATTATAACAAGTAAAATTAAGGCAAATAAGAAGACACAAAACATACATATTTCAAGTCCTGACCTAAGGTCGCTCTCCTCGTTCATTCAAAATGAACATTAAAGTATTCACTTAAAGCCCCAATATACGTAACATTCACCAAAACTTTAGTGTAGAATTACACATAATTATTGAGATGTTCTCTAAAATGTAGTTAAAATTAAGTTATTCAAACAATAGTTACCATGACTTTGTGCACAAAGTATTGATATATGAGCAGTTGAAACTCGCTATTTGTATACACACCTCCATTTTAAACACGCAGCCATCGAAATTACGATTGTTGTCGAACACGTCGGAAAGTTCATTACCTGATCTCGCGAGAGTTGAGGTTTCTACTTATAGAGGAAGCACATGCAGATATGTCTACGGTAAGTTTTTGTTTACAAACATTGTTTTTTTAAGTCTTGTCGTAGACTTGAGGTATTCCTGTGATAAGCATTCAGTTTTTTGGGAAATTATTAGAAGGAATAACTAGTTTAGAAACGATACGACGCACAATTATAACGTAAGAATTCAGAACTGGCCTGATGTATGATTGGAAAGAAAGGAAGCGACTGGTGGACGTCTGTACTGTGTCTGCCATGTTTACACGCGGAATATGCGCATGCGCAATGTCATCGCTACGAGCGGTAATGTATGAATTATTGTGGGTCCCACATTATTTATTTTCCGATTTTTTCAATTTTTATTTAAATTGAAAACAGTCAGTTTTATTTTGTTTAATTAAAGGAAAGTATTTGTTTTGTTACATATATTACGTGGAAAATAAGATAAAGTTTGCTTTTTTTATAGTGATTTTTATGTATATTGGGGCTTTAAATTAAAATCTATTGCTGGTTTTAATGAAGATGTGTACATTTCTAAATATTTCTAAATTAAAGTCAACGGGTAAGTGTTGATCTCCACAAAGGAGGATAATTAGATGAAAAGCGATGTTTGTATCCAGTGTGTTTAAGCTTTGAAATAAAATTCGCCACTGATTACTATAATTTACACAGCTAAAAAAGAAGTGATAAGCATTCTCACATGGATGACCACAACCACACGCTGGGCTTTCTGTGAGATGAGCACGAAATAAATCTTCAAGTGCCAAACAAATACTATGATAAATCTCAATTAACTGATAAACAGCAGAATGTTTTGGCATAAAACCCGACTGATACTTGTAAAACAGATCATTTTCTATAAAGTAATTGTGAATATGTTTATATATAACCTTTTCAAAAACTTTTCCAACAGTAGATAATAGAGATATTGGTCTTTAATTACAAGGAGAGTGCTTATCACCTTTTTTGAACAGTGGCATTACTGTAGCAAGTTTCCAAATAGATGGATAAACACCGGACGATAGAGAAAGGTTAAAAAGTATTTCAAGCGGTGTGAAAACCGTTCGAGATGTAAACTTTAGCATTTGGTGACAATTCCGTCATGTCCAGAGGCCTTTTGTGATATAGGTAAGACACTTACTCGTCAAGTTTAATAAAAATCGGACAATTTGTAAATTTAAACCTATATATGACGGCCATTTTGTTATAAAACAAACTCAGATGCGACAGTGTAAATAGAGTCACGATACATAGTATAACTACTACAAAATCAATTACAACGGGGCAATATTTAAAATTTCTACCAACCATAGGCCAGGATATGGAGGTCATTTTCTGAAATCAGAAAAAGGAAAAATGCAACCGTTTCCGTAGTGTTATAGACGCTGAACAATTATGTATTATTCCGGACAACATTAGTGTTATTATTTTATAAAGATTGAAATTAAGCATTTTGGTACTTACGCTATAAGTAAATGTCTGTTTATCAACCATTTGCTATGCCCGTGTACCATCCTGTAAAAATTACATCTAGAGATTAAAGCAAACCACTCCAATGATAGCAATGCCTCAACGTTGTCACTTCTACTACCTTTGTTCTACCGGAGTCAATATCTCTTCATCCCGACTCACCTTTACAACAGTCACTTTCAGCTTACATATCCCTAACTTTTCTTTTAGTACTTACATACCAACTATCATGAAAATTTGACAGTATTTCAATTTTAACTATTAGAAGCCTGAAAATCGCAACCATGCTGTCTGGAGAAGAACAAGACTCTTCAGTTTCTTAGGAAGACTGTTCACCGCAATTGCTGCCTTAAAAGCAGTAACGACCAAACCTGGTAAACCTTTTGCAGCTTCAATGTACTTTCTGACCAAAAGTCATAAAAATTTAAAATATTGATTATAACTTGGCTATGTTGATATGAGAAAACATTTACAATGTGAAGAATCCTCTTTGGCTGCGTCAATCTTATGAAATATTGATTTTGAAGATTTCTTTTTTTGTTGCAAATGAAAGCATCCTCTACAACAAGGACCGTTTCCTGTATTTTGATTTGCTATTCAGGAGTATGCGGTACTTAATTAATTATTAACAAAAAACATGAAGCGATAACCATCTTTGCTTTGTTGGGGTAAAAAAAAAAGGACAGTAAGGTATTTGACAGTATTTCAATAAATATTTGAATCGATTACATCAGCTTACGATAACACCTGATAAACACTACTGTGCACACACAGAAATATATTTCCAAATTCAATGGTACAGAACAACTGATTTGTCAAATAAGCTTTTTGTTGACGCCGATTGTTAAAAGATCTCTTCCATCATTAGAACGTTTGTCACGTAATATTTCCTATCGTCATAGAAAGTAGTTAATCCGTTAGTGTCAATACGTTCATTATGGTATCAAATTGAATGGAACTATGGGCATGGATCTGTGTACACCTACCTGTTAATTCGTTAAAGCCGATATATTCATGCGGAATAGAACTGATCCTGGTAAAGGTGGTGGGACTATTGCGGTGAGAAATTGAAAAGGATTATTGTTAAATATAGCTTGAAAAACAAACATGCTTTTTAATTGCATTCGATCAAATCAATTATTGTAATGTCATATGTGTAATACGTCACATGATGTTGATTCACATATGATATATCTAGTACAATACAGATACATTATCTTTACGCATGCGAGGCGAGTGCGTGTGTAAAGCACGTGTGTAAAATGCGTGTGTAAATTGCGTGTGTTGTGTGGGAGGCTGCGTTGTGTTCGTGCAAGACTCAGTATAATGCTGTTACACTGAAGTATACAGTAGAAAACAACCAGCAGAACATCATGTCCGTGCACATTTAATGAGTTCAAAGCAGTCGTTACACTTCCATAGTGCTAAGGATTAACCATTTATAAAGACAGTGGTATATATCTCGGTCAGGGGACAGTTTGAGGAAGTGTCAGGAGCTTTGTTCAGGAAAACATAGCTGCTTCGGGAAGAAAAAAAAAATTGAATCCCAAAATAGTCCCTCTACGACACCAAGTAGAGAAGGCTCAAAGACAAGCCACGACAGCGTGTAAATATAACACAAGCTATGTTTTTGTTTTACGCTAGTGTCTATAAAACCGCACATACAAAATAGATGAAAATAAAGAATAGGTGTTTCTAAATTCAGTGAGTCTTCTGTCTTTTTAAAAATAAGAATTTTAAGATAACAAATCCAAAATATTGTACAGAGTTCTAAAAAGTACGAACTGGTACAATCAGATCGGATGTTCCTCAGGGTGCATTCGGTGACGTAAAACATATATAGTCGTATTTATATTTATCCGATTCTGTGAACAGTGGAGTCTTTCTAGTAATGATTAAGATTCTCCGTTAAGTTAGTTATATTTTCTCCTATACAAGTAAAACATCAGCATCGTATTTTCTTTTTAAGGCATACATGCCATTGAAAGAAAATAAATTATATTTGCATTCCCGTTTGCATGCTTCAATTTATAGGTGTCACTTGAATTAAACTAAAATGAGACATTTCTTATCAGCCAAGTGGAACAATAACGTTAAAACAATGCCGACGTCATATTGGTCACAGGTCGGCTGCCTTCTACTCTTCATTAGATCACTCTCGCTTTTGTTATATCAACACTGTCATGCAAAGATATCATAATAAACATGGATCTGTCCCCTATAACACATTAGATATGATTGATATCTAAAAATACTAGGTAATTTATTTTGAAAACAATTTGAACATACATCAACCGATTTTTTTTGGCATCTAGCATTTTTTCTTCTCTGAAACAAACAATGACAGGGAACGACGGTTCCAATCCATCTGCTATTTATGGAACACTGCCCTTGGTACAAAGTCTACAACTTCTTTTTATTAGCTACGTGACGCAATGATTTGTCATGTGTTGATAAATTTTGACTGTAGGAAACAACTACAGGCAACAAAATACGTAAATCTAAGACAAGAGTGATGTAATTTGAGGAAAATTTGCCAAAAATATGTTTGAAATATAACTTTTCGCAAAGAAACACATGTCAAAAGTAAAAAACGAACAAGTGTACAAGGACTTGCACGGCGTTGGAATATGTCAAATGTGTTTTTAATGCGTCTCTTAGCATAGAGTAATAACCTGCAGCACTTCGGTAACTTGTTCATCATTTCCATTAAGACTTCCTCATTTCAAATCCAATCGTGAAGCTTTCTTGTCTTAATGCTGTACTGACGTCAGGAAGGGCACAGCATTGTGTCAGACTCTGAGATATATGTCCGAAATATTTGAAATTTGACCTTGCTCTTTAACCCGATGACCTTGACCTTTGATTTGGTGACTTCTCATTTTGTTACGTACTCTTGTTAACTAAACCTTATAACTGGATTCTCCTCAAAGGTGGAATAAATAAATAAATATGTGTACATGGTTATATGGAAAAAAAATCTGGATGAAAGTTGTTATCATAATGATGACCCTTTTCTGTTATTTTAACATGCTAGTGTCTCATTGTACGAAATTAATACGTATTTATCTGGTCTATTCTTGTTATAACCGAAGTATTTTTTTCAAAACTGTGCCTTTATGTGAAAGAACAGATTTATACGGAGACTACTGAAAAAGATACAAAGAGAATAAGACCAGGAGTTCCGGAAGAGTGAACATCTTTGGCTTCATCGACGACACCCGCCATGTAAACCTTGGTCAATCCTAGCAAGTGATGTCATGTTCTCAAATGAGAACAAGGTACACAACAACGGAACAAACAGGCAAACTAACGAGCATCAAATATGTCACGTTTCATATCACACAAAGAAATAGAATATTTCTCAGTTAGATCACTATGGTGACTGTAAAACTTTCCAATAGTAATGAATTAAAATCTTTACAATAGCTTGCGTGTCAAACGAACAGTCACATTAATGTTTATATATTACAATGTATATAAACTAATGTGTTCAATTAAGCCAGCCTTTAGTTTAGAATAGATATGTGAAGTCCTACCACACAGGAAAAACCCGCCATAGACTTAAGATCAATTCCGATTCCTACGCAGTTAACTCTTTTATTCTCTAACGCCTTCAACGTCGATGAAATACGATTGCATTTATACCATGTCTTACATACTGTGGTCGACCACCAAATATCACAGTGGACAAAACACAAATAGACAGAACAGGACTTAGCTGTCAGGATTTTCGAAATTTTAACGAAAGCTGTAACAAAGACATAAACGTGTATCACTGATACAGTTGACTGCACTGAATCTCATATTATCTTAAAAGAAGTTAATGGTATTTCAAATGAATGAAATGATCTTTTGTTTCGGCACTTGTTTATTTTAAAATGTCGAAAGGAAATTTATATAAGATTATAGCTTGTAGAATCATGAACAGAAATGAATCAGTATACTCAATTATCTTATTTGCTGATTTACGTCTGAGCTGTTCTAAAGCAGCACAAAATAGGTTCCATGAAGGATTTTAGAAGCGTGTCGTTCACTTTGCTATGTCTATTATTAGGCTGATGTACTGGTATTCAAACAGTAGACTTCATGCACCGTTTTTAAAGTAAAAGATATATTGAATGGAAATCTAAACATTGAATGGTAAAATATCTGGAAAGAAGTCTTAAAGCGTTATGCAAAGTCACGACATTATAACGCTGCCTTTATCCATACTAGTATGGATACAAAAGATTGGTCAGTCTGGGTTTTCATCAATTTATGGCTACAGTTACACACACTGTTCATTTAACTGTCATTCACTTCTACACAGAAGCCGCTTAATGTGTTAAACGGAACCTATTAACCACCTTTCAATTTCTTAGACAGAATTTGACGTCATTACTTAATCTTCATGAGGGTATTATCATGAAGTAATCGATAATTTTCTGTGTGATATATAGACCGATCACGGTCGGTAGGGAACCATACAGCTCCCAGTTAGATCGCTGCTCTGGCTTATACTATCAGGTACGTAATCATTACCTTTCACGTCTCATCCTTTTAATCGTTTTGATTTTTAAGACAATTATAATTAAAGGTTTGAGGATTATATTGTTGAAATCAATAAGATTGATAAAAGATAATACCGAAAAGCGCGTTTTTCGCTCTCGATTGGGGTTACAATTTTCTGATTCACATTTCCAACATGAACCAATATGTATTTTAACAACAAATTGCAATTCATTGTTTAATAACTGCACTGATATATAAATTGAATCAAAGTTTACATCAGTAGTGTTATGATATTCGATATGTCTATAAACTTTTGATTCCCTGTAAATCAGAGATGGATCTTCAAATCTTTGATATCCAATGCTGCATTACTTGAGTTCACTCTTAGAATGAACATTTATACTGGCATATAATAAATATTTTGTGTAGGAATCAAAATACAATATGATGAATTTGATTTATAATCTTAGGAAGATTGAGATCTGAAGTCATTTGATATTTTACACATAACTGATAAGTTAGGAAAAACGTTTTTAATTTGCTGTGATGGTTGAAGCTTATGTTAGAAATCGTTACTAGACTGTAGGCTCTTTTTACAGCATTTTTTCTCGTCTTCCTGACCAAATAAATTGTCAATTTGTGGTTTTATTTCTGACTCACTTAAGTAAGCACATTTTGAAATGTTTCCATGAGCATTACACCGTTGTATTAAAGAAGAGGTAATTCTAACATTAATCTATGAAACGTTGGGGAAAATGTTGGAACTGGTGACAAACTCTTGTATTACAGAAGAGTAAATATCTTCCGCTTAGTAAACAAAACTCGGCGTGTATTTCTAAATCAAAGCCAAATGTTACATCTTAATGAGAGACCAAGGGATTTCAGAATGAGACGTTAAAAGATCTGAGACAGATATTCAGTTAAATGGTAATTCAATAAAAAATCTTACCTTTTAAGCCATATGACAAGAAATCTAATATTTCATCTTTGTTTCGCTCATATTTCACGTCGTTTAAACAATTTGGTATTTGAAATGAGATTTCGTTGATTTGCTTGTATTTTTTTATGCATATGACTATAATGTTAGTTTATAATAATCCGCAATGACATATAACTTTTTGAAAATGATATTTCTTCTTTCGTTCATTTTAAAGTTATTCTTATTCTCATGTTGGCAGTCGACTAGATAGCAAGGCTATCTGAAGGTAGAACGCACACGTTTCTGAAATGTTCTCTTCGGCAGCTTATCTTTTCGAAAACCTCATCAAATGAAAGTATCGTATTACTGATGCATGAAGCACATAAATAGTGAATTTATGTCTTTTTGGATCGAATACATTGACAGAAAAATTCTAACATCGGAAATAAATTTAATGAATATTTCATGAAATATCATAGAGGCCTTATCATTATGAGGTACTCTGAAAGAACGAGATGTTATAAGATGAAACTTAAGCTAAAAGATAAATTTAATACTGTCATCCGATTTCTTGATGGAGACATCTGTTACCTGTCTAAACAACGCACGCTTCTTTATGTTAATCAGTAATTTTAAGGAGTTTAGCCCCTCTTTTAACCCAGACAACCGGGAATCCGAGGACTTTTGTGAAGAAAAAAAAGAACCCCCCATAGTCTCTTTCAAGAATGAAGTTTACAGAAATATTGATTTTAATTGATGATGTTTAAAAGACTGTTCCGTCATCAGCAAATTCAAATCATCATCTACACCATATAAGATCCCACAAATAATTGATACAGAAATTTAAAATGCGGGAAGCAAAATAGTGACGATAAACTCACGAAGCCAACTGAAGGTTCGATCTTATTACTTATTATAGGATAGGAAATTCAACGAAATATGTGAAAATATGACTCCAGTTGATACAGAATTCCGCTATTTTATATATGTACAGGCAAATAAAGTATAGAACGTTGCATTACGCCTTAAACAAAATGGTCCAAATAAAAGCACCTGGATATATATACCCAATAACGGTTTTTTATTGTTCCTTTGCCTAATGCGGATGATGATTTGCAAGCTAAACGGTTGGAGTCATTATTGATAGATAAATACCATTATGGATGCAGAGTGTCAAAATAAATCAATACACAATAGATTAACGTCATCTTTATGTTGGATCGCGTGCTAATCGAGGGACGACGTATGCTATGTGTATCATCCAGTAACGTGTAACTTGATTGATTGGATTTCCGTCGATTTTTAACTAGTCCTGAAATGACAAATCAGATAAATTTAATTGAGAGTATTTTGTACAATCTTAGAATGATGCCTAAAGCCTTATATCAAGTCGATCATTCAAAAAGTGTTCTTAACGCAAAGGAAATAACGGTCCTACATAAGAAATGTACATATAGCTTCAATATAATTGCAATATGTGTCACACAGCTAGACAAAAATTCTTGGTAATACTTTTCGATACAAATGTTATTACTTGACAGATACAACAGCGAGCGAAGATTTCTGAATCATCACCTGTATAATTTATATAATGTCATGCTAAGAGGGTCTGGAATGTCAACACGGATCCTCGAATCCTTTCCATTTATTTCTACTATTATTTGGAAACTATGTCACGCAGCAAATGAGAGGAAAATGATATAGTGTGCACTCATGACACTCGATAGAAACAGGACACACTCACACACTCAATAGAAACAGGAAACACTCATACACTCGATAGAAACAGGAAACACTCATACACTCGATAGAAACAGGACACACACACTCGATAGAAACAGGAAACACTCATACACTCGATAGAAACAGGACACACACACACTCAATAGAAACAGGAAACACTCGTAGAAAGACTTGAAAAACACCAGACACAAACGCATTTTATAGTATGCATCTGAAAGTGAAACAAACACCATCATTAGATCTGGAATACACCAGCTGTGCTACATTACGTCGATTAATTGATCTTAGTTATTTTCGCTAAGAGCAAAGATAGGTTATTTACTTCCCAGAGCAAACTGATTATCTCGTTGTTCACTTTTCTTGATAATGTGACCTTTCTTTATGCTTCAGGACATTTGATCTCTAAACAACTAATCAGTATGATATACTGAAAGGTTTTAATTATGACACAGCTGTATAACACCAATCTTTTCCGAACGGAAACCAGCTTGTAGGTCTGTTCTACAAATTCCAGTGATTGTTGCGATATTTCAATGATAAAATGTTGCCTCGTTGCTTAAAAGCATCATGTGTTGTTATTTTGCAATCTCAACGAGTTGAATTTAGTTATTCAATTTTAGAAAAAAAAATATGGGGCTGCTGCACCTCCCCGTCTAGATTTTGACTGTTTTTTGATCATTTTGAATTTTTCTTAGTCGCCTCCTCGGCTTCAAATATTAGGCCATATCATCGGTCGGAGTGGATCAATTTTCACGCGGTTTTCGACATTTTCTTATTTAGATTATAACGTCTTTCTTAATTAAATATTGTAGAACGATACACTAATACTTTAACATCACTGACGAATCCTATAATGACGAGACAGCTGTATGACGCAGTTTGATTAATTTTTTGGCTTTACTGTATCTCACTCTAAATTATGAAATGATGGTATTCACTTGTATGTCTTTTGCACTATCTTTAGGATATTAGACCTCTGATCAAATGTTTCTCTGTGTTGTCTATTTATGACTTCTGCTAAGCAAATCTTTGGAATGGCTTATTAAATATCTTGTAGTGTCTTTGTCTGCTCCTTTAGATTAACACGTTTTAACGTACATCGAATAAAAAGATTTAGTTTTTGCGGGAGTCGGCGCTTTCATTGTTGAAAGTGGTTATCACAACCTATTAAAAATTACTGTTTTGCCTTGTGCTATTCTATGTTTCATTACTACAATATTGATAATTCGTTGATATAAATGATGAAATTTCTGGTGAATATATCTGTTAAATTTGATACCTTAACACATTCATTTTCTTATAGTCGCTGCATATAAGAACAGATTCGTCTAAAACAGTACTTGGTATATCGCTGTATTTGCTTCAATTTAATATCTGTGTATCAATTAGCATGAATCTGACGCTCTTTCCCAGGTTGAATTTCGAATTCCGAGATATCAAAGTTATATTCAAATTTTTAGTTGAAATATGTATTTTTCACCCAGAATACAATAACTATACTGTGTCAAGCGAAAAAGTATATTTCAACATCCGTGTTTCTTCATGAAAGTTTCGCGATAAGCGCAAAATTTTGAATTGCCATCATGAGCTAATGTCCATTGTTCATACCCGCTAGAAATAGACCCGACACACCCTTGTACATTGGCTGCTTATCTCGATCTTGTCATCCAACAAAATCAGCAGGGACTGTATGATAAACATGATACTTGCAGTTTCTCTATTATGAATTTTTCATTTTTGGATATCAACATCATTGCATTCCCAACCTATGGTGTTAACGTCATCAAGGCAAGATGTAGGCGACTTACCGAACAAAGTACAATGCATGTGTTTGAGAGAGGCAGGCTGATGAAAATTATTTGAAAGTTTTACAGTCGTCACAATACTCTCATCAAGAAATAAAAAGTCATCTATGCACTCCTTACGCTATTAAAGAACAACACAACACCTGTTTACATAGCAATTAGTTACTCGGTCTATAGAATCAATTAGCAACTCGGTCGCTAAACGCTGGAGATCTAAAATTTTCTGCAGTATGAAGCTGGGAGTATTGATATTCGTTTTTATACATAGTGGTTATGTTGTTGTTTATCTTGACCTCATTTTTAATGGTGACACTACTTACTTTTCTTTTATGATCCTTGGGCTCTTGACAAAACATTTTCAGATTCTTCATATGACAGAATCAATGTATTGCCAACGTAACGTCTATGCCATTCTATCTGACGTCAGATTAT
This sequence comes from Ylistrum balloti, assembly GCF_031769215.1. Classification (NCBI taxonomy): domain Eukaryota; kingdom Metazoa; phylum Mollusca; class Bivalvia; order Pectinida; family Pectinidae; genus Ylistrum; species Ylistrum balloti. The sequence continues at coordinate 977,953 of NW_026781932.1, read as the reverse complement.
TAACAGGGAAATTTTAGATTTCACCAAAGATAGTGCTTTTCATCAAAGACAAAGACGGATACCTACTCGTTACACTGGTATTTCTGTGATTTGATGGAGCTACATTTTTGTAGTTGTAATATTCTGAATAGGTGATGAGGCATATTATTGGTGTTAACTACGGTATCATCTCAGACAAGAACTAAATTCTTGTAAAACCAATATGCGTGTGTATTTTTTTTTCTGTGACAGTGATAATAGGCACCGTGTCTTTCCCCTCAGACATAGAAACTTGATTTACAAATGTAGAACTATTATTAAGGTATGAATGATCCGATATGACATTCAATAAGCGTTTGGAATAATTTGTCATTATCATGTCAAGAAAACGAGCAACCAGCAGCATTGCACAAATGCATATGGGCACAATACTCTCATTTATAACGCTAAAGTATCAACAAAAAGCATCACGCAGCGATGTTATATATGGCTTTTCTTATCAACATTAGCAGCCGAAGTGTGGAAATTACATTAGGAACGTACAGAAAAATATAATTTTAGGAATATTTAATTGGTTTATGCTCAGTGTATAATTTACTTTTTCAGATAAATCATCATTAAGCATGGAAATCATCCGCAGTTACCGCCAAATCGGAAACTTCTTCGTAAAATTCAACAAATACTGCTTCATTTAACTATCGGTAACTGCAACGTAAAAAGTTAACATTAGCAAATGTATCAAGAGATGATATTCTGTATGTGTGAGTTGGGGGTTAGAGTTGGGGCTTGTGAGAACAATTAATTTTCATGATAATTTTATTGACGGGAGTTTATTTGTAATAGTATTGGGCTGGTAATACAGTATAAAATATGGGATTAAAAACTCGAAATACATTTGAATTACCTTCGAGTTGAAACTAAATTAATTGCCATTAACTGCATAATTTTTCTCCGTTAAGATAAACAAATACTGGAATATTGCCGCTAATCCAAATGAGTTACGATTAATGACATACTTCCTTGTAGATAACCGTATTAGGACATTTCATGGCAGAATCTTTTAGAAGAATTAATCTGTACATGAGATTGGTTACGCCGACTTCTCTTCTGTCACTGGTTTAAGAAGCTTTGGAGGAAATTAATAACCGATAAGAGGTCAAAAGACAAAATCATCCAAATAGCAATTATTCAAATATGTCAGAAAAAAAATGTATTCACAGCCGTTTTCAGAAACAAGAAATATCACCACGTCAACAGAAGCACTATCGAAACTCAAATCAAATAAAAAGTAGAAAAAGACCAGGTGTTCAGGAAGAATAAGCGTCTTCTTTTTCGGCAATAACCACTATGTCAGAACTCAGAACTACCATATTCCCTTATGAGAACACGGTTCACAAGATTGCATCAGCGATTTCCACTTGTATTATCACAAAGATATAAATGGTCCAATTCTATCAATACTGGTGTATTGAATGAGGTCGGAAACATATCCTCATGCTGCTGGGTCGCCAGTATATGTGTAACGGAACTCTTGACATCCTTTAACGTTGCACGAAGGCAATCAGTGACAGATTGTCAAGATATTGATGACTTGGGCGGTTTAAGGATACGTCTGGTGATAAACAATTAGTCTTAGAGTAACAAGAATGATTAGAGAATTCCGCTACAAAGTGATACCCTTAAGCTTGGCACGTGGCATACATCCAAGAAATTGATCAAGCGTGTTAAGTGAGTCATGTTGTACTTGTTATCTGTATTTTTACTTAGGCATGGGTTTTCTTTCCACTGTCGTTCAGAGGAAAACACGGGAGTCTATGGTCATGTTAGAGTGTTTTTGTTAACTCTTCCATCAACTGATCAATGTCTCTCTAATGAAGCATTCTATATCAAGATTGTACAAAAGAAAAAACAACCGAATATCTCCTTTCAATAAAAATCTACGATAATTAGATACAGTGGAGACAAATAATGAACTAAACTGCATCATAAAGCTGTTTTTTTCCCTTTTAGAATTCGTCAGTGATGTTTAAGGCCTTAATTTTGACATATATGAAACACCAATGAGCCAAATATAAAATTGATCGACAAAAAATATAAATTATCAATCAATAATGTGGTGGTGGCGTGGGAGATGGGATGTTGCAGCCACTAAATAATTCAATTTTCATACAATATGATAAAGACTGCAAACACAGTTTTGCTGTGAAAAATAATGATTAAAGAATATTTTACACATATTATATTGGCTATTTTTCAGTATACCTGTTTAAAACAGTTACATTTGTCATTTCACCATTACAATTTTCCCTTCTACATTGATTGACGTAAACATATGATGTTTCCTCATTTCGTTGCTTCACGGTTTGAAATATTCCGTTCAGTCAAATTGGCTTTATAGCCTCATTCTCGAATCAGCCTTTGCGCTGTTTTTCTAATTTTCCCTTGGTAATAGGTAACGCTAAAATGTTCTTTAACGCATGCGCAGCAGGTTTCTTATGAGTTATGGTACAAATGTCAAATTCCGTTACTGTCAACTAAGGATACCTATTTGGAAGATATGATGTGTATTATGGTACGAAATTAAAAACTGTAAACATGGAAATACGCGAGGGGTAAATTCACGCTGATTACGCGCGAAGGTCGTTAGATCGCGAAAATTTCCCCCTCCCGAATATTTTGTTATGTGCTTACATTTTATAGACAAAATAAATGAAAATTGATCGCGAAAATAATCCCTGCGCATATAGTTTATCCATAGAAATCGCGAAAATAACTCCTTGTGAAAACTTCTATGAATGAGACTTCCTCATCCCATAAAAAGTGCAATGTTGACTTAAAGATTTGTGGTCTGTTATAGGTATGGTGATAGGAGACGTAATGATCCCCTAGCTATAAGGCCAGATATCCTCTTAATTATGTTCATTAGAATAGTAAATTTGAATATATCGCTTATGTAATTACACAGTACTAATCTAAAATCCGGCAAATGCCGCGTGTTGTTATAAAACTTTCGTATGAACCATGAAATTAATCACTTACCAACAGAGCTGTCATACAAAACAGAACAATGTGTTTGGTGTAGTAATTATTGCATCTGTGGAGACACGTTGGTGATGTTAATGCACTGCACATAATGCCATAGCAACACATATAAATATACCAAGCCCTCTAAACCGTTGAATTGATTACCTCTATTGACGAACCATGTACGTGTTATCGATACCGTCGTCTTGGAACAAATTTGGCGGCAACCATCAAAAGTAATGCACAGTAGATTAATTAACTTCGAACGGAATTTTGATGTCAATTTGTTCTCGACAATCAAACGCATATGATTAGTCCCGGAAATGACGTAAAACATGGTTTTAAAAATTCAGGTTAATGAAAAGTATGGGGAAGTTCGTCGTATTGATTATTTGAGAAATATTCTATCTATTTGTATAAAGAATATATATATATGAAGCTTTAATCTTTTTATGCTTCATAGTTTGTCCTTTGGTCTATTGTTCTTTACATTGCTCTTATTTGAGAACGTGGCATTACTAACTTGGACTGGCCAAAGTTTACATGACGGGTGTGGTCGATAAAGCAGAAGAGGCCTGCTCTTACGGAACACCTGGTTTTATACTCCTTGTTATTTTTTTGGAGTTTCAGTGTACATTCTTCTTTTGTTCATATTTTGTGTTAGTCTTATAAGTTTGGTTTGTGATAATGTTGATCATTATTTGCATCTGTTGATCAGTCGCATCACTGACGAGTCCTAGAATATTTGACTTTACTTTATCTAACTCTGGAGTTGTATTTAGTGGTGCTTGCTATTCACTTGTTTGTCTTTATGTAAACAACACTAACTGCGAATGAGACAATGACATTCCTAACATGTCACATGTTGCGACATCTGCTAACATGCAGGCGACTATAAGTTTATAAATCAGATTTCAGTTACCAACACAGCAACCAAGCACCAAAAGTTTATGTTATCTGAGTCGCGTGCCTTCCTATACATGTACTTTGTCAAATGCACAAAACTCTACGCAAAACACTTTCACCAGAAAAGCTTTGACAAAATCCGACTTTAGATCGTCAGAGGATTATCAGGCAAAAAGAGTGTGTCGCACCACACCACACCGACCGATAAAATTTGACAACCCGAACAAAAATCAGTCTCCCAAAGCTACGGGACATCGCTCATGTGGTGCCATGCTAGTGACATTAGGTTTTTAGACCTTTTGCTTTTTACTCAGGTGAAATATGAGAAGTGAAGTTTGTTTAGTGTCCTTTCAACAGCTAAGGTTATCGAACGGCGGTCCCTTCACTTAATGCGAGGTGAATGCATGTGTTCAACGAGTGTTTACAGACAAATTTCAAATATAATCACATCATAAATTGAAATTACACTAAATTACGTCTTCTTGAAAATGTTATTATCGATAAAACAACTAGTGGCCTACTTCCAAGTGGCTCGAGATGCTTGCCTAATGGTTTCTACAAATGTGATCAATCAACGATTCATATATCTGCCCTTCTCATTCTGTTAATAGTTGCTGAGTATTACTTCCACCTAAGTACCTGTCAAACTCCTCATTAATGACACAAAAACAATAAGTAATCCCTACATTAGATGTGTTTTCTCTGATCAATCTATACACGTGATATGATAGCAACCGCGTTAAGCTTCACAAGAAGAATCATAAAAAGTTCGGAAAACTATTTATATGTAAAAACAGAAGTAAATGGTTATCTAGTTTGCATCACCTATAATCGGTATGTGCTTTATATTTCCTAATGGCAAAGAGGTGATAGGTTAAGGTTTATCTTTGTCGTGTGACAAATATATGAGTATTTCCCAGAAGCCATGAGGAGGGCAGTGTAATCTTTAACTAAAAAGGGACACTTTACTTTCGGAATTGTGAAAGTGTCCACTTTCCTGAAATTATATAAAACTTTTTTTTAATCTTGTAAAACATCATTGACCATGGTATTCATGGTAAACAAATATCCCTAGTTTAAAGATCTAAAGAGAAAATATGATTGTGACCAGTTCATTAAATTTGTCTTAAGACCAACTCAATTCATCATCCCATGAAATCGCCATAAGCAAGATTCAATCCTTATACTTCAATTCACGCTTATTTTTCTATAGCATGGGAACTGACGCAATTTATCTTCTACTTTCATTTTCGTTTCTTGTCATCATATCGTTTGACGTCATACCAGCAAATAGTCCGTCATTTGAAGACAGATTATTGTGACAGGTTGAAATATATTTCAGCGTGGTTACTAAATATTCAATGAAACTTAAATAAGAACAAAATTTAATATATTTTCGACAACTTTAATGAAAATTTAAACAATACAGTGCAACAAAGACAGTATTCATTTTTCCTCGCGGAGGATAAACGTCTAGACAAAAAATATCAGGCTTCAGTCGCTTCACATCTTTTGAAATGCAAAGTTACAGTTGTTAAATGTTGAATACACAATTCTTTTTTTAAAAATTTTATTTATAGTTTTCAATAGTTTTAAAATTTTAATTTTGATGTTTTTAAATCTCATACTTGTGTTATATTGCCAGTCTAGTAGAAGTTGGGAAGTTTTCTCCACTTACCTAGTATTTGTATTCATACGCACTGGCAATGTTAATCTAGTTAAAATCATCGGTAAATGAAACAGATCACATTTAGTAGTTTCATTGAGTCTGATTTGGGTAGAAATTGAAATATTTAAGAGTAAAGCTCTTTTTTAACCCTAGGTTTTCCAATTCTTGTCATCGAAAACATATGTCGAGTAAAGTGGAATCTTATCCAAGTCATCACTGAAATACAAGAGATGACTTCGATTTGCTGCTGGGGCTTGCAGGCTCCTAAAAGAGTGAACTGCCTATTCTATATTGTATATTTTTAGACAATGGACTCCACATCTACGATCCCCAAATCACCCCTTCCTCTAGCTGGTATATGGAAGTTTCATAGGCTAGGATATTTTTGCCATGAGTGTTTCGGTCCTACCAAAATGCTCTAAAACCATTTACATCAAACGGCTTTGAAAAGTTCATGATCAAATGTACAACTGTCAACATCCGATGAGTTAACCTAAGGGAGATCACTCTCGTCATGTTTTGACGTTGTAAAAGAGAACCACTGTTGTCGGTTAACTGCGGCATTGTACATTTGATATAGTACCAATCAGATAAATCTGAATAACCTAGATTTTGATAATAACTTTATTTTCATATACGTGGAAGGGTGCAACCGTGCTTGTTAGACTTTACTTGCTTTCTACTAGTTCCGCAAAGGAAACGAACAGGTCGAGTGTTTGATGATATATCCTGTAATAACCATACATAAGTTAAGATTAGAAATTATCGTACTTCCCTGGAGATCTCGGCTTTGTGTGAAGATTGCAATGAGAAGAGCAGCCGGCCGTGAGTATTGTACATTGCATTCTCGGCCTCATCGCTTATTGCTGTAATAACAGAGTTAAACGAAAGAAATTAATTGTAGGAGGTCAGAATGTATCTAACGAAGAAGTTTCTAAAGTGATATTTTTCTTGAAACTTAATGACTTCCGATTTGCATTTAAGTACATAATCAAAATCATTATAAGAGTTAATTGGTGAAAAATGACATTCGGTTAGAAAACCTCATAAAACAGCAATTATGAGGTGGACGTGGAGAAGACGTCAACCAGCGACGCTATCATAAGGTCTGCTAATCTACGACATGATCTCTGTTAAAGCAAGTTCTTTGTAATAATATATTTTTACTATTGTTCAAGATACTTATGTGGTTTTGGCTTTCATTCATACATAAGGGATTATAACAGTTAAGATTATCGTGCAATCTATTGCAAGCAATACTCTAAGCGTTACGCTTACCAGGAGGATTGGTCATATGTCATTCCTATTATATTCACCATTCTAAAGAACTTCCCTATAAATTCAAAAGTTCAGTAGCAAAAGCTTTGAAATCCTGGATCTCGAGTTACTCCATTTGCAGCCTAAATTTGTACATCAGATTTTCCTGAGTCTTGAAGATGTAAACCTTTCAGAGAAAATAAGAAGTAACTTTCGATATGCAACATCTATAATTAACTGTGACGTGAATGAAGAAATCATGATAATATCTACTGCCATAATAAGTCCTCAAGTTAGAAGTAATTTTTTTCTTCTAAAAGATTGAAATAAAGATGATTTTCTTGGTCTAGTTTGAAATAAAAACAAGTTTCATTATAAGTCAGCTTTCATTCATGTTCACAGCCATGTACATTTCATTGGTCAAAATTAACATTTTATGAAGATAGCAGGAAAGAGACCCTGTGTGTAAAAGAACGTCTTACATGCACAGAAGCAATTGTCTCGGGAGGTTCGCCCTTGGTCATTTTATCCCTCGCCCCCTCGTTTTACCGCCGTCCTCACATGACCATGAACATTGCAAGTGTTAATCCCGCAAAACGAAAATAAACCATCTTTTACTGTATCGTCTATGCCTATTATCATGTTGCAAAGGAACACAAAAATGTCACATTTGATAATTTTATCTTATTTGGCCAAACATTAACAAGGTATACGGGAATTACTTTCTAGTAGTCAACTCATTTTTACTTTGCCTTCGACCAAAGTATTGAGGTTCGATTACGTTGAACTGACAAAGAAACCTATATCACCATCCTGTCATTGATATCTACTACAATAGGGAGAATCTTTTTTTAAAAAAAGCATGTGAAATAGGTTGTACTAGAACAACAGCAAAAACATGTATGGTGTCATTAGATGTTTGGTAGATAGAAAACGTATTTTAATACTATCTACTAATGTCTAACTTCTATTGATCTTTAAATATCCCGAGTAAGAGTTGAATGAGACAAAGTTTCACAGTCAAGGCCAAATGTCTTTTTTGACGTATTTCAGGCGAAGTATTTCCAATACCAACGATAAGTATAGGTTACGTTGCCATTTCCTATCTTACCAATATATAATGACGTATTCCACATGTGATCGACTAACAATCAGGTATACGTATTGCTAATTACAGATGACATTGAAAAAGTGTCTCGTGTTAACCCGGCTATTATCTTTACGTATTTGCACTCCTCTCAATTTCCATCAATCAAACGACTTCTTGTTACTATATATCCCCATTAACCTGACACTAAGATGAGACGAACCGTAAGCTTAGTTTATATTAACTTTCTCAAAAAAAAAAAAAAAAACAAAAAACAAAAAAAACCTCACGTTGGAAGAGATTAATTTCTCATTCGTCATTCTTACATCACAACTTGTACGATGCATATATACCGTAATACCTCTCAAGTATGGTTTGGATTGTTGGCAATGTAATGTCTAGTTACTTTGCCACACCTACCCTAATTGTTTTCATCTTCCTAGAGTGGGAGGTAAAATTTCACTTTTCGAAATTGTACAAAAGACATGTAAGCGAAGAGCGCCTTTAGATAATTTAGAGTTAGACACAGTAGAGCTAAACAATGATTTGAACTGCATCATACAGCTGCTTCGTCCTTCAAGGACTTGTCAGTGATATTATTTTCGAGTCAGACAATTATGAAAAAAAATGCTCGTAATTTTCGTAGGTCGCATAAAATCTTGATTCCGGATTTTGGAACCAGCTTTGTCTCCATTTTTTTCATAGCTGGGTTCCATTCATAATACGAGGTCATATTAAAATGGTATAACAGATTTAGACGCAAGTTGCAAAGTGAAAGAGTTTATATATATATACATTATATATATTAGACGTATTACTATCTAGTCATCATATACTGGTTTTCGATCACACTTGTACAAAGGTTGAGGGATCATTACGATATATTTCATGTCTAAATTATTTCGTACTAAATTTCACACAAGATTTATACTAAAAGCCAAGCTTTCTATATTTTTATTGTAGATTAAAAAAAAAAAATTCAGGTAGTTCAGAAGAAATTTTAAAGATAATGGAGTGTGTCTCCTACTCTAATATAATCTTACAGTATTTAGCGTTTTCTAGATGACTAATTCGTTGTAAAAACTATTATATTTGCATGATGTGCAAAACTACAATATTTATATGATATCTAGGCAGGCAGACAAATATTTTACAGGTTCAAAATAAATTTTACAGGTTCACAAAATCTTATTTTGAAAACTACCATTTTCGTTCGCGCGAAATCGATTATGTATTACTTAAGCGATTCTGTTGAGACCATTACTTTCGAACATTACCATTGATGACGTCATATCTTTAAATAACAAAACATTATTGACACATGAATCGTATACACCCAGCAGAATTGGAAATCAAAGACACGACGGACTCTTCTACATAACCCGCTTATCTCGATCGTGCCCTACAACGAAATCAACATGGACACCATTAAGCTATATGATAAGCGTGATGATTTCAATTTCAGTATTGTGAATTTTCCTTTTCTAGATAGTAACATCACCAACCTGTTAATTACATGTCGCAGTTGATTCGATATCACGATGTTCTTGCAGTCGTTCGTCAACTCCCTAGTTTTATTGTATTTGAGTTTGGATTGTGATTAAGTTGACTTGTGTTTTGTTTCTCTTGTTTTCAACTTTACTTTTAGATTTCGGCTTTCAAACCTTTTGACCCTTTGTGTTTAACACAGGCCAGTAAATAAATTCAATCCGGTTTCACGTCACTTCACCTCTCCTAATCACAGCCTAAGTTTCAACCCCTTTACGCGACCCACGAACGTAGATGCTTCCTGTTCATTTCCGGTCAAATCGGAGTAGCCATCCATCATAAACATAATGAAATGTTCTTTCTCAATCACTTATACCGTCCTATCTTGTGCAATCATAAATTCAAGAGCAACACTTTCATTCAAGTAAGTATACCAGATGCTATGTACTTCCGTTTATCAAGCTCACATGTTTAATGTCTTAATGGTCTGTTGTTTAAAAAAAAACAGCAAACGCATTTCGAAAGAAATGTCTAAGACGGCCTTGTTCTGCACAACTCAATAGCCTTACGGTTTTACATTGTTGACTCGGTTATAATGGTTTTCTTGTTCCTGAATACCATTCTCTTTCCGCATTGTGACCTTTGCTATCTCAGTAGTCCTTCAACGCTGACAGCCATATGTAACTGCAACATTTAATGAGCGAATTCTGCCCCTTCAGTTAATTATCAAATCCTAATTTGCTGCCTAAGGCCATAATAAATGTACATTTTATTGCCTTAGTTATATCGCCATATTGCAGCCACTGTCTGTGTTAGTCTAATTCCCCAGACAATTTATCAATTCATTGTATGGTTTTCTGTTTTTCCCTTAAACTAATCAGGCACTATCTTTTTATTTAAATTGGTTACCTGACACTGCGTCAGATACATATTTCAGTGACAGTTTGACCAGCTTTTACAATTGGAAACAAATGTAGACAGTTCAAACTTGTCTAGCACACTGTATTTGTAATTGTTGTTTCCTTGCTTACCGAACCTTCAGATAATTTCCTTTTTTGATAATCTTTTATCTAAAAATTAATGTCATTGTTTATTATTATCCATTTTGAATTGAGGTCTAACATATGGTTTGTTTTGGTCCATTCATCAAATTAAAAGTAATGTTTCCGGTTGACCTAATGTATCAACCCTTTTTTTTTTTTTTTTTTTTATAAATATTATAAATAATTTCTTCAGATGCCATTTTCAATGCTTCTGACATTTTTTTAAAAATGCTGATCGAACCTCCTGTTCCTGCAAACATACCTATTTCTGTTTTTGTGATGCTATTAACTTCTACATTTATATTGCACGTGCAAGATGTTCTGCTTACATGATATATAAAAGTGTGGCATCAGGGTATCCTTGCCTGCAGATCCCAAAATCTGAAAATGTTTTGAGGTAAAATCAATACATGTAAATGACATTTTTAGCAGCATCTAAATCTCAAAATTCTCTCAAAATTGATTGCTTTAAGGTATTAAGTACGCATCCAAAACCAATTTAACATTAAAACTCAAACATTGTGGGAGTAAATTTCTCATCAATTCAAAGCTGTTGAAATCGTTGAAAAATTTTCATAAAAAAATCAATCAACATGATTATACACCACCGCAACAAAGTAGGGGATATACCGGAATCAGTTTGTCTGTCTGTCTGTCTGTCTGTCTGTCTGTCTGTGTGGCTGTTCGTCCGTCTATAGAAAGATTTTTGTCCAGAATACTCCTACCATGTTTAGACGTACATGCAAGTTAGTTTTTTAAACCAAAACTAGATCACTAACCACATTTTGCCCAGACAATTAAACCCGGGAACCGTTTTCAATGAAAACACACAGGAATGTTTGGGACCATGTGTAGATGTGCATGCATGGTGTTTTTAACAGATGTTTATGTTGCTATGGTAACCAGGTCAGTATACACATGCTTTTGTTCAATGGCAGTAAATCATCAATCCTTTTATCAATTACAATAAGACTTTGACAAATGGTGTTATTTATCAATGCTAGAGTTTTTACTAAACATGTTGGAGACATCTGATTGGTCAGAATTCAAATATAGTTATCCAATTGTGGTGAAAATTGATATACAATGGTTTTGAAAGATACAATATCATTTTCAAATCTTCCGATGTCATTTGGTTGCTCTGGTATCAACATAAGTCCCATTAATAGACGGATCTTTTCAAGACTTTCTCTAGTGCTGAGGACCAATGAGACAAAACAGGAATGTTAGTTATCATGTGAAAATGTGCATGCAGGGATTTTTGTTTTGTTTTTGTTTTTTGAAGAAATTTGCATTGTCATGGTAACCAGATCATAAACACATGTTTTCATAGAAACTTGGACAAGCGGTTTAACTTATCAATGCCGCTAATTAGACACATCAGACGTTTCCAGAAAAAATACTTTGGAGACATGATGGTCGATTGGTCGAAATTGAGATATTACCCGATTAAAACATAAGGGTTTTGAGTAAAGGGAATTATAATGGTACTATTTCCTTAATCTTTGACGTCATGTGGTTTCTATGGTAACGACATTAGGCCCATGATTAGACGGAATTTTTCCAGATTGCTCCTAATGTTCAGGACAGATTTCAATGATATTACACAGGAATATTAGAACATTTGAAGATGTGCAAACGTGCATTAAGTTTTTTTACCACTATACACAGGTTTTCATATAAAGTGCCATACCTCTTATTCAATTTATTGATTCTATTTAAACTTGATCAAATGTTTAGCTAATTATAGCCTTTTAGAAAAAAAGATAGTTGCCATTTGATTGCCATCTTGTCCAAATTAAGGCCTCTTGGAGGAATCTTGTCCGAACAACCCTTCCGAAACAATCGTTGATTGGGGATCTGGGTGGTATTAGTCAACAATCCTGACGATAGTTCTAGTATCTTTTACAACTGCCAAATAGGCTTATATTAATCTCTTCTGTTGGCCTCAATGCAGGCGTGCAAGAAATATCAATGCGACACAACAACGTAGGCTGTCAATATTTTATATGATAGACTGATGTATCGTTAAATCCGAAGCGTTGTCCTCTCATATACAGTTTATGTTGGATTTTCAATTACGAGGATAGTCTTATTATTGTGATTCATCTAAGATATCGACATAAAAGCGCTCTAACATCTCCAGAACAACTAATCTGCTTGATATCCTACACATTGTTCATGGAAACTGATTTTCCTTTATGCATTTATGCAAAAAGATTTTTTTATATGATTTAGGTTTAACACTTCTGTCATCCGCTGGTCATTTTCCCCTTCCTTCGGATTGTTGCGAATTTACTGATTACTAGTACATGTATGTGGTAAATATGTCTAGCTCTGACCTCATCCGAGTTTGCGAATTCCACACGGGTCGGTTAAGCACGAGATATCGAAATGGAACACTGATCCATGTACTTATGTCTGCCGAAGGTCAGATTAAAGACAAAGGGTCATTACTTCATGACTTACTTTAACATATGACACAAGTCATATCCCATGACAACCATGACAAGGGAGTAATATAGTGTATTCTTACTTACTTAATGCAACTTGTAAAGGACGGAGTTCGTAGCATGCACCCACCTCCATATACTGTTGTCGGAAGCAAGTCCCCTAATAAAATAGTCATATTATTGACGTAAAAGATCAGATGCCCCGATCACGGTGTCTTTGATGTACTAGTTTAAATACAGTGGTAAATAAAACAGGCACTGTAGCGTGGGATGAAAGAAAAACCATGTCCCTACTGAATGCAGTGTATAAAAATACTATCACTTCATTAACTTTAATGATTACGTTTTACAGTAGATTAAACCCATAAGAAACGGAATAAACACATAATATTTACATGCGGAGATACGTGAAAGGTGATTTACAAAAAAATCTCCTACACATTTTTTAATCAGGAATAGCAACATTACAATAGGTTAATGTAAGCACCATCAGGGGTTTTACGAGCTGGAGATCAATCCTCTGTTATACGGACCAAAGCAACAATAACTACACACGTACGGCCAACAAGGCCAGCAAGGCCACATCAATTGTGACTGAGCAGTCGCCATAGTCTGTGCATCATATTGAAAATGAATATCACCAGCAGACGGGTAATAGCATAAATAAATGCGCTTGTCACACTGTTGAAATATCGATCAATAAACATGAATTTTGGCTTCTGGTATTGTTTTGAATCTAATTAATTCTCGTTTTTTTAAAAAATTGTTACAATTTATATTCAACAAATGAAAATTAGACAGGAATTAAATAAGCCATATTTGCTTGCTCAAGGTAATATTTCATTGGACATGAAATGATGAAATCTGGTTTTTGTTAATTAATGTTTCGTGTCTAACCATTCTCAAATCTAACTGAATTAAGTTTATTGCTATCTTCGGCATCAGACTCTTTAAAAATAAAATCTTTATGACCAACGGTTCCTAAATGAAGACAAATATTTGTTAAATCAACAATTTCCTTTGATTTATTGACAGAAACAGGACGCAAAGTTTGAGGTATCTTTTGTTTGTTAGCTTCCGTTTGTTAAATGATTGCTGTAAAGAAATTACAAGAGATCTGCGATAAAGAGTGAAAATGTCTACGTTGGAACAATATTGCAAATAATATTTTCAGTTTGCGATTGATGTCATCGTCTTTTTCTGATGTTATTTAGACCTTAATAATTCTTGTTTATTTCTCGATGAGGCGTGCAACAGTCCAAAACAGAATTCAAAACTCCCTTATTGAAAACATAGCACCATATTAATAATAAATAATACTGACAAAGATGCTGACATTGATCTCAGGCATCATATACTATAATTTTTACCGACATCAAACATAAATTACAGAGCTGAAAAATAGAGAAAAAATTTTCCTGATATAACTAGCATCGAGTGTAAACTGTAGCATCCATTTCACTGTATATTCCATGGATTTTATTTATGTTGAATGACTGGTGTGTGTGGTTATTGCCTAAACCTATTCCTTTAATTTTAGTCTCAGAAATTTCGCCGACAACAATTCATTGACAATGTTATCAGTATGAATTTGAAATACAGGACACAACTGACTCCTTTACAATAGTCGTTAATCCGCCAACATCATTTTCGGGAAGTGTTGCTAATGAATTATGCTTCTTCAGTCTAATTTTCTCTTTTTCAAGCCATCATTTCAATGTTCCCAACAATTGATAATGCCGGATCTGTAACTCTCATGATTAGCGTGAGATAAATGTTCCTGTTTACAAAATCCCAATTCAAAACCCAAAGTCAATGAAACGAATGCGATCTAACAATAAAAAGATTGAACGAAGAAAAGATTTACAAACACAAAAGAAGATGTCAAACGACAAAATAATATCAGAAGTTCCTGAAGGGAAGGCCTATTCTGCTTCAAAACAATACAGAGTGTCAAAATTTACTAGTAGTATTATGTTATTTCGGCCAATCTAGAATTTGCCCAGTCGCCTCCAAGCTTTCAGCTTTTTCGGAACTTTGCATTCATGACGAGTCCTAGAAACATGAAACAGCTGTGTGATGCAGTTTCCCTTGTCCATTTGGCTTTCTAGTATTTCATATTTTCAAAGACTCTATTCAAATGTATACCTTTTTTACAATCTTAGAGATTGCTGGTGGTAGAGACTGTAGGTGGACGTCTATGAAGTATGCACTAACCTGTATGTCTGGTTTTGTTCGAAGAGTTGGATGGGTCAAAATATACACATTTACTTGACAAAAATAATTAAATCATGCGCTAGTGCACCTCCAAGTTTTGGTTTTGAACTGAAATCGACCAGTTCCAGTATTCAACAGTAGCCTCGTAAGTTGCAACGTTCTATGCCCTCAGCGTCACTGCCGATACAGGGATCATGTGATGGTTGTAAAGGAAGAATACAGAGAATTATGTTATTTGGATCTACTGTATTTAATTGTTAATTGGCGTTGAACGATGGTTTTGGCGGTGTCTTTATACAATTTGTATAATCACTATAGTCATAATGATTTTTAATCCTATTTGTACAGTAATCGATGTTTCTGTGATTGCTAATGTTACTTGCTAATGTTTTCACTTTGTATAGATATGTATATAACTACGAACCCAGTATTTAGAATTTGTCAATAGTTACATTAACATTACAACATAATTGATGTTAAAGGGCATTGGTAGTATTAAAGTCTCCTATGCACCCAATTATTGGAAATTCATTATGCTATGTAAACAGATATTTCGATTAAAGTACCTCATTCCTCATTATACCCCACTTTAGAGGCGTACAATAACATGTCATGGAATAACACTCATAAGCTCCCAGGGAATATTTCATTTATCGAAAAAAAAAAAAAAACCATGACGATACACAACAGAAAAGAAATCAGGTTTCTTAGATATATAGGTTTAAACACGTTAGGGTTGTATATCTCTAATAGGTTTTATGTAAATATATCGGTTCTTTTATTATTAGATTTTATCTGGTGAGTTTACAAGTGTATCAAACAAAGAATTAGGCAAGTCAAAATAGG
The DNA here is from genome assembly GCF_031769215.1 of Ylistrum balloti. Lineage (NCBI taxonomy): Eukaryota > Metazoa > Mollusca > Bivalvia > Pectinida > Pectinidae > Ylistrum > Ylistrum balloti. Next base: position 961,984 of record NW_026781932.1, on the reverse strand, counting down.
ATTGCCTTGCTTTACAAATTAATCCTTGAGGATTCTCTCGCGTATATACAGATGATCCCATAAAGATACATATGTTCTCACAGTTCTAATGTGTCAGTTTAAGCTTCGGAATCGTCTAAATATGCGCGTGTATGAGTAATTGGACAAAAATAGCATCACAATTTGACGTATTTTAAATGAAGCTATTATGTTTAATTTTATGCACAGGTTATGTGTAATATTTGACACCAGCACATTTCAGGATTGTTTGTAACGTTATTGTTATTTAATGGACTTAGGATTTAGGTCAAACGTCAAATCTATTTCCTGAACTGCTTTATGATACATTGGTTCGGTGGGAAGATAAACCAACATTAACATATATCATCAATTTTAAGTTAACAATAGATAAACGTTATATTAATTATACCTTTTCATGATTCTCAATCCAATTCATGTTTTGCCCTTGTTTCATCGACTTAAGAGTTTCAATCTAAATTCAGTGAACATGTCGGTATCTTGTTTGTTGTTTTATTCAATAGCTTGAAACGAAATGAAAACGTGTTCTTCCGAAATTCACGAAATGTATTTTTGTTATGGTTCTAATTTCACGGAAGGATTTTTTCAGATTTGTTCAATTCCCTGAAAAAAGGAACAGGATCGCTTGAAGTTAAAGCTGTAATGAGATTTCTATTCTAAGATGTTAACTATATTAAACGAATGAGCGCTGACCTTTTCCCTGTCGAGAACGGGAATTCTGATTCAAAAGTGGCGTGATTTATCATTGATCCGTGCAAGTGGAGACCGACAATTATGGTATTTGTTTGCCTGCACAATACAGGACGTAAATAGACACAAAGACTCATATATCTGTACATTGAAACAACGTTAGAAATTTGATCACATTCTAAATCCCATAGTCCATAGTTTTCAATTATAAACTTTATCACATTTCTTCTGTTTCAAGTTGAGTGATATTGCACAACTCACTTCCGAAATAATATCATAGGATTTCATTCATTACGCTTAATACCTAGAATATAACATAAGCACGCATTCCAATATAAAGACATTAGGGATCATTTGATTAAGTTCCATCGATGGACGGATTGTCATATTTGGTGCGAGGAGCTGAGAGGGCTCCCATTTTTGTTGTAAAGGCTATGGTGTTGGTAATGAATCACTTGAAGAATACATTGCTAATCATCCTGAAGATTTCTGATATTACCTGATATTACAACAGGGTCAATCATCATCACTTAACTCACTGTATTATTGGGTGGGATCAAATATTCACAGCATTGTGGAGTCAAGGACACTTATACTTAATAATGACCTAATGCAATTGGCATTTCTTGTATCAGGATAATAAGCTGTTTACGCCAACGTAATAAGAAAGAGTAAATCATCCCGAAGTATGTCATTACCGACGCAGGAGAGTTCCTTATGTTCCAATCTAATTCGAACTCGATAAACAGTTGATTCCAAAGATAACAAGGCACACCTTTAGTACAGATGTAGTCAATATGTTTACGTTACGTCGAGCAGATTATTTCTATAAGTGGGATTCTTAGTGACTTAACATCATGGTTATTGAACTTTTTAATTAGCTTTAGAAGGTAAATTAACGCTGATAAGTACGTGATAAATTTTGGGATTCACTTGGTTTGAATTGGAGTTAAGGCTACTCCTAAATCCGCTGCATATAGATATATCCATTAACCATTATTGTTGCAATGTCCGATGACGTGTAGTCTATGACGGCTGACAGGTCACTTTATTTGCTTTCCCCCATTTTTTTTCATATTTTGTGAGTTGACACTATTGTATGTTAAAAATAATGTCAATACGTGATGAATCGAATTTACGGTAAATTTGCTACTAAACCCCAAATTGTACTACCCATTGTTTTACAACATGTCAAACAACATCGGTTATCATGACTTATAAAAAGGTGTGCTGTATTCAGGTAGGTGATTATGCGTCTAGTGATTGGAATAGACCTAATGCAATAGAAATACAGACAAAAATGGTAGTAGCTCTGTGATGTTAAAAGGTATATCACCGGCTCTCATTTTACGATGTGTAATTACTTCTTAATGCCATGGGGTACATCAAAAGTATCGAACATTTCCAAAACATGTATTTTCCTTTTTTCCGCAAATTTTGGGAAGAATGCTTTTTCAACATTTTTGTATTGTCTTTAACCAATCTCTTTGAAACGTAGTAGGCTTGAAATGAGATTGTGATCTTTTGAATAGTATTTAGATTCAACGATATTTTGAAAACTTATTGCCATTTGTTCTTTTAAGCATTTCAGTATTGTCCAGTTTTTTTCAGTTTCCCACTCATTTAATTAAAATTATGTATGCATTGAAATAAACAGCAATGCTTTTTTTCTTACGACAATTCTCTGGCATCACACGTGCAGATACTATTCCGCTTCGTGTGGTACATTTGTTGTACATGTGTTATGACATGCCATTTATAAGATTTTATAGCATCTGAACTTAAGTGACGATTTTCATGCTATTTACTGGTTATTATTTATTGACAATAAAAATACGCCATAGGATAATACATAACCCGTTTAGGTTTGTTGTGGACCCTGTTCTCATTTGGGAACATGACACTACTTGAAATGCTCAAAAAATTGCATGACGGGTTTCGTCGAGGATGCAAAAGACGCTTACCATTCCGGAACACCTGGTCTGATTCTCCTTGTAATGTTTCAGGGTGTACGTGCAAATCTTTTTTTTTCATATGTTGCCCTAGTTTCATTGAATTTGTTTTAGAATTGTGATTGCGTTAACATGTTGATAGAGTTATAGTTGTTCTTGATAATTGATGGTTTTCATGGTTCATTGTCACTACATGCTTGTTCGATAACACTGTTGATAATACTGTTATTTTATTTTCAGACCTGAAGAAATGGACAAACTTTCGATTATGATTGCATTGGCCTTCTGTTCCTTATTTGCTGTCATGGCAACTGCATATGGGGATTTCGGCTCTCATGACGATTTCGGTGACAACTCATTTGGAAAAGAAAACTTTCTGAAATGGAACTTTATGAATGACAGATTGAATAAAAGAGGGAATATGGCAACATTTCCAGGAAAAGGTTGGGCATTTGGTCCTGACAGGAATCGCTTTTTTAATTGGAGGTACTTATTACGAAGCCTGCCAAACACGAAACGTCAAATGAGCTCAGCTCCGCAAGGCTTTGAGGAATTTAACCCATTTAGTGGTTATTACAGCTTATATAATGACTGGAATAGTCCATTTGGAAAGAAAAGAGACCAGGAATAAATCAAATTTGAATAATGTTAAATGCTTTGCTGAATTGTTGTAATGGTAATGGTAATTTTTAATCTGCAAGAATTTATTTCATTATTATTTGAAACGCTAATGTATGTATGCTATTCTGTGGTTCAATGCAAACACAATGTTTATTAAATATTTTTCGTTTCAAAAGTCTTTATCGGTTCTTCCAGCACATGTAGGATACGTTCTTGCCAAAACTATTATTTTGAAATACTATGACCTAGTGACTGGATCTAGGCATATATCGCATTGGTAATACATCCCTACCAAGGATAGAAATTGATTGACATGGTAACTACATTCGAGTTTATTTATATCACGGATTAAACCTTGTTTAGATATTGCCCCTTTGAGAAACTCTTAACTTCAATGGTTCCATAAAATAAGCAAGTGAAAGAAAACCGATATTTCCAGCAGGATTATCTGGCAATACATGATTTTCTATAACAAAGAAAAACACAAGGTAAGACTTTTACAAACATATATACTTGTTCGTCATGAGAATGTTTAAAACCTACTCATCCAATGGACATTGCTCCCGCCCACCGCAAAGAAGGCTGGATCAGACCGACATCGACATGATAAAGAATACCAGATCACTTTAAAAAAAAAAACAGATTAACTTAATTTCCTTTAAAACCTTTATGGTCTAACAAGCAAGAAATTGCCCTTAAATTGTTATTTAACTAATCAATAAAACATTGAAATAATGAATACTGATTGGAATAATAGTTCATTCAATGAAAAGAGTATTGATTGAATTTAACACAAGCTGTATGAGAAACGGGATGATTTCAATTTCCCTATTGTGAAAATTCCATTTCTTGACAGCAATATATCTGCATCTCCATACTAAAGAGTTTACATGTCACAGTTGATTCGATATTTAAGGGTCTGTTCCCTTGATCAAGCTTTTCGTGCAAGAAGTCGTCTACTTACGGATACACTAGTAATACAGGGTTTCAAAAGATGCAGGTTGATCAAAATTATGGGGAAATTTGGTCGCCATTGTGATCTCAATGAGAATTTATTCTATCTAATTTGTGAGACATGAAGCTGGACGTGTTTGATGCCTGTTGTTTCCGTTGTTGTATACCATGTTCTCATATGAGAACGTGATTAAACTTACTTGGATTGACCAATGTTTACACAGCGGCTGTCAACGATGAAGCAGAAGACACTAACTCTTCCGGAACACCGGACCTTATTCTCCTTGTACTATTTCAGGAGTCTCCATTTAAATCCTTATTTTGTTCATATTTTGCCTTAGGTTTATGGAATTGGAGTTTGGATTATAATTATGTTGGAATGTAGTTTTTAAAATGTTTTTTGCATACCTCTGTTGAAAAATTTTGAAAATCCGATCGCATGGTGATATTTAGGCGTCCGTTCAACGTTTTGTTTCTAAGAATTGATATCACCTTTCAATGAGTCATTATGTACTGCATAGATCTATTGGATCATATGTGAACCTTGTCTCGGTTTTTACTTCCGGACAGCAAGCTTGTTGCCAGTAGCAAGTACGTCACCGGAGGTTTATGTTTTCACAAATCGTTAGTATAAGCGAATAATGAGTGCGCTTAGTTTTTAGATTTTGAAAGACTTACTAGGTTTGAGCACGATTCACTTCCTATTCTGCCGAAGGAACCATATCTATTGTCAAGTGGAACTCTCAGATAGTCTTGTTTTAGAAGAGGTTTCCAGTTAATGACGTAAAATACCAAATTAAAGTCATTATTTACGTTGATAACAGGGCTACTGTATTATTGAAGTCTACAAAAAATCTACCGTGTATACCTGTAAGATAGTCAAAGCGGGTTGATTGCCGTTTTTACTTAGGTATATCATTAGAATGTAACATCACATTTACTTATTCCGTAAAGATTTCTGTATTTACTGTCAAAAGACATTTGGAAGTGGTATCATGATCATGTGTACATGTCGCGAGAACTGATAGTGTTATCATCTGATCTTTTTGCAGATTCTCAAAACTCAGGGGAGGAAAATTGTTAATTATCGGTCTTATTCTGTGGTAAATTACAAATGAGTTTTCAATTAAGAGGTATGAATGGTAGCATCTTTGACTGTTTATATTACGCCGAGGAGTGGAACATTTCCTACAGTTTATGCTGAAGAAGCAGGAATATTACCGTTTAAAAAAGGAAAATTCACAATAGGGAAATTGAAGTCATCATAGAGACGGTTGGAAGCTGTTCCGCATTGTTTCGAAATAGGAAAAGGTTGCGGTAAGTGATTGATGAATATTGTCATGTCCTTGATTTCTGGTTGGCATATACGATGGAGATGATGGATAATGTCATTTAAAGGCAAAACAGTATTAATATGTCTATACGGGAAACTGAAGGGCAAGGACTTGCTAAGGCTATAATGACCTGATAAGCACCGTCTCGTATGAATTCTCACAGTTCTTAATTAAGACGTCGACGCTAAGTGTGGGCTTAGCATTTTGACATTTGTATAAATTCTACATACAAGTGTACCAGTTGCCGATGACGTTCCTATTGGAGTAGGCTGAATCAAATTACTTGAAATATTAAGAACAGATGCATACAAACAGGAAATGTTACTAGCAGGGAAATGCACGATACAACTATGTGTTACAATATGTGGTCTAAAATGCGAATATGAGTTGACACAAATAGATGACGATTTATCGGTACAAAGCAATTTCCTGACTGAAAAAGAGAGAAAAATATTTCGAATCCATATAGTTTAGCGACAGTGTAAACGTGAATAGATTCCTATTACAGCGTGTACTTTTAGGGTTTAACTGATGTCGATTGTCGGCTTTCCTCGCCGCGTTCTACCGATCTTGCTATGAGTCAATTAATTGCAACCTATCAAATCCACACATATGCTACGGTCATTAATGAAAGTGATATAAAGGTTGTTTTAGTACAACTGGTCAACGGTTCTTTCCTTCGTGATATAAATGTTGCGTTACAGAGACATTTTGATGTTCAGTACTAACTGAATCAAGCGTTCGGCAAAAGTTCACACTCATATTACACATAGGGAGTGGTAAAAATAACACAACTAAAAAATATTTCAATTACCAAATATGGACTATGCTTGAGTTTTAATGATTGATTTAGCTCATCAGATTTCCTTCATCTTTATACACGATTACCTGACCTTCTTAATATTGAATTTGTTAAATTCTTCAATAAGGTTAGATCACATTCAAGCTTTCGACATTAATTTCGATCAATTTTCACTTACCTCTTCGTCTCCCTAGCTACAAAAAAAGGCGAAAATATCAACATATCAATATGATTTTAATCCAAACTCAAATTCACTAAAACGAGTGCAAAATATGAACAAAAGAGACTCGTATAAAAAAAGTACAAGGATAATAAGACCAGATGTTTCATAATAGTAAGCGTCCTCTGCTTCATCGACGACAACCGCCATGTAAAGCGTGGCCAAACAATAAGTAATATCAGGTTTTTAAATGAGAACAAGGTATAAACAACGGAACCAAAATAAGAGGACGAAGTGGAGGATAGCGTTAGGAATCTGAGAAAAGGTTTGACAGGATACTTTCCCCAATACTTCTGAATTTTAACGCCAATACGTCTAATGTTGTTTATAGCGATACCCACCAAGCTACTCCAACCTGGCACAGGCTCTAGGTAGCAATGGCTGTTGACGGGTCGGTATGCCCATAACACACCATCAGAGACGACCTGGGATCTTTTTTACTTACTAAAATCTCCCTAAATCTTTCGGTCTCTAGTCGGCGCTGCAAGGGAGGCCAAGACATACAAGTCTAAAAACTTGAAGTTTCTACCTGCTGCTTTACGTAACCTGTAAAAGTCACGTTTTTATTCAAGCGAAAAATTGCTCAGTACACATGTTTTTGACATTGGTTACAAAATTATCATTGGGCTATTTTCAATTATTGGGCTAGTGTCAGTTAGGTTGAAATAAGTCAGAAAACCGTTTAAATGCACTGGACTCTTTTCATGTGGAGATTAACTGATAAAATCTTACATAGCATAGCTGTACCCATTTCCAGCAGAATGTGTGATTTTGCATTCTTTCCATCATCATTATAAGCAATTCATACTTAGTTTCCCACTATTTTCTATAGTCATGTTTTTTTTATTACGCTGGACATTGACTTGACCAAATTTATTCGGAATTTTAATGTCTCCCTTTGCTTTCAATATCAATTAAATGATTTATACCGTTCTTAATTTTCTTAGCAAACAAACAATAAATCTTTAAGACTACAGTAAATTGTAGCACTGATTAGCTCTGATAAAATATTATATAGGTCAGCTTTACAAAGGACGTCGGTATCATAAACTGTCTGATTATATAGAGAGAAGTGTTTAAAATTCATAACAATTTTGTTACTTAAAGTTAATTCTACTGTAATAACATCGCTGTTTTGTCAATTTTTGAACCTTCAAATCATCACCGCTTGCATTAAATGAAAAATTCTCTTGATACATACTGCAATTACACAGGCCTAGCAACAGCATTTTAACGTGAAAAAAGAATGCATTTTTTTGTTTGTCATTGCTGCAAGTTGTCAGGTATAAACAAATCGTTAAAATGTTTGTAATAACTAAACGAGATTGTATTTAAGCACAGAATAGTACATTATAGTCAAACTTCAATGATTAAAAACTTGAAAATGTATGTTCTACACATAAATTTGGTATTGTTTTTCATTTTCTGCAATATTTAACGTATCGAATAAAGTATTCTGCAATCAGTACAAGAGTTGGCGCTATTGTAAATACCGCTCATTCCTTAACTTTCCACTTAGAGTGGATGAATGCTCTGCCTAAGGCATGGATGAAATTAGAAAAAAAGGTAGCATGTGGTAATATCTTATATGTTTCTACTTACAAACTTATACGCACGTGCATTTCTTTACATATTGGCTCTATACCAACCAGATCGAATGTTAAAATACCTAATAGAAACCTGTATGTTCTTTCAAACTTTATCAATATGATATAGATAATGTATCTCCTCTAACCCACGTTGCTACTAATAAACATATATATCTTCTTTAAAACCTCACTTAAATTCTAATGGATGATGCCGATCCATCATAACTTCATCATTGGATCTCGTTGATGATATGAATATACATACATATTACTGCAAAAGCCATAGGGTGCGTATTCATATTTCTCACTGGTGCAAGTGAGAGCTATTTACTTCAATATATCACTAATAATGACGTGTTAGTTTTATTATGAATGACTGCGAATATTAAAGGCAAAGTGTTACAGGTTGTCCACTCACATAATTGGTTTGCCATTAAGCTAAATTGGTAGAATAGCACTTGTCGCAAACACATTTTGGTAACTATATCTAAAACGTTCCCACAAAACCACCATCATATTCGGAATAACATATTAATATTAACAAACTCTTAAATATCAAAATTGTATTAATCTAAGTGGAATAAAGGTGTATATGATACATGGCATGACTTTGATAACATCAATACCAATTAAACCCGAATACCAAAAGAAAAGATATATAACAATTCAGAAAAGAACAAATGGCAATTACTTTTCACAACTTTGTCATTTACGGGATCACAATTCATGTTGTCGTCTCAAACGAAACTGATTGACAACTGACTAAGGACTTATTTGGCAACACAAAAAATCCAAGAAATTAAAAAGGATAGGTTGAAAACTGAGGGAAGATATATCTGGGCAAAACAAAATTGAAAAAATAAGCAAGGCAATAACTCTCTCAAAAATTGTAAAATCACAATTTCAGTAGGAAAATATCATTTCATGTCATGGTTTTAATACCTAGCTAGCTTTAAGTTTCAGAGAGTTTGGTGAAATACCGTAGAAGGAGGTCTCGTACAAAATTACAATGCTAAAAAACAACGGGCATAAATTTCTTCAAAATTGTCGAATCGAATTACCGTGAAAGAAAAGTTTGAACGAAATAAAATGAAAACTGTGGGAGATGATCTTCCAAAGATTATCATAACTTCATCAACAAGGGATTGTACTTTTTCCCAATACCGTGGAATCAAACTCTCATTCATGAAAACACAACTTTATGAAATGGTGATTAAGTCTATCGAGTTTGAAAGAAATAGGTTAAACCAGAGAGAAGAGATCTCCGGACAAGATTAAAATTATGAAAAAAAAAACTATGAAAGTATAATAACTCTTCCAAATACAGTCTAATCAAAATGTCTTTTATGATGAAATAATCATGTCCTGGCGATTTTCATGTTAGAAAAAGATCGGTTGAAAACTCAGAGAGGAGATGTCCGGAAATGTAAAAGTAGAAAAAGTGTCAGATGGATAAATAGATATATATATTTTTGTTAATCTTCCCCTCTCCTCTGGTGATCATTGTTTAACAGCTCTGGAAATTAAAGAACCCCTTCAAAATGTATGCTAAGTGAGTGCATGTGTTTGTTGGTGGTTGCAATATGTTCGTGTAAGCCTTCTTGTGAAAGTGCGGGTCCGAGCAGACTTCATAAACATTAGGTGTATGTTGTAAGTCATCCTGTAGGGTCACATTTTCCACAAATATGCAAACAGTACTTAAATCATGCTTCTTATACTAAGTTAAAATTGCTTGGTAACCAATTACTTTCTATTAGGAATGTTTATTTGAAAGCCGTATCACTACTTTCAAATGGTCGTGTGATGAACCCTTTCATCAATACCTCATAAGGTGGAATTCATTGAAGATATCAAGCTATATATATATGTATTGTTTGTAAAAGTGCTTGACTTCCATCCAATTCATCGCCAAACCCCAATTTAATTGAAAGAATATCACACCTCTTGATTTGCATGAAAGATGATTTTTTAAAAACTTTTTGCAACATATTACCGATTAAAAGATGACAAATGTATTGATAGCACTTAGGAACACAAATGATTGAAAAACGACAACATAATTAGATAGTTCCAGCTATTTCACTGGTAAAGAGTGTGTGCGTTGGCTTGGATGGCAACTAGCTGAGCTGGTAAAGGAACTTTTTACATTGATTATTGTGAAAGTTCAGTTTACAAATACAGCATTTTAACCACCTTTCTGAACAATTTGATTACATAGGCGTAGCAGCACGTATTGACGCCAAAAAAAAAATTGCAATTTGGAATACGAAATTAGGAAATGGGGCGTGCTTTTGTGTAATTGCCAATGTACAAGTTTACGCCCTCTAATGTAGTACTGTCTAAGCAGAGACGCGACATGATAACGGCTGTGATTGTCTTATAACACAGGGCATCACTAAATTGTTTCACTTATTAGATCACACACTCAACATGACATAGATTAGGTAGGGCATATTTGATACAGCTAGACAAAATACAAAAAAATGTATCTGTAATTGGTGATACACAGTTTCTTTGGTTTGTATCGGTAAATAAAAAATATACCAAACCTTGACCTTTTTACTGTAATGGTTGTCAGGTCCTGGTTAAATTTGATTGCCTACAGAGAAACAAGCAAATGTGGGTGATATTATGCGACGGAAACAAACAAAAGAAATATAGACATGCGCTTCATGTTCTTTTGAAATTTGTTAAAAATTTGTTGAAAGTCATTTATTGCAGTTTCAGGAAAGTTCACCTCCCCATCAGTTTTTGAACATCTATTTCAACAAGTTTCGATATTCCTCAGTCTCCTAGGAGTCAACAGATGAGGATCCCTAGCATCACTGACGAGATCCAGATGCACGACAGGGACAGCGTTATCTACTCTGATCGTCTTTCCTTCCAGTAACAAATCATGCAGTAGGTTCTCTCCGGACAACTTTCGGAAGTTTTTTCTAGTTTATAATTACACAAACGGTGATCTTTCTGAGGACTTAGTTAGGGTGAACCTGGGGGCTTTCAACTCAATTACCACAGGTAATACATTCCGAAGTCTGTGTTTTCTTTTAACACCACAACGATTTCATTTACAATGTAAAAAAGGCTCGAAAAAGACTATCAGCATCAATACTACTATACATGTTAATGCCCCGCCCACGAATGATAAAAATAGACTTAAATCAGCCCATTTAGTGTAAATAATTGTCCAGTTACAGTTGATTACATTATCGAGTCGAAATTAAGTCTCTTGTAGCTCTACATAAAATGATAGGTATACAAGAATGATGGAAAGTAGTTTTGACAAAGGATTTGTTGAAAAACTAAACGATCTTGCAATATATATATTGTTTATATGGATTCGTTTGATGTTTAGGAATCCAGCTTAAATGGGGAAAGTCTGTATTATTATCATCAATAGGCAATCAAAATGATTGTTATACCGAATCATGATTAGTATTAGTAATTAATATTTCCTCTTTCGAAATATTGCATCATGTATAAGAGGGGTTCCCTTCGTTATCAAGCCAGCTTAGTTCTTTTTGTATACAGGAAATGTAATAATGCAGACAAAGATCAAGTTATTGTACATACTTGCATATATATCTTGAAGTGTTGAAGCTGACACGTGTTTCGTTTTCGTTTTAGATTTCAAGATGCTAATTCGTTAAGAAACATTAAACAAATAGTTTTAATCTACTCTGAAAGTGATGTTCTGCATGTTTGCGTTTCATCCATTCAACAGAATCCAAAATTATCTTGAAATTCATATTCCAGTTTACGGACAGGGTTACACAATATTTAGAACCCTTCATGAAAAACTCTCGTAGCTTAACATTTCAAAAATTGCTTAAATCAATTGTTATATGCCCAGCTGGCCATAGTTATAAGCAGAGGTAGAACCAGTTCTTATGTCATCTTCAATAAATGTTTGCAGCGTTTGTTTGAAGTTGTAAAGTTGGAATGCAATGAGTTTGGAATAACTAGTAATTTACAAGGGTTTTTCTGCTTTTGTTTTGTGCTGCTGTTTTGTTTCAAAGTTGCTATTCACTAATGTGCTTTTTGTTAGCTTGAACAGACATGTTGTGTAAAATATTGTAAACATGATATGCCAAACTTTTCCACAAGACGAAAGCTCAGCTAAGGGTCGAACATGAGTCATTAGGAAGGAAAAATATCTTGAGAAAAGAAAGAAGATATATCTAAAATTTAGTTACCTCTTACGATCATACAATGGGAGTAACAGGTATAATGCAAAACCCCAATCTGTCGTCGCGGATTTCGTTTATCAAAACTTTAAAAAAATTATAGACATGGAATGGTGTAGAAGAAATTCAAAGTTTAATATAGGGTGTTCTTTAGCTCTATATACAAAACAAGCCGATCAAAATGTCAGATACTGGTCCCAGAAGAATCTCGGACTCTCTGGAGCTGTCTTCATTAGTCGTTGACCCCCTCATATCCCATGGCGATTGTATTTTGTACTTGTGATGCCAAAATAACGCTCCATTAAGCAGCTATGATCGACACTAATAACGACGGCCAGTAATCACTGCAGGAACACTCGTGGAAACAGCTGCTTGCTTGATTAAGCCCGTTAGATAAATTGATATAATTAGGAAGGCGGTACCGATATCAGGGAATTGTCCACAAAATATCAAGCAGGACTGCGTTCACGCCACATGAATGTCCTTGACAGACTTTACTTATCAGCATTCTCATGTTATAAGGGTAACAGAGCGAAGAAGAGATTAACGATTCTGATATTTGTACGAAGAGAAACATTTTCCCCGTCAAACTTTTTTTCTTTGAAGGACAAAGGATAAAAAAAGACAACGAAAAAATGGTCATGAATGACAATCGTTAATTTGAGGGTGGCTGATAAGTGACATTCTTACATAAATCACCGATACGATAAGGCAGCTGCCAGAAAAGATGATATGAGCTCTATGTTAGCGTTTCTTCCTTTACTTGCGCGCGTAAAGTTCGTCCCAATGAGACAAGATTTGTGCTCTTTAAAAAATTGTTACTACATGTTACTGTATATTCGGCATAGCGGGACTGGTTTATTAATTGTAAATACAATGTGACCTGGCCCCACTTGAATAAAATATCTCAATTTAAGATTTCCTCAAGCCTATATTTTCCTCAGCTATTATCTCCTTGAAAATATCTTGTATGAAAATCCCTCAAGGAATTCCAGGACATCCTAGCCGATGCCTTCCTCCTGTTCCTTGAGAAAATTTTATACAAGCAGTTTTCGAGGAGATATCAGCTGAGGTAAATCTCGACTTTAGGAAATCTCAAGTTGAGATGTTTTATACAAGTGGGGCCAGGTGTCATGTCTTGCTGGATACTCTTGGCAGAGTACTTTTGTATTGTAATTTTATAAATTGGCATCTTAAAGAGCCTGTAAGAATCATGCACTTCCCACACATACAAAGTAAAACCATCCTTGAATTATCATATATATTAAAAAGAAAGCAATACAAATGTTCTTGTTGAAGTGTCTCTATGTAAAGAGTTCATTTGTTTAAAAACAACATCAAAGTGATATCAATATGGAAACATAATCATAATTTAAACTAAAATTCTATAAAACTAGGACAAAATATGAACAGAAGAAAAATTAACACGGAGACTCCTGAAAAAGTACAAGGATATTAAGACGACACCTGCCATGTAAACCTTGATCAGTCCAAGTATAGTTTGTCTGTAATTCACAGATTTGAGTTTGAAACTTCCAAACACACTTCTGCTGCATCTTAATAACGTATCGGGTACTATAATTATGTAGACACAGCATTAGTTATCTTGATTTTTTGGCTTCTGTTGGAAAAAATGTGTTCTGTAAGTTCTATATAAGGAGTTTATTTAGGGCGTGTTAAAACTTTTGATTAAATTCAGTTATAATGTATTTTTTCCTTTTGATTTCGTCTATAACATGAATCGATTTGAATGATTTCAGTGTAGTCTTTATTCAAAAGAAAGGCATTCACGTGACTTACACATTGATGGTCGTGAACAAGTAACGTATCAAGCATAACAGGTTTTTTTGATATATAATTTGGATATTACTGTTGTCTTAAATTGATGTCTCTAGAAGAGGGGAATAGGATTGGGATGTACGATATAAGTTATTTGACCTACGTAAACAGTATTGCTTTGGTTGCAAGATATATATAATTTGCGTATTAAATTGACATACCTTCCTGACAAAGAACTTAGCTAACGTATCTCACGTTTCAAAACTAGCTCAGCAAATAAACTAATTCCGCTGACATCTGACGCGTTCTAGCAAAACAATATTGGAATCGTGTGAGAAAGGCCCAACACAATCGATTTGAGTTCTGGGATCTTTATAACCAAACCAACTATTGCAAAATTGCCATTTAGAACATTCGATTGAAAAAAAGTCAGGCATGTTAATTGTGGCGGGGAAATTATCTTTTTAATCCTCAGTGTGAACCAGGAGTATTGGATTTAAATTATACAACAACGACACTGGATACCACCATCAGGAATAATTATCTATGACAGATAAAGATATAAATCAGTTGGTGATCCCAGGCTCATCGCTGGACACCTACCATCATCAAAGGAAATATTTCTAAGGTTAATAGATGTATGGCGGAAAAAACTCAAATGTCTTGCGGTATCTTAAAACGAGAAAACACCGGCATTTCAAATGAAATTTGAATCAAATTCGAAATCAATAAAACGGGACAAAGACGTTGTAAAAGGCAGTTTGTCCTTCGCCAGTAATACTTAGAATCTAAATATTGAAACCTATGAGGCGACTATGAAAAATACAAAGCGATCGTTTAATAATATAATATAATATAAACTATTTATTTCACAACAATTGCGAAACAAGTTATGTCAACTTATACTAATCACTCTTGTTGGCCCGGATGTAAGCACGCGAGGGGTTTTATTGTGGGAGGAAACCGGAGTACCCGGGGAAAATCCACGTGGCCGGGAAGGTGACCCCTTACCTTTTCACGTCCGTTCCAGGAATCGAACCCCGTTACCACTGCGCCACCCGACCACCCGATCGTTTAATTCATTGATCATACTCAAAATTCATCAACCATTTAAGTGAGACCTTATTAGTTGTTATTACCATCGATGTGTGTGGAATCCAATCCTTTTATTTACGATCTGATGTATATTCACATCTATTGATATTTGCATGAACTCTCCAGAGATTTTTTCTTTAATTTGTGACATCGGAATCAGCTTCCAGTCCTGGAATTTCGCTAAATGTCTTCTATGAAACAATATATGAATTACAACAATAAAACAACATTTGAATTCCAAATGTTAATTTTGGTTCCCACACATTAAGGCCAATACAATTAAAATTAACATTCTTTGGATCTTTCTGAAATTTTAATGCTCTTTTATTTTTGGGACCGATAAAAAATTAAATGGTCTACAGGTGTCCATCTTGGATTATGACACTGAAGTCTGGTATTGCTATTTCAATTGAAGCACGTGATGCATTTTGCTAAAATTTCGTCTCTTGGTTCACTGTACCAGATTTAAAAAGCTATTCAAAATGAAGTGAAAATGTATTTTTATTTCCAATGCAGACAGGTCGTGACCCTTAGAATGACATTTTCCAGCTTGTGAAAATCAAATATTGATTGCTTTCTCTCAGACGTTTGTGTTGCAATACAGTTACTTTTAAATTTTCATATTTAGTTTTTTGTTTTTGTTCATTGATGTGACGTGATTGACGTGAATGATTCATCTGATTTTACGAAGTTTTTCAGAAATAGATATAAGTACTGCTATTAATATGATTATTACCTGGCACACTCTGACTCGTTATAGATAGACAGTTACCACGTACTGGTACTGATACTACCCGTTGATAAATAACAAGCATGGTCATGAAGAAAGAGTAGGAGTTGCCTCTCTTGACTTGATAAACCTCAGCTGGATTTCTATAAAGGTTATTTTAAAGTTATGAATTCGTAATTAAAATATGTTGAACGATTTTAAACAGATAATATAATCATTTTTTTATGAAAAAGGAAAAATGCCACTTGTCTTTACTTTGTATTGCCTTCTATTCAGTTTAACGTGGGCGTTTATTTTGGAAGGTGAGATTTAAAAATGCCTGATCGCAATGATTTCTCAACTGCCAGGTAGATTATTATGAGAGGAAGTAATATAAACAATTCAAGATAACACTGTTTCCCTAAAAGGATATACAATGAACATTGGAAACATTGAAGCCAGGACAATCTGATTAACTCTACCACAAATACACTCTCAGAAATATAGGGGATTCATCATCTCATTTCGCCATAACACAAAAAGAGGTGTGATTTAAGAAACGAAATGGTGACGGCTATTTGATTAAAAACATTAAAAATAAGATAAATAAAATAAAATAAAAAAAACAACAACAAATATTTCTACTTTAATCACAGATGACCATTTTTTTCATTAAATTGGATATTTTTTATTGATAATTTCTCACATCTGCCAATCAAACATGACGTTTATGTTACGTAGTTATAGCATTATACAAGGGATAACATAGAGATCTTTGCACCCGTCATTGTTTGATCTTAGCCTGTCCTTTAGAAGTGGGATCCTTCCCAACTTCTTTTCTCATCTCTCTCTCATTTTCGTTTAATCCTATGAAATTTGAGAATTCCATTTAAAAAGTTGCAATAATAAACTCCAACTGCCAAATCAAAGATTGTCGTATGTTACTATTTTATTTTTATGACAATCAAAACATCAAAAGGACACAAGGGACCAAGGGTAACCTACATGTACTGATATAATGATCCATCTAGTACTTCTAAAGAAATAACGATAACAAACGGTCATTGTGATGCTTCACACTGGAAGCCATTTTATTTTCCCGATCAAAGTGGACACCTGTAGGCGCGTCATAATCAAAGTCCACCAGGATTGTCTACCACTTGCAACTTCGAAGATTGAACAAAAGACGCAGTAGTGATTAATAGACTTCAATACAAAACAAGGTTGATAAAATCATTGGGAAGTTTTACGGTTGTCATAGTGGTCTCATTTAGATATTTCTGTTGTTGTTTTTTTTTTCGATTTTAAGCTGAACGTGTTTGATGCGCGCTGTATACCTTGTTCTCATTTGAGAACATGACTTACTTACTTGGACTGACAAGGTTTATATGGCGGGTGTCGTTGATGAAACAGAAGACGCTTACTCTTCTTGAACACCAAAGATATTTCTGTTTTTTTGGTTTTTTTTAAGCTGGACGCGTTTACATGCCTTGTTCTCATTTAAGAACATACCATTAATTACTCAGATTGACCTTGCTTTGCATAAGGTTTGTCGTCTAGGAAGAAGACGGGGACTCTTCCGGAACACCTGGTCTTTTTCTGCTCGTAAATTTCCAGGAGCTTCCATGTAATTCTTTTGTTCATATTTTCCCTTAGTTTTATTGACAACGTGCGGTGAAAAATCGAAATTTCTATGTTGCGTGAAAGTTAGATAGAAGTTTTTATTTTGATTTTGTATTGTTTAACATCCTATCAATATTTTTTCCCACGAATGTCCACAGCAGGACATCCCATTCGTTATCAATATACTGACAACGGGTGAATGCGATGTACTTAGATTTTGATTTCGATTCCATAAAACGAATGTCTGGGCTACATAATCTGCATTCGCAGTGTTTTGTTATTGATTGATTTTGCTATAGAGCATTCTATAAATAACTATGTTTATCATCAGGAAATTGATAACTACGGTTGTGTAACTATCATATACTGTCCAATGAGTTACGTTCAGCGCGTGGCATTTCGTCAGTCAATGTAAGTTTATATGACGTCGATTCGAACTTTTATCTGATAATATCACAGACACGATTATTTACAAGCATTGTCAACTTTCATTGATTTAAAAGGTTACACTTGTCCCAGATATATTTCTTTTTCACAGATATACCGTATATGGAAACAGATTTTGTTCACAACTACAGCGATGTACTTAAAATGATAATGAATCAAACGTATCTAGAAAGATGTGTATCTATGTCTTTATACACAAAAGAAGCTCAATGCGAACTGGAGAGACGATAACACTCATATCAACATGTGTTGAAACATGTGCGTCAAATGATAGGCTCGCTGTACCAGTGATAGTCCTGGATTATGACAGGCAAGGGCACGAGACAATAGTTTACTCTGAAACAGAAGTACTACCATGATAAACAATGAAATGGAGGAGAGAAAACGATTCGGTAAGCTGGTGACAAAAGTAAAGGAAGTGCAAAGCAGTTCTCTATATTACCGGCGCTTGTCATGGCTTCTATTCGGGGCGGAGATGCCTATGTTAACGGGAGGCTGTTTTCTCGATGATGGAAGACTACTTTTAACGGATTATAACAACAAGAAGTTAATTCTGTTTGACGACAATTATAACTATATAAGACACATTCCAGTCGATGGATGGCCGTATGACGTCACCAAAGGTAGCGGACTTGGCGAGTTATACGTTGTGCTATGTAGAAATGTTGTCCTACGTTGTTTCCTTAATCACGAGGACTTAATAATACGAGACAGAATTCGAGTACCAGAAGACGTTAGATGCCTGTCGGTACTAGATAATGTGATATTCACAGGGTCAAGATCAGCTGTGTCGATAATATCATCGGACGGCGTTACCTTGGAGACCATTCCCAAGGCTGGCGGTAACACTTATCTAGCAACGTCAACGCTACAGCGGACGTTCTTTCATAAAGATGGTGACAACATTTTGTGCAGGACGCTTGATGGAAATGAATTGTTTCGGTATGAAGATAGCCACCTTGTTGATCCCAGAGGTATGTGTTTGGATCACGATGGCAATTTGTACGTGTGCGGTTACAAGTCCCACAACCTGATTCAGATCTCTCACGACGGACAGAAGGGCAGGGTAGTGCTGAACAGACTTCACAAAATATCGCGACCAATGGCCATTGTGTTTCACCCGAACAAACAACAGTTTATTGTGACGTCATATGGTGAGGATATAGCTTTTGAGGTATACCAGGTCAGTTGTTTGTGACGTCAGCAAAATACTTCTATTACACAGCAAAATTTATTCCATCTGAAATAATGGAATGTTCTAGAAAACAAACTACTACTCAAGAGAAACCATTTTTTTCATCATCTTATTACGAATATTTACATTTTGCATAAAACATTCAAAAGTCTTGCCTCATTAAAGCATATGGTGAACTATTGAAATACATTTGATAAGTGTAGGAATTAAATCACAGACATCAGGAGGACGTGTTACAAATCACAAGACAAGCAGTGCTGATAATGAGTGTGAGATATTTATCATCGGACGAATACGTCATCCTTGATAACGTTTACTTTCAGACAGCAATTAATAAAGAGCTTTTTTCCCAATATCGCTTAGATATGATTGTGTTCTGTATACCGGGAAATGTTTGCCCTTTTCGTCCATGAACAAGGAAGGTGAGATTAAGATAAGGGCGAAAATTTGTATGTATATAACCATTTATATAATCTTTAGAGGGTGAAATAAAATTGAAGCGAATCCGTGTAAAATGGAACAAGGGTGAAATAACCAGGGGAGGAGAGGACTTAAATAGGCAATGCCTGATGTCCAATTCATTTTGACATTTGTCAATAAAATTTGTTGAAATTGAAATTGAATAACCAGGGGAGAAAATATTCCGATATACAGTGGTAAAAACATACGGATTAAAAAATGATATAAATTTGACTGATATTAAATCACATCATGTGACGAAAGGTCACAAATAACAAAACAGGCTGGGTTGATAATGACCGTGAACTATTTACTATCAGACATAATCGACAGCCATGAAAAATTATATTAAGATAGCAATATATTGTTTACCTATATATTATCTCAACTTTGGTATTTTATAACATTATTGTTTGTAGAAATTGCTAATGAATTTGTCCACAACACTCTAAAGGTATATAGTAAAGCTAGACTTTGTGGCATGATGATAATGTCCTTATCAACGGAAAGGTTATAATATGTGCTGAATATACTCGAAGTATTTGTAACTAAAATGAGGCATCGGGTTTTAAAATACGGAAATCCTGAAATTATTAGCGGAAAACTTTGTTTATTTGATTATGACTAACCTATTTTTGTATTGACAAGAAACTTGAGCAAGATACAATTAGAAAGTGGTGATGATTAAAAATACGGAAAAAATCTGACGACTTTGGAGAGTTTGGGCACAGGTTTTTGCAACACGTAATGATGTAAGTTGTACACGCAATTTTCTAAAAGTCTTAGAAATCACAGTAACATCGAGGTTGACAAATTTTTCAGCTAAACATCGATAGTAAGTTCAGTGAAGTATAAACAAAATTCGAACTGACTGTGTCTACGTGCAAAAAAAATAGTTTTTTTTTTCTTTTTTAAAGGGTTTTCTCACCATACAGTAAAGTATTGTTTGTTTATATCGTGTTTTTCTTAGTCTTTTGTCGGTTTTTGTGGCTCTAAGTTTTTTGACTGGTACAAGAAACTTCCACACTCTCCAAATTGTAAATAAGACACTGGTTTACGACGTAATTGCAACATTTCAAAAGCAATATTCAATATGGCCGCCAAGACATCATAGGTTAAAATCTAAAACAAAACTTAACTCAAAACCAACATTGATGCACTGACATTATTTGTGGATAAACCTACTGTTTATAACAAAAATAAATAAGTAAATAAATAAAAATCGTCGCTCTTGAGTTTAAGGTAATTACTTTTTTTAATTTTCCTTTTTTTGTTTAAAATGAAGGTACTGAAAGATGCATAGAGAATGTGTTGTCTTCAGTTTTTCTATTCTGTTCACCGTTTCGAGTGTACGCATTTAATTTTAAAAAAAAATTGCTTTGATTTATGTTTAATAGTAGCATTTGTCATAAATAAGCGTTATTTAATAACTATGAAAAATCATTTTAAAATGATATGTTTGTAGCTTCAAAAAACAACCAAAAAAACAAAAACAAACAAACAAACAAAACATTTACCGTGAATTTGTATTTTTGTGTCAAAGGTCAAAATTTGTTAGCTTTCAAATTCAAATTCAGAAGTGCTGGTATAAGGAAACAAAATAAAAGAATCATCTATATGGTCTAGAGGCTTGATTTTTATCACAAACGATACCCTAGGCATTGGATTCCAAGTTTGTTAGTATGGATGACCTTGATTAACGGGTCACGGGTAAATGTTGTTGAAAATTAAATGTTTTCTCAATATACTGAAAACAATGAGTGATAAAGTTCTGGTTTAGAAGCATACTACCATGAAATTCTGTTGATAGTATTTTAAAAAGTTTGTAAAGTTTCAACTTCGTTTTTTAGGAGGGGCAAAATTCAAAAATTCAATGTCTGATAAAAATCTTGAAAATCTATCAGGTTTGGCAATATGAATGGCCTCAATCTACTTACAATGTCTTGCGTTTTAGAAACTGAAATGGTCTAATCTCATTTACCAAGAGGCACAGGGTGTTGATATTTGGTCAGTGACATATTGAGATCAACTGTGATCGATAGTAAAAAGAATAATTTGTGTAAATTTTTGATATTTGGTGGATTGCATACAACTATCAATTGTTGTTCATAGCATTAGAGGAAAATGTGTAAAGTTTTAAATTTCGGTTTTCTTTTGGTCGGGGTCAAACTTCAAAAGCGCTTTTTTGGGTAACAACTTTGAAAACGTCTTCTCAAATTCTACAAGGTCTAGTCTTGACTTTGCTTATTCAAATTACCCTTGTAACTGCAATCTTGTTACAAAGATGCCAAGGAAACTGACTATCAAGTTAAGATAAGATGACCTTAACCCACTTCCTTATTGCAGGTGTCAAATGTGTTAAAACATTTAAATTGCTTCTCAGTAACCAAGAGACAGAAGGTGATGATATATGATTTGTAGCACACTATAAGCAATTGCTATGGATAGGAATACCATAAAATGAAAAAAAAACTTCCAGTTTTTGGTAAGGTGGTATTCAGCTCAAACTTGCTTGCAATGATCATGAGATAGCCCTGACCAAGCATTATTTTTCAGGTCGGTCTGAAATCCAAGATGACCGCCATTTCGAAAAACACATTTGAATTTCTTTTCCATTTTGACAGGAATTATTGAGCCGGAAATTGGTTGATGTTGAGGATCAATGCGACATTATAAGTCAATATATAATCCGTCAAAGTTCCTTTTATTTATCACTGTGTACCTTGCTATAATTTTAGAACACGACATTACTTACTATGATTGACCGATGAAGCTCACTCTTCCGGAGCACCTGGTCTTATTCTCCTTGTCCTTTTTTCAAGAATTTTTGTGTAAATTTTTCTTTCGTTCGTATTATATCTTAGTTTAAATGAATCCGAGTTTGCATTATGATGTTATGTTCCTTTTTACTTGTTGTTTTCATTATTTAAATAATTAGTTTCACAAAAACCCTGAAACAAACAGGATGTCTTTATTGTGGAGGTCATGAAATTGACATTTGTTTATTGTATTAATTTCATTTAAAAGTCATCTAAATTTAATTTGAGTAAAACTTCGAATAAATGTCGAAAGATAAAACCCTATTAGATAATAACCTATGCTGAACATCACTTCAGCAGAAATACAAGGTCTAAAATATAGATTAGAAAAAAATATGTACCCGATGATCTATAAAAAAATCAGCGATGACCAGGAAGGAAATGTAGGTCACATGAACAGTCAACATAGTTTAAATTTAAAGATATAACCTGACAAGTGCTTGCTCACATTGAAGATAAGAATAATCAATATCAGTAAACAGATGCTATGAAGTAGAGGCTTAAATTTGTTAACACCTCAATATGTTTATCAATTGCCTAGACAAGGGAGGTCTAGATACTATCAGTGGAAAGGATATAGACACTTTAGTGTAACTTTAACCCGCCTGCTACCTGTGTAACCAATCACCATGTGCTTCACGGCTATTTCATTGGCACAATTATGATATAAACATCGATATTTTTCTGCACCAAATCAAGAATTCGTGCGTAAATTATTGAATTCTAAGTCTGTGTTTCCCTTGGTATCGTGTTGTCTATTATCTCCTGTGACAGTGGTACCCTGTGTAACGCGGTCGACATTTTTAACGCTGTGACGAAGTCGTCATGTAGTATGAAAAACGTCGCAGTCCTTCACAATCAAATACATGTGCTTGTTAGTGATACGTCGAATAACACCGTAAATACACAATCATATACAATAGGTATTTATTTCTATTGATTTTTGCATGTCAGCTGCCTAGCACGTCCTTGCGTTTGTTTACATGTTACACTTACACTGGTCGTGCTACAGAGCCGGTCAAGTGTGACGGGTCCTGTCTGCATACAAGTATTTGCCACATATATGCGATGCACGTGCGAGTTAGTGCGAGTGTCATTAAGGTAATACATATTGCAATTTGATGGTCAATGGTTTACATGGCGGGTGTCGTTGAAGCAGAAGACGCTTACTGTTTCGGAACAACGGGTTTTATTCTGCTTGTACTTTTTCATGAACCTCCGTTCAAATCCTTCTTTGGTCATAGTTTGTCTTAGTTTTATGGAATTTGAGTTAGGATTATGACTATGTTGACATGGTGGTATTTTCTTATTGTTTATTGACATAATACACAGCTGTAGTAAATCCCTGGGGAATCGCTTGGCGTTAAAGGCGCAAACTTTTAAATACTCATTATTGAGAAACCACTGAAGTGAACTATGAACTTAACCCTGAAGTATCTCTGCGAACTTCTAGATATTATAGGAACTTAACAGCGAAGAATTCTTGAATTTATATCAGATAAAGTCCAAAGTTCGCACTGTTCCAGGCGTTTCCTTGTGAGCTTAAAAACTTGTGCATTTCTCTTTGTGAAAGGTAAAATATGATGCCTTAATATATTGTATCAGTTGAGGGAAAAAAAAGAAAGATAAAATCTCGCATGCAAGGTTTTGCCGAGTTTTTATCACACATTATATAGTAAGCATGTCCAATAGGGAAATATTACTTGTAATAGAGGGAAGGGAGACAACTCATACAGGGAATCTTTTCAGACGCATGGGATGCCCGAATAAGAGAAAGGTAACACATCGAGTAGATGTCTTACATAAAAAAATATTGAACATACAAAATTTGAAAAAAAAGAGATACTAATAGTTTTTGAACATGATCATAAATCTGCAAAAATTGTCAATTGAACAATGTATTCACCTGTTACCCCTTTAAACGGCATACATCTTTCGGCTGTCATTCCTATCCACTACAAACGGTTTGTAGTTGTCGAACTGGCTGTCTCTACATTACGTTCTCCAGTTACCAAGGTATATCATGGGCTAATAAAACTGTAATAACAGTAATTTTTCACGAAAATGAAAATTAAGTTTGCATCCTCGGCACTCTGTATGAATAATACGTGCAATCTCCTGTTTCCCAACCTTTTATCGGTCTTAGCAGAGGTAGATCTAGGTATTTTACAATAAATGCAGACTTTAACATGAAAAGGTGTAAATTGAAAGCATCACAACTGTTGCCAATCTTCAGCTTTAATTCAAACTATTAGAATTAGAATTCAAACCTTTTATCTTAATTTAAGCTGACACCACCGCTACCAAGTGTATGTTGTTTAAGTCTTCTCCTCTACATACGAACGATTGAACACTCCAACAATCTGATATCAGAAAAGTTGATCACTGGAAAGCGTACAGAAATGATGGAGGATTTCTGACAGGCGTGAAGACAATATTCCCATGGAATGTAACAACTGGTTAGCCCGGTGTCCTTTTGGAAGCCAACATAATATATAGCAGCTTCTCAAAAACCACATTCAATCGACACATACACCGGGAGACCATATTTAAGTTACCATAACTGATGATAGGACCTCACACAACATAAACAATTGTACCTAGCTTCCTTCACATGAAACTAAAGCATTCTAGACATATTGTTGAATCCTTACAAAGTTGTACGTGCGCTGCTTTGGGCAGTGTCTTAGTAACGACTTATCTAACCCTTGATTTGCTTTCAAAGTGGAAACAACGACGTCTCCTTTGGGTTCCAAGACTGGTGAAACAAATTCAAATAAATTACGAAATAATCAAGACTGAACAATTATTCATAACAGAAGGTGTCATGGTAGTTCATGCGGTCGAGTCTCCAGAATATTGGTGTCTAGACGAACTTGCTTCCGTTACAACAGCATTGGTGAAAGGGTATATAGGTTTCTCGGCAATTAAGCCGTATTGTATTAATATCCGGAACCATTTCTTTTCCGGCTTTGATAAATACACTGTATTTTGTGAACTACAATTAATGACCAATCCGAATACTGTACTATTGTAGTGTCGCCTTATCAAATTTTTCATTTCCGCTAGCTATAACATGATCATGGAAGCAAAATAAAATCAATATGTTGTACAAGATATGACCTCCATTTTCCAGTATCATTATCATACTCTTTAATAATACCAAACGAAAAAAAATGGAGGGAAAAAGTTTACATTTTCTTTATTTTAGGTTAAAAGTATATGATAAAGTATGTGTCAATCATTTTTCTCTTCCTTATTGTGGTTATTGATCTAAGTCTCTGAAACAATTCATCCCTAGTCGTGAATTATTTCCATATGATAAATAACTAGCAGCACATAAACAGCATATAATAGAATTCTTAGACAATGAAAGAAAAAAACAAGGATAAGGCACGCACCTCCCACGCCATTATGGTTAAAAGGATGACACAAATGCGTTGATATTATAATGATTTACAATTGTTGCACCATTATTAGTTCGATATGAGTACAAAAAAATATCGTCCGAGGCCGGATTTTTTTTTGTACTCCATAAATTCTCATATTGAACCAAATTGACACAAATAATCATCATGTCAGCAAATGCATTATGATTCCCATGATGAATGCATTGGCTCATGCGCGGATGACACTTCCGATATGTATACACTTACACACAAGGGACATCTGAATACAGACGATATCGGAATGTTTGTAGTGTACAACAACGATCTGAAACCAGTAGAAGCAATACGCTACATTACACTATCGACGATAATCAAACAAGACTCAGGAAGATTCAACTAAGAATATCTCCGTGGTAAAGGGACATTGCTCAAATACAGTAAGTATAAACGTCATGTTTCGTTGTGTTTTGCCAAGTATTGACGATAATGATTGCATGAATAAATTACATCCTCTATGGATGTGTTCAGTGTTCATTGATTTGAATTGTTAACCTGACACCACGTGAAAACCAACCGAAATGCTTCCTCTTCTAGTAAGCATTGGCTTTGTCAGGTTTCACTGCATCAACAATAGTAGAGAGAAGCCTGGACAAAAGTACAGACTTACAATGTCAATGATACATTTATTATTTTAGAGCAAAAACTGAACGCTATGTGAGCGATACTGAGGCAGTCTTACAAACCTCCTCCAAAGTCAAGTTACAATCGTCAGATTTTGATTACAACTTGCCTAGAGTAATCCTAAGATGGTTCTGACCAATTGCTGTGTAATATCGAAAATTCACGAATGGCCGCCATAATTAAAATCACGTGTTCTCAATTTTATGCAGGCTTGGAATCCAAACAAATCCGCCATTTTGAGAGACATTTTTTGAATTCTTCAAGTTCAAGTCCCACGGATCCCATTGAGCTAGCACTTGGTGGGAAAATTAAGGAAAGTGATATGATTTCGGCGTCATTTAAAGTTCCAAACAACAGTAGGGCGACCATTTAGTAATAATATTCTGCAATCATGGTTTTCATGACAATTACTGTAAACTTGACATTTTGACTCAATATGTCGATTACCATGTTTGCATTCATTCCGATACAGTAACATGTTGATGTAACAGGTAATTTTTCATCTCAATGCCTCCGCTAGGAATCGAACCCGGGACCCCTGGCTTTCTAGTCTGACGCTCAACCAATCGAGCAAAAGAGACGCTCTCTCTAGCCACGTGGTATATTGCGGCTAGTATTTAACCAGGGTTACATTAGTTTTTCTTTGGAATGGACTACATGCTTATTGCTTTATTTCGCGGTAATCTTGTTTGAATAACTGCTTGCATACGTAGTCGTGTTTACATCATTGTTAACATTCCACATGCATTTAATCTACGAATATTTCGTCAAGAAAACAATGCAGAATTGCTCGACGATGCTTTACAATTACTGTAATTAATTGGAAGTAAAAGGGACATATCACTGGACATTATCACATACATAGTATGATACACTTTGCTTACAAACATTTCAAACTGCAGGTATGTAATATAAGGTGATTACTTGTATTACAATTAGTTTCGACAATGTCATATATCCGACATTCATGAAATATTGTTATGTACCTGAGTAATGTTCTCTACTTCACTAGATATATAACGCCTGATTGGAAATTTATACAACTCTTGAAGGAACGACGATTATGTATGATGCTTGGTATCAACAAATATGTTATAAATAAGGATACTTTACAATGCCTTACAAGGGCGAATTATGAGTATACTATTCCCACAATACTAAGCATTATGACATAGGGAAGTCAAGTTAGCTATGGTCACCTAGCTAAATGTAATATCTTCTAAACAGATTACCCTAATAATATATGGGTTAATACTTTTTAATCGTAACAGACGAATAACTATAATCTTTATACTTTCCCTCTGTCCTAAAGATCTTTCTAATGTCCTTCAGACCTTTGCAACTGCAATTTTCAGTTTCATCTTCTGGCCCTGACAGAACAAAGTCTTAATAATGGTGGTTACTACTTCCTGTTTAAGAAAGTGTAACGGCTATAAAGTCAACTTAAGTTCCGCATCTCAAAAACACTTCTTCTTAAAAAAAACCTAGCTGTCGATAATAAGTCTAACAGTATAAACCAAATGAAACTTTTCTACAGATATTGTTCCACTATGGTGTTGATTAAGCGGCCAGTAGATGTAATATTATATATGAAATGCAATAATATTGGTTTATCGGATGACCTTGACTAGTCAGACTTTAATGTCCAGCGTTCATCGCCTGTAAGATGTTATATCATAAGACCTCTTAAGTTTAACATGTGTGATTCATTCATTGCATGAAATAATTACTATATGGTTCAGACCTAGTGTTCGCTATTTTACGGTAGAAAAATCGTATATGGTGTATCTTAAAAAGCATATTATCACACCTTTATTTCCACTGGTTGAATTTTCCATTTCTGTATAACATTATCCTTGCATCTCCAATCTATGATATTTAAGGGCCTGTTCCCATTATGACAATTTTCGTGCAAGAAGTCGTTAACTGACTGATAAACTCGTAACACAAGGGTTCAAAAGATGCAGGTTGACGAAAATAATGGTTTAGCTTTATGGTCACCATGGTGATCTCATTGAGAAATATTCTATTTATTTGTGTGACATCAAGCTGGACGTATTTGAAACTCGTTAGTTTGCCTGCTGGTTCGGTTGTTGTGTACCTTGTTCTCATTTGAGGCCTTGACATTACTTACTTGGATTGACCAAAGTTTACATGACAGGTGTCGTCGATGAAGTTTACTCTTTCGGAAATCCTGGTTTTACTCTCCTCGTACGTTTTTCAGGAGTCTCGGTGTAAATCTGTCTTTTGTCCATGTTTTGCCCTAGTTTTATGGAATTTGAGTTTGAATTATGATTATATTGCCATTGTCGGTATTTTCTTGATGTTTTAATCGAGTCCAAAATCTGTGGAATGTTTTAAAGAAAGAAATCCAAAAGAAGTCGCCTATTCTCTTCAGTGTGTGAAAGAATATGGCAACCTACTCTCTATCAAAGATTTAGCATTCTTTTCCGATCGATTTTTATTTTTAATCAGTCAAATCTAAGACTCAGAATTAAAGCTCTTAGCATCACTGACAAGTCCTGTGAGTATAAAACAACTGGTTTGCCGTACTGTATGTAATTGTCTCTATCTCTAATTGTGTTCAATCTAATTTGTATTACAAGTGTCCTTCACTGTCTTGCATGTTAAACAATCTCAGCTTCAATCATTAACGCTAAAATGAAATCTTGTTTTTGAATTATAAAGCCTCAAAAGGGTAGAATGCATTCTTATTTTGTATTTTATTATTGCCAGCTTTTCATGAGCTGTGGGTAGGCTTTTCACATGTAAACTTATCAAGTTATGCAGCTGGGGAGTGTCACATTTGTTTGGAATTGTGCAGATCGGGAAACAATATCCCTGTTGTATCTTACTGCATACCGATAATTTCTGATAATTCAGATGTATTCTGTTATGGATATAGTCTTCTGAGAAGTGTTTAAAAAAACCGAGTATTTTTTTTAATGGTTTGATAAGTTTGCTTTAGAATGTAAAGCAAACAGTCGTGTTTCCCACTACTTTTTCATCATTCTTTGTTATTTTCGTGGAAATCTTTTTTTTAAATGAATGTTTGTCTTTCAATAAAGGTAACGTAATAGTAAACTCCATAGCAACCAAAAATTGAAGATGTTCCAAAATGACTTAAATCCTTGATTTGACCATGTTCTAGTATAAAACTTAAGACTTTGGATAGATAACTTTACTAGGATAATTCTCATGATTAAACAGATGGGGCTTCCGTGCTTTAAGTTTTGCAATTTTCACCCAAATTGCCAGTTTTATGCAAGATCAAGAAACAAGCTGAAATATTTGCTCTCGGGTCCTAATAATACGGGAAAGTGATACACCAAGTTGAAATTTATAAATTGAAATCTATGATTTGAAATGACAAAGTATGCGAAAATAAGTTGAATTCTACCCATCTTGCAATGTTTTGGCTATTGCACACAATAGTATTAGATCACACTTCATTTTAACATAAAACATCCAAAATTCATTTTTTTTTAAAATATGTATTTCAGTCCGTTAAATTATAGTTAATCCCCATATAATACTTACGGAGTTATACTCAAGAGAACTATCTGAAGAACAAAAAAATGTTGAAATTGTTGACGCTACTAGCCGAATTACACCGTCAAAAAGTTGTCCATGTGTGAAATTACTTTAAAACGTCAATTATTAGTTTACAAATGCAACATAAGATACCGAAGTGTATAAAAGTGCAAAAGTCAAAGATGTTTTGCTGGATTTCATTGTTTCTACTGGATTATGTCTTACTTCTGGTCAAACGTATCATTGCTGGTGATGCACTCCTCACACAAAACCGGCGTTCTTCTTGCGTGTCTTCTACAACACGACATTGAGAGGACAAAATTAGATATGATGCTGTGATTGCTTCACTTGGGATATTAATCTTTTACTTTGTACCTGTCTGTAGTTTCAATCTATGCTCCACCTATAGTGTCCGTCTTGACACACGTCCAATATGACACCGGCTGTTACCAGGAAGTTAAACACTGCACAAACAAAATAAAATGAAATCGCTTTTATTTAAAAAGTAAGTCGTAAATATAATACGGCACCATGGCTTTCCTCTTGAGAGACGTTTTAACTCTGCGTGTTTCCATTGTACAAGTGATCTGATACTTTGAAAAGAAAAAATAAACAAAAGACAGTGTTATTAGCTTTAACACTTAAATCATTGTTCTCATGACAATACGGTTATTAAGGAAAGGAATGCAACAGAGATGTTAATATTTGGTCATATTGAAACTTTGAATTGGCAGATATGTAGGTCATTTTGTAATTCTAAAGCTTCCCTAAGGGAATTTGCTCACAAGTTCCTGAAATGATCTACGCCAAGTGTTGTTTTATAGCCGCCATCTTAAATAACACGTTTTAAAACTTCTCCATTTCACCTGGTGTCATCGAGTTGAGTGGATGTTAAATAAATAAAACTGAAAGTATTATTATTCTAAATTTTTAATATTTGGACGTTTTATGTCAAAATGAAGGTATGTGTGATCTAATACTATTGTGTGCCAAAAAACCTTGTAAGATGAGTGTTTTGTAATGGAGTCACCTGGATATTTTTCATTTTATGTTACTTGCTAACTTATTCTTCAAATCAAAGTATAATAAAAAAAAACGTCCACCCCGTATGTACATGTGTTTGAAATGTAGATAAAGAAGCATATGACTTATTAATTAAGATTAAAATACTTCTTCCTTTTCATTTAATCATAATCGGTCCCGTCTCACACACATATTATACACATTCTTAAGGTTTTCTTCCGTAAACACTGTCCATGTAAGGCCGTATTACCTCGGCAGACATATCATAAATCAATATTATACAAATAGAATTGTACAAGAGACACACAAGGTTAAAGCATTTTTAATCCGAATTTAGATACAGTAGAGTCAAATGGTATAAAAGTTTGCCTAGTAATTGGGATATATAATACTAAAGACTACTAGACTATGCAAGCATAACAAAAAGCGTCAATCATGGTATAGTCCCGTAATGTTCTGAACTAATTTACATCTCTAGTCTTTGACATTGAACAGATATATCGACAAGCAATGTTTCAAAATAGGCCTCATCTCGACGATAACTGTGTTTCAGAAGCATTTCTCTTCAGTCAGAATTCTGAATTGTATTTATAGGAACATATTTATAATAAAAGTGTGAATTTAAGATCATCAAATGGGTGAATTCTTTTTCATCTGTAATAAAACTAACCCGTCCTGTCAGAGAAATTCCAATGTAATTTATTGCTCGACGGTCCCGGACACAGCATATGATATCTGTGTACGCTATCAAATATCCTAAGCATGTGGGATTGTGTTTGAGTAATCGATTTGAAGATTTGTCTGTTTTTGGGTTACAAACTATTCATAGTAAACGTTTCTTTTCTCTGTCAGTCTTAAATGGTATAGTTTACTTCCTTGATATTCATTCAATAAAGAACAGGGTGTGAGTTTCTATCGAACATTACCTACTTTGATCTAACATCATTGGTAAAATCTCAGCTGTACTGACACACGTGATAAATGACGAAATTAGACAAGGCAATGTTAAGTTAACAAAGAGGGGTATGTATATGGAAAACAAAAATATCACAATACTAATTTCATGGTAATTTTATATACATATCTATTTAACATGGTTCCAAATCAATAAACAAGAAAGATCGAATTGCGAAAAATTTAAATGTCAAAGATTTTTGAATCCTCATTTTTTGTAGATAGTTGAGTCAGCTTATGTCGGTATTGCTGGACCGTGTCAAGCGTATGCTCAGGTCCAAACTGATGAAATAAACATGATATTACTGGATATGAGAAACAATGAGTCATACTGGAACAGGTACACAGTGTTTAAATGTCTCTGCTGCATGCATGGAAATTGATTATTTGCATTTACATGTACATAGTCACAACAGATGTGTGTGATTTGAGGTTATTTTCAGAAGTTTCTGAAATATTTTGCGGTAGTAGGTTATTTCAACGTTGTTACCGATCATTAGTGTGTTTCTGTAGGGTACCCATTCTTCAACACGGAAGTAACCACTTGCATGTCACACTAATGATGATCTAATGGAGCGGCTGGTCTGTTTATTCATCTGCTGTGTCCTTGTGGCTCCTATATACAAAGGTAACTATTTCCTTACACTTCAGCTTCTTTGAAATACCTTATAATTAATCAGTACTTAACGTTATTTGTGTTACATATATCATGGAAATATGCATGTATTTCTTAAGTTTACAGTTTATGTGAAAACGAGATTAATTTGCCGTATATTGTATATCGTCTATGTATTCTATTATAGTCTATATAGGCTATGGCGCGTCGTGAAGCCATGTTTTATCATCGTGTACGCTTCATTTAACACTGTAAAACATTACTGTTATCATAATTAACTGATAACAATGTACATAAATACTTAGTGTAACTGACTGGCGCAAGTCTTTGATAAGTCTAACATAAAGCGTGTACGATACCAAACCATGCCTTTATGACGTATCACAACCATAGACAGAAATATATTACATACACTTATCTATGAATGTTAACGGCACAATGATCGATGTTTACCTAAATTACAGGTGAATTCTGAACAGAATTAACATACACGTGATTTAGTTATATAACGTTTAACTGATATGTTTAAACAATTCGGACTGAATTCGGTATCATCATTTGCTCTTTATCTGTGTTAAAGACAATCAAACTTGGTCATCACTATTTTAGCGGTTGCACAATGCGGAGGATCCGACCTGCTCTTAAATGTCACGGAGATTTATAAAATATACACCATTCAGTATCCTAGCAGTGGTGTTTACGGAGAGTAAGTATTCAATTTTATTCTTATTTAATGTCGCTTATCAAGTGTGTTGTTGCATACCACTAAAGATATTTCTCTACCAACTCAGTGCGTATAACATGCGCTATTGAATTAAAGCTGTGCAGACCGTACAGGAAACGTGTATTGTTACGGAAATATTATACCTTAAGTCTATATATGTCAGTTATGGACGTTGATTTCATATATCAAAATATATATCACCTGCTTTTTAATACCTATCAGTCCGCTATTGGCATTAAGGGCAAATTATTTTTCCTTGTGTATTTAGCCGGACATTCTACACTGTTGGGAAGGTTTTGGTTATCTCTTTGCTGAGTCTATTCCATCTTATCACCGCGCGTCAGGACAATGTCACGACTGGTTTGCCCACAGCCAGTGTATTGTATCACAGTGGTTACCTTAGCAGTATAGTCAAGCGTGGTAGCCTTCAGTTTTACATTATCAAAAGGGCACTGACACGAACATCGCACGCATCCAAGTTGCAAACATCGAGGGGATCCTGCCAACCAAACTAAGCCTCCATTCCAACACTTGGTATCTCGTTTTTTCCCTTTTGGTCCTGTCTATGCTTATCTTTCATTCTTGGTGGTTCTTTAATACCGGTTAGCACAGACTAGTATAATGAGGTGAAGCCCCGTTAAAAAAGGATTCTTACGTCAATGGCAATCCATTTGTGTATCAATACCAGTACATTGCTACGTTAACATTTCAACGTATCCGTCCTTTACAGAAACTTGATTTGTTCCTGGAATCTGCAGTCATTTTACGGCCAACTCATGTACATAGATGTGACGTCATTGGCGAGCGGAGACGTTCTGGTTGTCTATAATGGTAACTACATAGACATTTATCTAGTCTAAACTTAGCATTGAATGGCATTAGTTAAACATAATTAGCAACCGCTCACCATAATGTTTTGTGAAAATATATTTGTTTATAAAGAAATTAAAAAATGGCATTTTGAATTATAAAGGTTATGTGTTAAGAAGAATGAAATACTGTTTTTGAATAGAAACTGGAGTTTTAAATAAATACTTTAAACTGTTTACAACTTTTAACATCACAGCCTAAACAAGCACTGAAAAAATGTCTTTGATCGAGAAGAAATATGAACTAGAATCGGATGGCACTCATAAACAGATTCTAACTTCCATTGTAGTTTATGTGGAGTGGTCAACATGTTAGGTCCGGGTGTCTGGAATGTAACGTTTTATTAGGTTCACCAAGTATATCAAAAAGACTTATTCTTAGTTGTAACATATCTCACTTTATCTATTTGATTGTTTCACAGAATACTGATATAACATTTTCCTTTCTGGGAAATTGAAATGAAGAGAATTTTGCAAAAGGGTTAAATTCAAAAGAGATATTGTTCTAATGAAGACATGAGTTGGAAAATGTATCACGATATCCTCTAATTTACGTGTCTGCTTGTCATTGTTACATATGGTGCTGATAATTGACGTCTCTAGGTAACGATACATCTGGTTCGAATCTGGACACAATCAGTGGAACATCAGGATATTCAAGAAGTGTTTCCATTCCCGCTGGTAACTTCTACATCCGGTTCACATCGAATGGTATGACGGGAGCAGATCAGCTTGGCTTTACCATACGATACATGTCAGCAGTAACAGACGTCAAGGGAGGTAAGTAACAAAACAACATGTTTGACATATTAGAAGATAAATTGCATCGTTGCGTGTGTAACTATTGACGTACACTCAACACAACACATAGTTCCGTCATCTGCGTCCCTTGCATAGATCATTTACTTCATTTTATGAACAAATAAAATTATGTTAGTGTTTGCGGAATTGTGTCAATTTCACCTTAAACATAAAACATAATAATATGGTAACCTACAGCATAGTCTACTAACCATGCATGACGACTATTAGAAATAAATGAGCACCTTGTTATCACCCAAAGAATATTTTGTCAATTTTGAAGGTGCTTTATGGACTTTCTTAGTGAAATATATTCTAAAGGGGACCTTCGGCTGTATACTTTAATGCTGTTGCACTCTAAAGTCGATTTCTGCACCATCACAATGCCGCTAACACAAAGATAGTGCTGCCAACAACACTTACTAAATGCACTCACCCCGCAAACATAGAGATCGTTTTGAAATAAAGATGTAAGTAAATAGGTTGATAAACAATAAAAAAAAATCAACATTCATGCACATTTATGATGTTTATCAAAGCAATGAGCGGCTATGGTTCGTGATTTTGACTATATCTGATAACACACCTATTGACAACTATAGACTAGCTCCCATCTTGTTTTGATGTAAGTTACTATTTGTCATGTTGGCAATCCGTTGTGAGTTTGATATTCTGAAAACCTTCGGTGACACAGGTACGAAGGCATTTTGAACGAAGATCACCGAAGATCACCGGCTTTTTGTGTGGAGTTTTCGACAATGCAGAACAGATCAAATACATTTGATGACTCTATTGAGCAAACAAATCGAAATTCCATCAAATCTTTGTTTTCTCTTTCCAATGCCTTTCTAATCTGTCTTTGAAAAATGAACTTTACTAGCGAGTTCAATTGTTGCTGAAGGCTGCCTGGTTATATCAGATATTGCTTAAATACTTCGATTATATCCCTCTTTGCGTTTTCTTTTTAAGGCAGGTGATAGCGATCTCAGCCTGATACGTGTATTTGAATAAGA
Source organism: Ylistrum balloti (assembly GCF_031769215.1). NCBI lineage: Eukaryota > Metazoa > Mollusca > Bivalvia > Pectinida > Pectinidae > Ylistrum > Ylistrum balloti. Next base: position 925,887 of record NW_026781932.1, on the reverse strand, counting down.
TATTTCCTAAACTTTATTTAACTGTTAGGTTGCTCTCCGCTATACAGCTACAGCCATATCGATGGGATATAGATTGCATAAGATATTTTTGTATGGAGACCAGGTGTTTAATAATCATAAGCGTCATCGACAGAAGGCTTTCGCTTTACTAGAATCATCCAGAAAAATCTGCTTTGTTCCCGACAATAAGTGATATAAGCTCCTCTTATGAGCCAAAATAATACAAGGACTCCGATGGTACCAAACAAAGACGCTTATATAGAGACGTTTACCATCATATGATATTGGTATAGTGTTATACTACCAAAAACAGTTATAACAAAATAAATATTTAAAATACGCGTTTGCGAGCATTATGAATATCAACAGGATACGGTCAAATACAACACATGAATTCATCAATATCAGGTGGGCATTTATATTTCCCATAAATAATGCTTTTTATGTACGGACTAGTGGTTTCCATCCTGTGAGTTAAAAGTACGAAATATGTACATATGTGTTACTTATAGGGTTTAAATAGCAATTATTATTACCAGGTAGTGTTTGTCATTTCATAAAGTTAAATTCTAGTAGTATAAATATTTTAACAGTTTATGCACCTTCAGAGTTCAATCTTATTGATTCCTAAACAGGCTGTAGTACAACAGCTATTGTGGAGGCTACAGACACGATTCAATACTTGACAAGTCCAAACTTTCCAGAGAGATACCCACGGTACGTATGTCAGGCATGTATGAATACCTGTTGCTAAGCACTTTTTTCTTTCCTAGTGACCCAATTTGGAAATATTCATTTAGAAAGTTTCCGCCTATAACAAATATGGCTAACATTAATATTGATTTTGAAGCCATCATAGCCAAGAAAACATATTGTATTACAAAATGATTTAGGCTATGTTTCAATAGACGTACCGGTTTCTTCCAGGAGCAGCAGTTGTTCATGGAATATCGAAAGCAAAAATAGCTGTGGAAGCCTCGTTCTCGACTTCATTCTTCTGGACATAGAACGTGACTGTAATGCAGATAAAGTGACTATTACTTACGGTAATTTGTTATATATTGCTCATTTCATGACCTTATTATCTCATTTTTCATAAGAACTGCTCCGTTTGTTTTACGAAGTTTAAACGTCTTTGCGACATGGATAATTTGAAAAACTTGTACTAAAAGGGACTCCGAAAGCAAAGAAATATGAAATAGCTCCTGTTGCCATCATTGTGCAATTGATTTATTAAAGTCTCTTCAATGTTCCTTTGTTGTGGGTCACGGAATAATCAGATATTCTGTAGTGGCCCTCCCTAAGCCGCCTATTACAAATATAAGCAGAGTCTGTTTTATTGCCCTGTTCTTTGGTTCTCCAATATACCTAACACGACAGGTAGTAAGCGCGAATTGAACCTTAATTCATTATAAACCTCATATTTCAGAAATATTTATATCAAACTAATCAGACGGTTTCTTTCATGTTAACAATTCAAAATATATCAAAAACATTTATGTTAAAAATTGCGTTTTGCTCCACCAACACCATGTACTACAGACTTGTACAAATGTATAGAATATTCTCAAAAAAAAAAAAAAAAAAAACCGAAATGTATTGAATTACGAGGTTGAATTTATCAAAGAGCTCATCACAAACAGGTCACAAAGACAATTTTGATGTCGTTCAATTTCACATTGAGATATATTGATGAAGTCATGTCTTTAAATAACAAGAAGTGTATTGATCTTGTCCATTGAATATAACCACCAAAATTGGAAATCCAGGACATGACAAACTCTACCTCATGTGAGTTTGGATTATGATCATGTTGACATGTTGGTACTTTCTTGTTTTATTTTTCTAGTGCACCTCGCCATTAAAATTTAACTGTATAATTAAGTTTGATCCATGGTTTTGGTTCTACTTACTTTAAATTTGTATCGTACGTGCTATTTACTTGTACGTCTGTTATTCAATAATTTTCATAACAAAAATCAACTAGCGAACAATGAAAAGATCTTGTTCAATCTACTAACAAAACACAAGCGTCACGCTTATCTTTTTGTTAGCTTTACCGATTGGTTTTGTTGTTTGGTTAGATGGTAGGAAACTGTCGCTGTAAAATAAAATATAGTTACCCTACCGTGTATTAGAATGCTAGTACAACGGAAAGGAAAATGGCAGTTCATCGATGACCTGGAATGCCCTTTTACATGGTCTGATAATTTCGTGTACTTCTGTGGTTGTCTCTTTGACACTGCTTTGCAAAAACATGCACATACACTGATAGGCTGGCGTCAAAAAGAGGGGGGGATCAGGTACTCCTTTTTAATGAATATGCTATGTCTCCATCTGAGAATAACCCAGGGGATAGTCCTGGTAACTCATTTACTTGTTTAATGTTGCTTTCACTTGATTTCAGACGGACTAGCAGCTATAGAATTATGTCCCTCCTCTGATTGGGATTCCGCGTCCGACTACAATACCTCTGGTACCGGGATAGCTATTACTCTCACCACAGACGGCAGTGATCAAAAGCATGGATTCGTCATGTCATACATAAGGACAGGTCAGTATTAACAGAAAACTGGTATTTATCCCAATGTTAAATATGAAATTTTGACATATGAGATGATCTAAAACAGTTACCTCCTATTACTTTGACTTAATCGCCGTCTAGATGAAATGTAAAGGTTCTGTTTTCGAAGGTTAAATGTTAAAGCAAAAAGGATGTATTGTTTTTAAAAGTCATTAAAAGCTGATTTTTTTATCAATATTTTCCTACAACAAAACCACCATGGACAGCTTTGTCACCAAGCTGTAAGATAAGTTAGATGGTTTCAATTTTTATATTTTGAATTTTCCATTTCTGTATAGCAACATTCCTGCATTCCAATCCTATGGTATTTACATGTAGCAGTTGATTTGATATTAAATGACTTGTTCCCAATATCATGAAGGCGTCCATGAAGTAGTCAACTAACAGAATAAACTATACACTCAGTGTTACTAGAGATGCAAATTGATGAAAATTATTAGAACATTTACAGAAGGAATGGGTAAAGTTTCAATGGATGTTTACTAAGATATAGTCAACATAATCATAATCCAAACTATAGTTCAATAAAACCTGGGCAAAATATGAACAAATATTTACACGGAGACTCCTGTGTTTTAATTTATAAATAGGGTATTTTGTTTATGGGTTACTTATCCTGATATTTTTATAGTCAAAGTAGTTCTTCAATTGTCCCTTTACCAATTACGTTTACGTAATCGTAACTCAAACGTGATCATAAATTATATTCTGATATGTAAATCGGGGTCATTCCAAGGAGATAATGTCATGTTTTCAGTTGCGAACAGGGCATATGTTTTTTTTTTCTTTTCAAATCAAAGATGTTAACTATTTTGAAATATTCAAACAACCTCTTTATAAGCAGAAGTCTCTTGGTACTGATGAAGGCCTGCCAAGTTTGTTTAAATTGAAGGACCGTGACCTACTTTCGAGGTCACTGTGTACAAATGAGTTATGATATTATTTTCCATCGGAATATAGTGCAGAGCTGTTGAGCTATACATGCCCATAGGGCATCTTGTTAAAACTGGATTGTCATATAAAGATTCTTCACGAGAAAATTTGGATACTCTTACTTTTTTGACATGTTGTAAATGCAGTTCATACATGTGCTTTCAAGTTTTTCTTTTTCAAAAATAATCAAAAAAAGCGATGTAAATGCTGATTTGTTTTTAACTTTCACGATAAAGTGCTAATAATTTATTTGATTGTAACTTTTTGATACACACTGTTATTGTTTAGGTTGTGTCAACACGGTAACAGGATCTACAGACTCAACCACTGACTTCACAACAGTTTCGTCACTTTCCACCACTATTTCGTCTACTACGGACCAGGCAAAAGTTAAACTTCTGGATTCACCCGCTTCATCAACAGCATCAACAGCATCAGCAACCACATTAGAGGTGGTAATTCCAGCAACTGCAACCAGTGTAGTAGTTCTAGTTGCACTTGTTATTGCGGTACTAGCTGTGATCATTTTAAAAAAGAAAAGAACACAAACTGCGAAAAGAGGAGGTAAAAACGTAATTGTACCAACTAAATGATGACAAAATGTCTATATGAAACAATTTCGATAATATATCATTTTTAATCCAACCATTCCTACCTCTGCAGTACTGGGGTTTTCTTCCAAGATTTCTTCTATCGTGACAGTGAAGAAACTTGACCAAAAAAATGAAAAACTTCAACTTTTCCTGTTCTCCCTATTTAAGGTTTCTTTGTGTACTTTGCTTTCAACTAATGACTGGCTGTCCTGAAGATGTTAAACACCGTAAAAACAAAAACATTTAAAAGGTATTATTTTTTTTAACTATTTGCGTGCCAACTGCCCAGCATGTCCTTGCATTTGTTCACATGGTACTGTTAGACTGGTCGTCCTACCCAGCCGGTCTAGCGCGAGGGGTCCGGTCTGAGTTATTTTAACTTCATACGTGCATAGGAGGAGACGCGGAGAATGTGTCAGAACGGGGGAGGTCCTTATCATTAATAACCAATCTTCGTTGTGAAGATAATAATGCCTAGGTAGGGTTTCATTCGTTATCAAGCAACTCCAGTACTTTTTTGTATACAGGAAATGTAATAATGTTTACAAACAAGGATCAACTGGGCAATTAACTGAGAAGGATGACGAGTGATCCGTGAACAACGATAGGAGTATTATTGAAGAACAGAGATATTATAATATCGGTGAATGATGTGATGTTTCTTATCTGTGATATACCGTAAATTTTATTTATGGATTCAGTGAACAATTGTATGTTCCTTATCGGAGAATGATGACATGCGTGTAATCACCATGTTTGTTGTCCAACTAAGTTTATCGGTTAACAAAGTCGTGTGTGTTTTTGCTTTGCACTTCTTTGTCGTAACATTGTTGCTTATAATTAATGATCGTTTATGTTTGTTGTCTTCAACGTTGATATGTGTTTCTGTCGACGATAACTGGTGTAAATTCTCTCTTATATCAATGATTTAAAAGAAGAAAGATATATATTTTTTATCATTATTTTGATACTGACAATTACTTTTCGCCATGAATTGAAAATATCAAAACGTTTACTATCACATGTAAAATTGTAGTTTCTTAAGTTGGTTTTCAGTTCCTATGAAATTTGTTTTATAAAACTCGCCAAGGTTCACGAGAATAAAACTCGTTTCATGATACACCGTGCAATGACAATTAATTTTAAATCCTATGTGCTACAGTCATTGTCTTCCATTGTCCCATTAGCTACTCATTGCTGACTGATTATATAACGATATACAATACCAAAAATACAAAACAAAATTTCTTTATTCTGAATTCCTCTTATAGCAATGAAGAAGTGCTAAAAATTGTTCGCTGTTTTTCCCTGCGGTATCTCCGATCTGGACAATCACTTGGTATACAATTTAATACCTTCGTGTAAATTTATCTTCGTTTGATTGACCTTCAGCTTGTGATATGAAAAGATGCATGAATAATAATGTGAATGATGCATGAATAATTATGTAAATTATGCACGAATAATTATGGAAAATATGCACGAATAATTATGTAAATTATGCATAATTAATGATGTAAAAAAGCATAAATAATTATGTAAATTACACGTGTGTTTATTGGATCACAACTATGGGACATTTTTCTGATCGAAAAAAAAAACAGTTAAAGGAGCAGAGAATTTATCAAGGCATACGTTTTTAATAATACATTTGATGATGTCTTTGTGTTATCCAACTTCCGGCTATGTAATGTGTACCAGTTCACCACTGTCAGCAAAATTGTTAGATGTAGGAATGTCGTGTAATATTTACTATATAACTTGTGTAGATAAGGATAAAAAGGTACACCTGTGTACAATTTAACCTCAGGTAAGTTAAGATTTATGTATTTATTGAATCATTGTGTGTATACAGTGCCTACTAAGTTATGAAAGCCTTATTCTACTATATTCATGTCTAGAGGTGTGGGAATGTGGTCGGCTAGATGTCAAGGAAAACAAAGATATCCAATGTGTTCAGAAAAGTATACCGCTTTGGTTATACTGATAAAACATACATAGACCTAGCACATACAATTGCTCTAAAAGGAGAGCATTGATTTTATATGTCACATGCCCTTAGACGTGTCACATATCATATTCTTTGATAAATTCCACATCACATTTACACGAATGTATCAAATAATGTACCGATTTTAGTTTATGATAGTTACAGGGACGGATACAATTCAGGGATTTTGCATTTGTCGGTAAACGCTATAGTATTCCAATATGTGTCCCGCTTAATGGTAAAGGGGACGCAACTGCAATAATGTTTTGTAAAAGTGTTTTTTAAGATGTACAACAAGTGAAACGATCAATTCCACAGCATTGATATGATTCATTCTGAGAGAAATACTCCAGCGTTCAGAGATAAATGCCACTAAGAGTATGTGGTTGGGACATGGACACTATTTGTAATAGTTTTCTTGTGGATTTATCAATTTAATGTTTATCTTCAGCACTGACAACTTTTCATATTCTTTATCATGTTCGCTAAAACATTCTATTTGATAGTTTACGTCGCTTCACATATATAGTTAACTAATTAAATTGAGGCGAAGAAGACTTTGTCTAAAACGTTTGTTTATAAGATTGTAGATAAATGTGTCCGATATGTTATGTGTACATACTTGCGTATTTTGAAGAAAATATTTAAATTCCGAATGTTTGACGGATTTTGTCAATTTTATCAATGATTGGACATTTTGTAATGTTAAAGGTAAAAACGATAGCTCATTGGGCGAAAAATGTTCGTTATACAGCTTTATGTATTCGTTTTTTTTTTGCGTTAGATTTATTTGTTACCTTGTTCTGTCGCTGAAAAAAGATGTTTAATATGACAAGACAAGGAATGTTAGAAAGGACACATATCAGCAACCCTTTAGTCCAGTCATTTTATGCCAAAATTAGGCTTAACCTCAAACTAATTGCAAAAGAATTGATTCCAACTGCAATGAAGTTAGAAACTTTCCATAAACATCATATTAAAAGTCTAGGCTTATCTACGAAGGGGAAGATATTTTTTTTTATATGTAAAGTGGAGCGCAAGGGGAAATTTCAAGGATTCTAGAAATAATGTGTGATAGTTAAAAAATACATAGATATCAAAATAATCAACAATCAGTGCGACAATACTTGTTGATTACTGTAAGCATATCTTGTTTTCATTTTGTTAATAAAATATATCTGGGTGGAGAACATTATTGTATTAACTACACATAAATGCTTGCACATCAGGTTTGTTCATGTATATATCAAAAATGCTCATTACTCATTTGCAAAACATATTCATTCTATTTCTGCATGTTTATGAAAAGTTTAAATTTGTATTACATTTCCTTTATAACATTAAAAAGTTAATATATCCAGAATGGCTATAACTTCATTGTTATCGATTGAATGCAAAAATGGCATGTTCAACAGAATAAGTAGTGTTTGATTATTACACAATACATTGTACCTTTTATGCCTGATTTCTTACACATCGCTTACATACAACTAACAGCACACTTACATATGAAAGTTTATCTTGGTGGCTGAATCAACAAAATATCTGCAATGTTTGATCAGTATTTCCTACAAGTCCTCAGTTAAGTCAGAATGAGTAATTGCTGACGAATAGGAACAGCTAGTACCCCTACACTCACTGCATCCTGCGGTACAATCGAGTCCATTTTTGCGGCATGTACACGTTTTCCTATCGCAATTCATTTTGCAACTGCACCTGATAGTTTTCAGTAATTGCTCTGGAGCTGGAGCCAATGTGCATTTCACCGGCAATAATCCATCGTCTGTGATAATCCACCCCCAGTCTTGTGGATTTAATTGATCTCCTTTGCCGATCCAGTCTTGACACTGAAGAAATGCCCGCATACAGTGAAATTTTGCAGCATTTGAAGTGGGTGGCAATGTGTGTACCTGAAAAAAGTAAACCATACATTAGCACATTAAGTAAATTGCAATGTATTCAGTATAAGCTTTGGTACCTAGACAAATGTCATCTACACTGCATATATCTTGAAAATTTACTCCAGTAATTAATTAGGTCATTGTCCACAAAAAGACAAAGAAGATACAGTGTATGAGAGAAACAGTCTGACTCAATATGTTACAAAATATCTTTACAGTAAACATTTAGTAATTATTATAACCGCCATTCGTTATACGTTGCATACATTAGAAAAAATAGTGTTGAGAAATAAGTTACCTTGACAGACGTGATCCCCGTCCTCATCTTGGCGGTAAACTTCCTAAATCGGAGAACAATGTTTCCAATGGTATACCTCCATACCATGCGCTGATTAATTCCTCTCCCGCCTTTGTAATCATGTCAACATCAGCGGTAGGTTCCAGAAAAACTCGAGCGTGGCTTTTGAAAACACATGATGATTGTAGTTTCTTTAAAGCTGGTCCTTTCCCAATACCGAATAGCCGAGATGTTATATCACATCCTGTCAGCGCATGTAAAACTGGGAGCAGAGTGCACACATCTCCAAGAACTGTTTTTTGTTAGCTTTATGTCCAATATCTTCATTTGCTTTCCAAGAGATCGGCTACAGTCCGACTTGAAGTATATATTGTGTTGCTGAGGACCAGCATGGTAGCACAGGAGAACAAGAAGGTCATTGTCTTCTCCGACTACGACGACGTCGTTAATGTCTGCGCAGTTCACAGCCGTCTGGACTATAAGAAGATCTGCATCGCCGTCAGAGTGTACCGTTGTTCAACCATTTTCTTGGAGTTTGCAGCTGAGTAAATTTATAAAATGCTGTTTATTTCCTGAATTTCTTAGAATTTTTTTCCTTTTTCATCCGACAAGGCATTTCTCCCGTGAAGTCTGTGATGTAAGCCCTCGTCTCACGTGTGTGACATATTTGGTGGACAAGTCATTCTCATAACCACCAAAGACTACAACCGCATCCAGTATCTCCTTGTCACAAACTCTACATAAGACTGGCAAATCGTTAAGAATGTAGCGCCTACAGTCCATGGAACTCGTTGCAACAGCAAACCCCTGTCAAGAACAATGATAGTTCCGTGGTCATATGGAAGTGCTTCAATGCTTCAATTGTCCTAGATTCCAGATGCAGTCGGCCAAAGATGATTTCTGTGCTGCTCTAGGAAGCCCCCTTGCTTCAAAAAGTGATGATGGATAGCTGCTCAATTCATATTTGAATACCGCAGACGGGTCTTCACAAAGTGTGCTGGCAGCGATGGTTCAGCACTGAAATAAGAGCTGCAGATCAATCTGAATCTTTTCTCCATCTACATTAACACACGATTTATCTTCTAACGTCATCACCTGCTGGGACTTTTTAAATGAGAAGTCAAAAATCTTTTTGCCTTCCATGGACTTGATGATGCGCTTTCCTATTTCCTTTGCTTTGTCCTGAGTAACTGTGTCATCTGCCATGGCACCCGTTTCTATGTTTCTTAGAGATGCGCAGCCGGAAAATGGATTTATCTCCTCCAGAAAAGACAGAAAAGTGACAATGTCTTTGAAGTCCCTCTCCTTTCTCGAGATAGAAGATTCCTTATGTTGATCGCTTGTTTGATAGCCGACTCCAGACAAAATTTGCATGGCGTTATTGACTTCTGCACATGCTGGCATCGACAGCAACCATTGTGCCCGCTGAACTTCGCCCATTCCACGACCTCTTGTTAAACCTCCAGATGTCTTAACACTTCTCATAAGCTCCTGTTCTATAACGAGGTCACAAGACAGGCCTGCCCAGTAGCGATCGCTTCTTCGAAAAACGTGATATCCGGACAAAAGCTGCTGGTAGACATCGGGGCGGTCGAACTCAAGTTGCTGCATCTGTGGAAGGTAGGTGTACGCTGATTTTGTGTACAGGTTATGTCCTGCAGCGGCAAAAATGGCAACATTTTCTGTATTCATTGCAAATACAGTTCCCAATCGCCGGTTCTTTCAGCCTTGATAAATGATCGGACAATCTGAATCATCTCCGAATATTGTAACCATAGCGACGCTGTGCGTGTTTTCGAGTAAGTGTTAATTTTTCCAGTTTGTAAGTCAAGTGCATCAGTCAATGACGAGTTTTCACACAATTTGTCAATTGAGATTTCTCCGGCAAGAAGCTTATCGTACAAATTTCCAAGTTGTTTTTAGATGTCCATGTTGTCGTCCACTGAGGCAGATGTTCCCTCTTTCATTTTGTGTACCTCTTCGATGTCATTTTTCTCCATAACTTCCTTTGGCAGATTAACTCCAAAAACTTATGATACAGGAAGCGCATGGATGGCAATGTCAATAAGCATATGACCTCTTAGCGCTCTGGCAACTGCTTTTCCAGTTAGCATATGTGAAACTGCATTTTGTTAGTACACTGTCTCTAACAGTTGTTGTAAGCCTGATCCATTCATGATATGACCAATTGCTTCAAGAAAACTCATTTCCATGTGAAATCCTCCTAAACGCAGGATAATTGATCTCATGCCACTCTCTTGGTTCTCATTGGATATGATTGTGAAGGTTTTCCAATACACGGCTGGTCAAATGTGATAATTGGGGTTTTTGTCATATCGGTATAATGTTGACTTACGAATCTTAAAGTGGAGTAAATGGAAGACATATCGCTCGGACTCATGTCAATCATTGGCATAAATGTGAAAGAAGTTTTTCCAGGATATGGACCTGAATGATTCATTTGCAGAAGACCTGCCCATCCAGCCATTGGTGATTTCAAAGGCCACACATTTTTTGTTAAACAATCCAACTTTAAAGTGGAATCCATTTTCTGAATCTCTTTCAGCGTAGCATTAGCAGGTTGCTTGTAGTATCGTATTTCGATTTCACCAAGCTGTATCAGGTCATATGATGTCACAGGAGTTCTTGAAACAGGTCTTGTTGTATACACCCCAGGTGTCACGCCAGCTATAATTCCCATTCCATGGAATGTGCTGTATCCGTCCAAAGTGCGTACATTGTGGTCGACGTTGTCAGCTACGAACTGAATACAACTTCCAGCTAAAACGCCCTCTATATGTGTTCCGTGGGAAGCGGCTGCGCACGATGTATATCGTTGTTCCTCTGTATAAAGTGCGCAAAATCCCAGACTGTGGCACGTTTCAATTAAATATCTGGAGCCAAAATGTTGATGTAACTGTACGCCGAGTCCAAATTGGAGAGGTGACAATAGTGCCCGAGGTCTAGTTGCCTGCATGATAGCTTGTCCAAAAGCTGCTGTTTTCAAAGCTGATTCTTTCTCACTGAAAAGGGACTGCAAACTGTCTGAAATAAACTTCAGGTTGCTTTCCAGGTCTGATATCTCAGATGCGGACGGATACTGATCTTTACTTGAAGAAACTGACTTTATTTCAATTTTTATCAGTTTTGCTGCCGTTTCAATTATCGCAGACTTTTCATCCTCGGAACTTTCTTTGGGTGTCTGATGAAAATCCTGTAGAATTGATTCTGCAGTACGCCGTAGAGTCACCACGTTTGATTTTCCGTAACTTTCTGTAATCAAAACATCGTCACCGAAATGTTCTAGCAATTTCTTTTTCATGTAGACAGTACTGTACGCCAATTTCCCACAGGATTCGGTCATTTTATCAACGAGGTCATTGACCGTTAATTGCTCTTCCTTATTCTCTACCAAATATTCAGTTATCTCCTGAAAGTAATCCGTTGTGACATTTGGTCTTCCTTTTTTCTGATGTTTTGTACCATTCTGTCGTTCCGGTGAAAAAAACTAATATTTTTTCTTGTTCTAAAATTAACGTTGCAAGTTTGATGATAAACAGCATCTGCAGCGTGCAGAACATCTGCTGTCCAATCGTCATCTCTTTCCTCACAAATCTGAAGGATTCTTGTTTGAAAATCAGACGTTCGCACAGGAAAAACATCATTTCCCCTCTTATTACTCTGCAACTTTGCATTTTGTGCACAAAACAAACAATGATGAGAAAAGCTGAACTTTCTTTGTGATCGTAGAATGGGCGCTTGACCCACGGCAAGTCTCTTATTATATTTTGTTAAGATTCCCCGAGTGCCTTCTTGATAAGGTTTGGGTTAGTGCAAGACTTTCGGCAAGTCACGTGAACGAAATCACCAGAACTGGTACTTACATTATCGCCCCTCTCTTCCCTGGCTTCATTAACACGATGACTTCCCTTTTCTGGTATTTTTACGCCTTCATATGGACTATTTATATTTCCATTGCACAACACACATTTTTGTTCAATTTCTGTGTTCATTTTTCCTGAATCAAAACAAAACAAAACAATTTTATTACACTATAACACCCCAGGGAAGCTCGATATAAAATAATGAAAATAATGGAACAGAATTAATCAGTTTAAGAGATCGGAAGAATATATGTGGACCTTTGTAGGATATAAAATAAACCGTTGCATGAAATAATTTTGAAATAAATGAAAATGAAACAAAACAACTTATCTTGGGTGAATTTTTGCTCCTCTTTTGAAGCCAATTACACGCACCAACTGAAAATTAAACAAAATCAATGAAACTAAAAATCACTTAACTCTTAATGCTAATGATATTCAGCCCAATCCAAGTATTTCGTCAGAACTTGTCTGATTTATGAAATGTTCCCTTGTTTAGATTTTTCTAGACTTTCGATATGTTTTCAAGTAATTCATGTCCTGTACAATACAAAAAAACAGCAATTCTTTTGCAATTAGTTTGAGGTCAAATCTTAGAATGACTAGACTACTAGGGGCATAGATTGATAAACCTTCACCAACCATGTTAGGACGTAGGCGCATCTGATCTCGTGTAAAACATAGACTCATTGCATATTTATTCTTTATCTGAAAATATTCATAGATAAAAGTAGTGAAAACAACCAAACATTTTTCTAAATAAGTAAGGGAAATGAATGTTCCCTTACAGGAACGTTTATTGTCTTAAAGCTACACGTATTTGACACAGGATTTGTACGTAAATATAATACTAGTAGAATATTTTGACAAATCTGTTTTAAAGGAAAGTACGATAGTACATAAACCGACAACATGTTATCGAGTTGTCGCTCTTTGATCTCCACTCCAACAAACGCTCGGCCTCGTGCCGTTAGACAGTGACTTTAACTAGGTCGTTCTGGATCTATTGTGCCACTGTTTCATCATTTCAGATTTCAGTTCCGATATAAACAGGAAAATAAAATAAAAAAAAAAACAAAACTACAGGGGTAAATTATTGTCGTTACCATGACCTCAAAGAGAACCATTATCACGTAAAATGGTTGTTTTTGTGCCTTGCGGTGGTGTTGTCACATTCTGACATCATGGCATCACTTTGATTTAGCCTAGTCGTACAAAGTGAAAATCGTGAAGGGAATAAACTGTTGAACCGCGCGTAACATTATGTTTATCAGCGATTTGTCAGCTTCCGTTCCGCACTATCACAAGGAGGCTTGCACAAACCTATTGCAGACTGACACACACACACACACACACACACACACACACACACACACACACACACAAACACAACACATGTACTCCTCGCATATACAGGGAAATCGTCCTTAAATAGTCATGCTGTTGAAATGACAGCAAATGATTATGAAACATTCACACGCAATTAAAGACCATCCAGGAAATCGTTAATTCTTTCTTCCATCGATGTTATGTGCAAATCAAAATATTGTAAAATTATCTATCTTTCCTAAATGAGACGCTTATCTCGATCTTTTTTATAACGAATCCAACAACACGGGGATTTTTCAAGCAAGCTGTATAATTTCAAATTCTTTACTGTAACTTTTTTCCATTTCTGGATAGCAACTACCGCATCTACAACTAATGGTCTTTTTTTTTTATAATATTTAAGGACCTGTTACTAGTAAACGATTTTCGAGTAAGATGACAAACAATCTCACAATTCATATTTCACAAATTATAGGCAGTTTGACTATCGTTATAATGAACTCATTGAAAAGTATTCCATACTTTGTGTGATATGAAGATGTACGTATTTGATGCTAGTTAATTTGCTTGCTGGTTCCGTTGTTGTATTCCTTGTTCTTGTTTGGGAACGTGACATTACTTACCTGGGTTGATCAATTTTTTGTTTCTTTTTTTATTATCATTATTTATTATCCTGATTCAGTTCAATCTGTTTCAATTCATTCGAATAGTGGCACGGTTCCGAATATACAAATGTACTTGACGTTGTTCTAAAATTATCTGGTTGTGAAAATAACGAAATTTATTTAACGATAGGGCTGCTACACCTCCCGTCTAGATTTTGACTTTTCTTTCGGTTCGGCACCTTTCGATTTTCCTCTGTCGCCTCCTAAGCTTCATAATATAGGATATTAGCATCACTGACATGTCCTAGAAGGACGAAACAGCTGTATGACGTACCATCACTGACGAGTCCATGAAGGAGGAAACAATTGTATGACGTAGCATCACTAACAAGTCCTAGAAGGACGATACAGCTGTATGACGTAGCATTACTAACAAGTCCTAGAAGGACGAAACAGCTGTATGACGTACCATCACTAACAAGTCCTAGAAGGACGAAACAGCTGTATGACGTACCATCACTGACAAGTCCTAGAAGGACGAAACAGCTGTATGACGTACCATCACTGACGAGTCCTAGAAGGACGAAACAGCTGTATGACGTACCATCACTGACGAGTCCTAGAAGGACGAAACAGCTGTATGACGTACCATCACTAACAAGTCCTAGAAGGACGAAACAGCTGTATGACGTACCATCACTAACAAGTCCTAGAAGGACGAAACAGCTGTATGACGTACCATCACTGACGAGTCCTAGAAGGACGAAACAGCTGTATGACGTACCATCACTGACGAGTCCTAGAAGGACGAAACAGCTGTATGACGTACCATCACTAACAAGTCCTAGAAGGACGAAACAGCTGTATGACGTATCATCACTAACAAGTCCTAGAAGGACGAAACAGCTGTATGACGTACCATCACTGACGAGTCCTAGAAGGACGAAACAGCTGTATGACGTAGCATCACTAACAAGTCCTAGAAGGACGAAACAGCTGTATGATGTAGCATCACTAACAAGTCCTAGAAGGACGAAACAGCTGTATGATGAAGCATCACTAACGAGTCCTAGAAGGACGAAACAGCTGTATGATGAAGCATCACTAACAAGTCCTAGAAGGACGAAACAGCTGTATGGCGTAGCTTAATTAAGTGTTTGGCTCTACCAAATCCATATCTACGTTTTTATTAAAGAACGTTATTCATTTGTGTGTCGCTTGCCCAATCTCCATGACTAGAACTTCTGTCTTTTTGTGTGTCGCTTGCCCAATCTCCATTACTAGAACTTCTGTCTTTTTGGATATGGTATATACAATGATAGTTTTGTTTACAATTTCCAATGAACTGGTTCCCTCCTCAGACCACATTTATTTTTCTTACACTGATCCATTCCTATTGTTTTGATTCCGTCTTAAACCCTTTTATTTTTCTCATTATTCTGATTTCTCCTCTTTAAGTGTATCTGTCTCACATGTTGTATCAGTTTTGTCTTAATCCATGTTGACGACTTTCCAATTATCGTAATGTCTCATCCGTCCCTTTGTCACACTACTGGCGGCAGCTTGTATAAGCGCCGCCGAATATAGGTCGTAGTCCCACAAACTTCGGCATCTTGTAACAGCACAATACCTATGGATACATATTTACACCCTATATAGTCTACCATCTATAAAATAACACACATAGTTCCGCGTTATTTGCCACAAATTGCTTTGATCTTTTTGTAGAAACCATAATCATGTGGATTACCTATAAGCTCGGGGTTAGTCTGTTGTACAATAATGATCTGGTAGAGAACAAGACTTAATTAAAATGCAACCTTATTGGCAGTTTTTAGAGGAATTTTACTTTTTCTTCCCTATTCTGTTTACTTCTGTATTTTGGTTAGCTTAGCCTCCTTCGAAATCTGCCTTGTTTAGATATCACTGAATCCTGAAGCACATAATCGCTAATCTGCTTACGCACATAATAATACATGAGTTAACTTAAATATGGAAAATGTGATTTTAAAAATGTCAGTTTGAAACACCTGGCGATTAGAAAATTTACTAAATTCTATTCATTTGTTGACGATTTTGTTTGTTTTGGCGTTTTTACAAGGCGTGTGAAATATTTCTTAAGTAAACTATTTCCTAGCTAACAAACTGAAAAGCTCCAAATTCCTTTTTTTATGTGACGTAGCATTGGAATTTAGGGGTTTGTGTTGATATTGACACTTTGAACCGGCATTGTCAGTGGTCTTAATGCTTGGTTTTATCAGGAATGGGTTTTTGGTGTCTACCGGTGCGTTCTTGGTCAGAATTCGGCATACTAATCCGAGATACCAGGATCAGTCTGTGTGTTAGTGTCCAATTATAGTCTCGACGTATCATGGGAATTCATGATAGCATTGATTTCTGGCCAAAACATACATTATATATTGCGAACCTTGACATACACAAATTACCTGTCTTCGCATTGTGTGGTCGTCTACTTCTGTTATAATACGTTATGGGTGACTCTAAACATTTGGTACCAGATGGGATAACGCAAGGCTTATTCTATGAATATTAGTAGAGATGCAAATGGGTTTAGCAGCAAATTAACGTTTCCTTAAACTAGTCTTCCTATTACCAAGTGACACTACCATTTTACTCGATCGGATTGATGGTGATCAGACAAGAAAAAGAAGAGGAATACTACAAAACTAGAGAGTACCAACACGCCAAGAAAACCGTTATGATAACATCAGTTTATAACTATACTTGAAATCTGAAAAGAAAACATAAAATTATATACCGACACTTCATGATTTACATGACAGGTATGTTATTGTGCAGATAAGGTGTCCAATAATTTAAGCCTTATCTGCAAACTTTATTAAATTTCCTGAAGACAAAATTAGCTAGGAATGCTTAATAAGGAAAGAAACCTCACTTCTATATTAAACATTTCGAAATACTGGCTACTCATACTTCGGTAGTACAATCATTTAGATCGCCTATTAATGATAAAGATGCAGACCGGGCCATCAAAAATGATTGATATACGTTGGAAAAAGAGTTTTATTCAAGGAACGCATTGTCTTTAACTAACAAGAAATTTATTGGCAACTTCTATCAATACACCAAGCAGAATTTGAAATCAAGCACACGACGGTCTCTTCTACATAAGTCGCTTATCTCGTTCTTTTTTACAACGAACCCAGCGTGGACATCTTTCTATCAAGCTGTAGGATAAGCGTAATGATTGCAATGCTCCTTTTGTGAATTTTTCGTTTGTGGACCGCAACATGCTTGTATCCTTAACATAGGATGTTTACATGTTGCAGTTTATTCGATATTTAAAGGCATGTTCCCATTATCACGATTTCATGCAATAAGAGGCACAGTTAGTTCCCATAGGTATGCCAATAGTCTGTTGAAAAAACTTACCTACAAACACGACGAAGATGTAGTCAACCTGAACATCGATAATTTTTATGATTTCGTCATCTGTATATTCCTACTTTGATTTCAACGTACAAAATGCATGTTTTACGAAGTACGTTTCACTAGAGTTAAAAAGACAACATTCATTCAGTTTTAGAAATCCTTTTTTTATCAGAATGCCACTTCATATCTTGATATACTTTTAGATGACCTTGCCCATGATATTGATCTCAACTCACTTTATCCGACTATGAAACATTCGCTCTTGGATTCGACCATTATCGAAACTTTGTTGTTTGGAAATATTACTTACTTGGATTGGCCAGTATTTACACGACGGGTATCTGCGATGAAGCAGAAAGCGCTAACCCTTCCGGAAGACCTCATCGTAGGTTTGCAGTCTTTGTGTAGATATTTCTTTTGTTCATAATTAAGTTGTTGTATTAAGGGTGAATTTAGATATATTACCATTTTGGTCTATTTGTTCTTTGACACACAATGTTTCAACTTTTACCGTAAACACCACAACCTTGCCACACTATATGCCTACACCTATACACATTTTGCTTTAACCTCAACAAAAAGTTTGACTCCCCGACATACTGTAAGTTACCTTGCGCCTGACTAAACGCTGGTCCCATTCGTTAACGTATGCATAGTTGTACTCTAGTGAATAGTACAGCTCACGCACCGTCATGTCCACACACATAGTTTGTATTGACCTCGTGTGTAGCCTGCCGTTTTCTTTATTAAGACAATTACATCAAATGCCAAACGAGGTTAACCTGCAGATTTCAAGGCCATCGAATTTGTAGCCATCACCATGCAAATTAAATTTCAATACTAATGAAAGTAAACTTGTTTTGTAGCCCAACATTGTTGGATAGCTGTTCAATTCGTCCTCCTTCCGATTTGTTTTTTTTCCAAATTGACCCGGCAGAAAAGATGACAGACATACGGCGATATCAGATTTTGACAATTATGATTTGTCAAATGCATTTGTGAGAGTTTCTTTGATATATACAAGCTGTGGTTATATCAAAACAATAGACACAAAGAGAAACTGTCCTATATTGGGAAACATGTTCTACAGATTAAAAGTATATATATAGATAAAACCATCACATCCGAAATGCGTTTTTTTTTTTTTTTTTTTAAATCAAGGTTGTTTCAACATTTGATGAATTATCTCAATAACCACAACTTTTCTGGAACTTTCGATAGATGTACAAATTTTGGATTTATAGCCGTTATCAAGATCTTCAGAAACACATTTCCTTGTTAATGGAATGGAGTTGTACTTCGTTGTTATTTCGTAACTAATAATACTTTCGCATATGGTGTTGTTGATATTACTTGCTTGGATTAACAAAAATGATGAAGCATATAACGCTTATCTTTCCAGAACCCCTGGATCTATTTTCAATTGCCTTTTGTTAATTCTGTTGAAACGATTGTAAGTTTGCATTAAGAGATGTGAGTATTTTCTTGTCTTTTTGTTTCCTCCGTCGCAGAAAATATGGAAGCATCACTTTAACTGGTGTTTGATGCTGTTCCTCACTCTCTAATCGTTTCGTTACCATTGGATTACTTTATTGTTTCATGAATTTCAACCATTTATATGTCTCCGCACCAAAATGTTGTAAGGTCAGCTCTATAGTTTCTTCGTTTTAGAGATAGAGTGATATCAGACCTTCACGAAGACACATAGACCTAATATTCTAACTTGACAAGCCAGTGCCATAACGTTACGTGAAACTATTGATTTTGTGAAATAACAACTAATTATGAATACGTGTCCTCAGCTTTGCTATCTTCTCATACAATCTCAATAGCAATATTTTAACAATTGGGATGAATATTCTGCATGGAAATTGTTCATTGTTGAAGTGTTATTTAGATAATGTATATGTCTTAATTTCTTACAGAAGAATTTACTGTTATTGTTGTAAATGTCTGTTCTCTGTGTATTCAGGTTAGTTGTTCAGTTACAAACATGTTGAGAACAATAACATGTCATAAGATAATTTTAACGTTTTCAAATTTTAAAAATAGCATAATGCATTTATTCCAATTATTGTTTATTGATGACGAGGGAATGTGTATGATAATGTAGATGATATATTTTTTGATGAATATAGACACAGCTGCATGACCTGGGAATTTCTATTAGTATAGAGATAAAACATGTATCATAATACCTGTTTCTGCATTATTGGTGCAAACCATTATTTATCCGGCGGAAATATGCTATCATTCACGAACTATATATAAACTCCGCAAATGGTTTCTGAAATATGCATAATTATCCTGCCTTAGATTTTCTAATTAACAGCAGGAAATTAAGGAGAAATATTAGTTTAGTAGGAAAGATTGATTAATGCTAATTAGGAAAATAATGACCATTTAACCGGCAGAATCCGTTATAACCTTGTTTTCATCAGCACGCATGGCACCTGATATAGCCTCGTTTACGATATCGTTCACGGTACCTGATGTAGCCTCGTTTACGATATCGTTCACGGTACCTGATGTAGCCTCGTTTACGATATCGTTCACGGTACCTGATATAGCCTCGTTTACGATATCGTTCACGGTACCTGATGTAGCCTCGTTTACGATATCGTTCACGGTACCTGATGTAGCCTCGTTTACGATATCGTTCACGGTACCTGATGTAGCCTCGTTTACGATATCGTTCACGGTACCTGATGTAGCCTACTTTTTAAAATAAACAGGAAAATACCAACATATCAATATAATTATAATTCAAACTAAAATTCAATAAAACTAGGGAAAATACCAACATATCAATATAATTATAATTCAAACTAAAATTCAATAAAACTAGGGAGAAATAACACCCAAAAACCCTTACGTCACCTCGTTTTCATCCATATAACCTTACATTGTTTTTGTTTTCAATGATTCTCACATAACCTTATATTTCCCCTTGAAATGTTCACATAGCTTTATATCATCCATATTTTTGTGTCATCCTGTTTTCAATAAGACAAAATGCCTCTTGTCATCTTTTATTAAACCAAAATGGTCATGATTTTTTCTGGACTTTTGTAGAATGTTTACACTAGGTACTGATTTTAGTAGTTTAACTGATACTTGTGGTATTGTTCCGAAAATCACATTGTTTATAACCTAATTACTTGATCACGTCGAACCTTGACAGACGACTTTCAACTTAAATCCATCTTTCTTTATTTCCCATTTTCTAGCATGACAGATTTTGATTATTTCAAAAAAATTATTTTCTGTTGGACTGATGAAGGGTTACATTTTGTTTAATTTTTAATCAACACGTTTGTGACGCATTTTCTGTGTTGATGAAATTTTGGCGATAAACATGTTTATTATAGTGAGGATTTATATGGCATTGTTGTTTGGCAGCGAAATGTTGATTTCATGATCATAGAACAAACAAATATATCATACTTTTCATTAACATTTTTCTACAGTGTATACCCACTAATCTTGTGTTCGGCAGCTGAGCCTGTCAAAGAAACCCTATTTAAAACTGACATATGACTCAACAAGGAAGTGAGAGGCACGAACAGTTATCACCATACAAATGTGATGACCAAGGAGAATAAAGTCTGTTATCGGAATATTTATGGGAAGCTATGGTGACAAAGCATCGTCTCGCACGACCTATATATGATATAGTGCTGTTTTTGTAGAAAGATGTGTTTTTCTTGTATATCGTTATCCATCAGTACAATTCATATTGTGAAGGATTGCGAGCTTTGGTAAAGAGTATAATAAATTTTTTTTTACGGAATGTTAAGGATTTTCTACTTCATTATCCATGTAATCTGAGTAATTTCGAACCGTGAACCAGGATGGGAGTGACAAAGATTGTACCAAAAGACACAGGTCAATATAATCGCTAAAACAGCATCTCGTTTTAAAGCAAAATATCGACATCACTTCTTTTCTAGTTCCCTTATTTGTCGTTATCACAGTTTTTACACTTGAAGGTGTTATGATATTATTTTGTAAAATTAAGCTTATTTGCGTAACATTGATAACCGAAATTATAATTGTACATTTATTGAAATATCATTGTGAAAGAAAGATATAGTCATATATGACAATGATTTCAAACAAATGTGTTCAAAGAAATGCGTACATATACAGAATGCGAAATGGGAACGAAGGGGAGAATCAATGGATTAAGAACAGTTTCTTGTCAAATATACGATAAAGAAATAATCAATAATAGGCGTATACCGTATAGAAAAGAGGCTCTTTATTGTCTTTACAAGGTTAATGCTACGGTCAAGTTGACCTTTGATCTGATCAACGAACAAAATCAACAAAATAATCATTCTTAAACAACAAAATGTAACCATCATTGGTAAGCAGGCTAGAGAGGCTTATCATCATGTTACCTGAAAAAGCTGTTTTGCTTCAAACAATTAACTTTGGAATTGGATTGACAGCAGAAACTCTTTATTGACTGTACATTAAACTTTTATCAGAGGAAATCAGTGTACTTGTAACAGCGTGGATATATTTTTGTTATTTCATATACTTGTGTGCTATATTGTAAAAAATGTACCGTTGGAATTTTGGAATGATAACAGAAAGCCTTCCGAGTATTTTTTTTAAAGAACCGACGATCCGATACCAACCTGATGTTAAATGAATTCAAGCATCATAAAAAAAGGGAAACTTATACTGAGAGTGAACTGATTTTAATCTCTCAAAGTAGAAATAATGACAAAAAAAGGACCAATATAGGCCAAACAATGTCGTTGTTGAGTATTTTTCTCCTAAATTCTACCATTCCTATCAGTGGAAATGATCACAAAAACAATGCAAATGTTAACGTTATAAATGTAGCGACATAATCGATGTGATCTGTTTTATAACATAATAACCCTACAATTAAGACATTATCGAGATGTCAAAGAACATAGTTTGACTTCCAGTTCAATAACATTCGGTCAAAAACAAACGAAAGAGTTCACATAGACCTATAAAAAGTACAGGAAGAATAAGGCAAGATAATCCGAAAGGGTAAGTGTTTTCTGCCTCATAGACAACACCCGTTAACTAACTGTTTAGTAACAAGCCTTACAGCAACATTACCATATTAAAATAAAAGTTCAGGCTCACAACTTATCAATCAGCCCTCGTATCTATGTCATTTCTAAATGCATAACCATGGTAGAATGACACATTTGTGTACAGTTGCATAATTCGTCCATTTTTCATATTATGCACACATCGTGTAACGTTGTGCGATCCCACAACTGTACGATTACCAGTCTTGTTACATAGCATTCCATGAACAATTTACGATATTACACATTTGATTTAATTAATTCAGCCTGCATGTGGTAATTGTAAGGTAAGATATAACCAATCTAAATTCTCTGATTGGAACCGTCATCACACAAAAACTCTAGATTACATGAGAGTTGTTGGTGTGTTCCACAATATATAAAAATAATCGACATCTATTAGTTTAACTGATTTATTATATGCAATTTAATAATATCCGTTTGATTCATCTTTCAACCTTTAAAATTTGATATTTAACTACTATGTTTGTCTGGTGTTGTACAAGAATGTTATTTTTAAACGAATATAATATCTTTTGAGTCGCGAGCATGCGAAAAAGTCAACTTATCAAGATGATTACGGAAACTAACAGCTCAAATAAACCTGTTTTATATTCACTTAGTTTTTACATTCCACGAGGGAGTTTTATTTGAAAGTAATACATCTTGGAGAGAAAATGCACAGAAAGAAAACATGCGCGGAAAAAGAAATATTCTTTGAATCATTACATGAATACACATGCTGGCAGATTGAGATCCATATATGACACCTATTGTAGCAATGGCGGTCATTAATAAACCAATCCTGTAGTTCCATCACTAGTGGGACTTTAGTTATTTATGAGAACATCCAGAGACCTAGAAGATGTATGATAACTGTCAACACGGTCCGAAGACAAATTCATCCTTCAGACCAAGCTCAGCTGGCGTCGATGGTATGGAGTGTTGGGTGTTTTTCGATGTTAATCAAAAGAACAGTGGCAAATAATGGGATTGATTGTTAGAGGAATGGAAAATGTCATGACCTTGAGAATGCAATACATATACTTTGAATCAAATAAGTTGTTTTCAAAATAAATCAATATGAGCCGCCCTCTCGTCCTGTTTATAAGTATTTATGTTAGCATCGTAACAGCGCCAGAAACTGAAACTTGTTTTGTGGTAAAAGTTGTGGGAAAGAATGGTCGTTGTTCAAAGATATTTATAAATGACATGTAAAGTTAATTGTGACAAAACGCAAGATTACAATTTTCCATTGTCCAACTGCGGAATAATAATTGACTCTTGCACATAGCATCAGTGAAATTTTTTTTCTCACTAAACAAGGTCCAAAAATTGATGAAATACTTCAGATATATAAACGTGGAGAACAATATTTTGTAAGCATCACGACTAGTCCATTGGAAAATGGATGTGAATCTGATTGATCAATCCAGCCCCTCCATAGGATAGCATGCTGACCTCATGCACTGATTTTGCGTGATATGTCTTTGAAGATGCTACAAGAGACTCACAAGTGAAGGACACCTTTCATACAAATTTAGAGTCAGATGCAATCGAACAATGATTTTAACGGCATCGTACAGCTGTTTTGTTCTCCTCGGACTTAATTTGTCAGTGATGCTAAGGGCATAAATTCTTAATTCTATGAAGCAATTAAGGAAAAATTAAAAATGATCGAAGGAAAAATCTAAACCTTATTCAATAAATTTCCTAATTTTCATAAACCAGATAATTTTGAAATAACGCACTTGTGTATATTCTAAACTATGTCATTGTTCAAATGAATTAAACGCACATGCAGTGATATAAGTCATTATTGTGAACAAGTAGTCCTTTAGCCGGTGATAAACACTATCTTACAGATGATAGCTATTTCAACAAAATGAACGGCTACAAACGATATAACCTCATGGTTTTCGAAAAAAAAATATATAGGACATTCGATAATGTGATAGGTATAATATGTAGTTAAAATGTGAAATGATATTTTTAAAATAGTACCATACCAGACAGATTCAAGTTGCCAGGAAAGAATAAGTGTCATTGGTAAAATTACATTTTTATGCTGAGATGTTTACCATACATGACCCTAGAACTATTGTTGGAAGGCGTGCAATTTGTATACTTTGAAATGTAAAGACCAGGAATTATGAATGGTAAATGATAATTATTTAATTGTTGTTATAATGGCTTGCAATTCAGCAAATCCCATGTCATTACACGACAGATCATTGTAACGTTAATATAGTTATTTAGATTAGTCCTATGTTAACGTGGACACATATCAGTCATGCTTGCCAACTCAAAGTAGCAATGTTTTAAAGCAACGTCGCTATTTTAATCCCAAATAATTCCATGAGACATTGTAAGAAAGTAGTCTTATTCGACTTGATTTGAACAGTTACACTTGACAGTTTTGAATAGATTTCCTGCAGTCCTTCAAACAGGGTAGGTTTAATCACCAGGGAATAAATTGTTTTCCTCACCAGCATTAAGGTTCAACAATGTTTTGAAGCGTTATAACGTTTTGTTTTGTTCGGCATTGGAATATAGTCTGGAAATCTTCTCACTAAGTTTTTTTTACACTTTTAAAACTCGGTAAGCCACTAAATTAATGTATGACATGGAATTGCGCTTACATTTAGCTATTTTAGAAAAAGTTCTTTTTAGTTTTATTCACTCAGGTATTTAATGGTCTTCTTATCATCAAAATAGATACCACTGTATTCCCTCATGGGTGTTTGCCTCGACAAAATCTTGAATGTTATTGCTATTCATATAACCCTCATTATTTAACCGATGTGATAGATTTAATAATGTAACCATTATCAATGCTTTCTGTTTCTGTATGGTATTTTGCTTTGATGATGATGGTTTCATTTCTGTATAGATGCATGTCTTTATTAGGAAAAACAATGGAAGTACCTCCCTTACCAAGGTTAGAATTTTTATTATTCATCTTTGAAATTAGTTCTAGATGATCATTAAAATGATTCCGGAATCACACTGAATGGTTAATATTCTGTTTATACTGTATCGATATTCTTTTATATATAAATATTAAAATAGTTGAGAACCTCGTTGTGAAAGTACACGTACATGCACTCTACAATGCTTATCTGAGCAACAGATATCAATACAAGCTGAGACGTTGGTACTTTTTGACGTCGGAAGTAGAAAACTTTCGTCTATCTGAAAAAAAGTCCCGTCAAATAGGAGTTTAAATGATTGGTTTCTGCAGCTTTCAAAGATATTTACTTAGATAATAATTCTAAATCTTAATTATATTTTTGAGCGTACTTTTATCAGTCTAAACTTCGGAGATTGAAATGTCAATCTTAAGATAGTACTGGAGATTGAAACAGAGTGCAAGTCTAATGTTCTGTTTTTGCTTCTGGGTGCTGCGGGTCATATAATGTAAATTTCGTTCCAGTTGGTTATTTCAGAATCAATGTGTGATTAAATCTGAAACATCGTTTGCTGTACTTTTGGAAAAAGACAAAAAATGCTTGCTACAATATTTACTCTTTTATGTCATTTATAAAACATGAAGTGTAGAGTGCTACAGAAAACCGACGCTAGCAGTATGTATGACCGCCTGTGGAGACGGCATTTATCACAGATGACGTGAGGGATAACATGAATAAACCCCGCTTGCACAGTGTACTTCATAAGTACACCTGCAGTCGAAATCCAATTAAGAAAACATTTTTGTTCTTAATCTGATGCATTTCCTAATTAAATATTTATGTATGCCAATGTCTTTTACCGCATGTACTTTTCCAAAAAAGTACTTGATAAATATAACTGAATTTACTTATTGGGGACAGCAGTCACGACAATAACAAAACGTAGACATTGCGGAAATAAGCAAGACTCGTTCAATACATCGTTTCTATATCAATACCTTATAAATTTAGTTGTAATATGATTTTAAAGGGGATACATTTCCATTTATGCCGAAGGTAACAATCAACAAAGGGAAAACGCTTCTTTTGACATGTTTGTATTTGTTTGTTTGTTTCTTTGTTTGTTTTTATGTATAGAACTATTAAAACTATGTGATTATCGAGGTTATTATCACTTTTCTTTCGTGCATACTTGGATGATCTTGATTCCAGCCAACAATCTGAAATTAATGTTCAAATGATATATTCAAATCTTGTCGACGCGTATCCGTAAGAACATTACACACAAAAATTCGCGCAATGGAAACATGCATGTGGATGACGGTAAACATATGGATAATCAACTAGATGAATCTGAAAAAATACTATGATGACTTTTAACATATATCATGAGTTTATGTATGGCTTACATTTTCATATCGTAACCAATAGTTTCCCGTTTGTCTTAAGGGTTTCATACTGAATGCAACACACCGTCAGGGTAGTTCTTTCATTAGAATCAATACGACACTGTAAATAAAACACAACTAAACACAAAAAATTCTTAATTTCATTACAACATGATAATAAATATTTTTGATCTGAATGGATGAATCCTTTTAAACTTTCTGCTTCTTTTGTAGTGTTTGAAATTTGAACTTTATTGATCTGGCACTTTCTGTATGCTTGATATTATGGAAATCAAAGACAAAGAGTGTTCTTAGTAAGCCATGTTTAGACACAGTGAAAATGTTCATAAATAAGCAGTGAAAATGATATTTGTGGTAGTCTGTAAACAACAGGGAGAGCCCCGGATAAGGACGCCTGAAAATTATTTTCATGATGAAAATTACATCCGGGTCTGTTGTCCCATACGTCCAATTTGCTCAGAGTTAACAAGCGCTTGGTGAACATTTTTACCGCTTTTACTTAAAAAAACCTAGCTTTTTAATAAAAAAAAATGACACGCAAAAGTTTTCAATCTGACCTGTCCCAACAAATTCATCGTAACATGATAAATGCTGTTCCCAATTTTGATTTTATATTTAAACATTTTTATTTAACACTGGTAAACTCAAAGCAAGCGTTAAGCCTGAAATAACCTTGTTGCATAACCTGCTTCGATGTTGTATTCATCTGTTCCTGCCTGAACCTCTGTTCTTCTTTGACGGTTGCGAATGTATTTCCAGTTGTTGAACATTAGTCTGTTGTCATAGCCTACTCCTACCGTAACATCTCACTTTTCGTCCATAAAACACTCATGGAAGAAGATGAAAGGTCGCTTTCGTCGATTGCCAAAATTAGTTTATGAGACAGACTGAAATTTCGCAAGCATCATTTGATATTTTGAATGGCATTTGAAAGCAATTATTCAACAACATTCCATGACCCTTCGGTGAATGCGTCAGTTGATGATATCTTAGGCGTACGCAACATGGACGCTGTGCAGATTTATGATAAACACGGTGTTGATCCTTATCATTTAAAGATAATATTATGAGTTTTTCAAAAGCTGGTTTTAATAACATGTACTGTACTTTTGAAGTAATAAATTAATGTACACGATTGGTGTTTAATTTCGCAAAAGCAAATTTCAATGTCTTCTGAAGTGATGTTATCACCTGCTTGGATGGAAGGGGACATGAAAAGAAGGTATTTAAGTAGACCAAAGGTAACAAGCAGCGTCGTTTTGCCGTTAGAGCGATTATAACAATTCAACGTAAACATGAATATATCGGAGACAAAAATGTCATAAATATTAATATACCAACATGTCAACATCATTATCATACAAACTCAAAATCAATAGCCCTATGTCAATATAAGAACAAGAGAAATATCTGTTTACAAAGAATAAGACCAAATGTTCCAGAAGAGTAAGCGTCTTCTACTTTATCGACGACACTTGCCATGCAAACCTTGTAAATAATGCCACGTTATCAAATGAGACAATGTATACAGTCATTAATCCAACAGACAACTAAGTTCGGAGAGCGTAGACTTAATGGTAATTGTAACTTCGAGGTAAAATATGTTGAAGTTCCGGAATGTTACCTTGTCTGGGAAAACATGTTGGTGTAAATGAAGCATGAGGTCTTTATTTTCTCAAAAATGATCACTCCACCTTCAGACAATAGCCACATATTACAGTTGTAACTAGTTTAACGCCACTAGACAAGGTTGTTAGACAATCTGATGACGATTTTTAAAAAATATTAACAGAAACAGGAGAAGGTAATAGACGGTCGCGGTGAGCAAGGCTCAGCAATATCGGTAGTGCAGTTTTAACAGTTGACCGATTCACACCAATTAATAGCACGCAGCTTTGAGTTTTTCTGTCTGTACATGATTGGCTGATGTACACAATTCCTAGTTTTATACAATTTAATTGATTTGACACCATGTTTTGCACTCGTCTCTAATTGTATCACTTTATTGTCTCATACTGAAACCTAAAAACGTTGACTCTGACATCGCAAAAATTGATTGAAATAGAATAGACGTCAGCAACTACAATTGGTTTGTGTATCGGGATTTAGATATAATTTGATACTTTTTGTGGAGAATGTGCATGGAGATGCTGAAAAAGACATGGTTTTCTTAACATGTCCCATACAATTGGATTCATTTTATAATTTGGGGGTAATTTTCTTTTTTCGTGGATGAGCAAATCCACGAATTTAAAAACACAACGAAATTTGAACTACTTACTAAAGTAATTTTGAAATTTGACCAAGTAATCTTTGCCGACACCGGAAACGTCCACCGGTAATGACAGAAGCCCCGTAATTAGTCGGGAGTCTTAGTCTGAGGCTCGACATGGATACGCTAAATTGGTGTCAACGATATATAATTATATATTATTAAACATAACAAAGGGTAAGTACCCATTGTGATACTAAGTATGATGGGATCGCAGTCGTTAGCGACACTGTGGACACTAGGCTTGATCGGACCATCCTGTCGATTGAAGATTGGATCCGTATTTATATCCGACTACAGGTTCACAATAATTATTAATAATGCAGATCTTGTTTACACACCTGTTTACACACATGGTCCAATCGATACGCGTGGTGTTTTCATATGACTGCGGTACACCGACTGATCAGAACACAATGTTTATCCACTGAAAACAATTGTTTCTGATAATTACCGATTGATTACACGCCAGGATATATACTGATTTGTGGTTTGATATTAATGCGAGACTGTTGTAAACAGAATTATAAAAGCACAGGACGATATCTTGAAAAAAAAGTTCTTTTATTCTTGTCATTAGTGTTAATTCCTGTGAACATAGCCTTAATACAAACAGAAAAAATTTCGACTGGAAGCAAAAAGAGAAAATTCTAACGTTTTTATTTTTTTCCCACAGAATAAAAAATCCACGAATTTATGAGTCCACGAAACTGTCTAATTTGTAGAAACAACGAAAATTGAACCCAACGAAAATAAATGAATCCACAGTATATGAAATGGAAATGTTAATAGGGATAATCATCAGCTACATGTTGATTCTTTCCCATCTTGCCTACATGCAGAGGCAGATTCAATCATGATGTCGAAAAGGCCTCTCACCCTGCGGCGAACTGTTACACTCATGTGCTAAAACTTTTGATTCGAACACAAAATACATTTTATAAAACAAATGCTTACATTGGAGCGACATATTTCGCTTTTTGGCTCACATTAGAAACTCGACATGTAGTCATGAATTTCAGGCAATGACACAAAGACATAAAACTGAAGATAGTAGGTTACAAAACGCCTTACTGCCAACTTCATCGGTTCGATATGGAGAACGAATGGCAATTTTTGTCTCATTTAATGGTGCAAATTCATTGCTCATAACGGGAATGCAATTTATAATCCGGCCACGTGATTCGAAAACGATCTTATGATGGAAAGCTGCAAGTATATTCATGTACAGGTATGGATGACAGCTTATTCCCCCTGTATGATATATGGTAGTGCTACATATGTAGTATACGTATGAATCATATATTGCAAGCACAGCCACTCTAGGATGGATGGATGGAGTTTGTCTTCAAACGTTCAAAGCTCAGATTTCGTCTATACTTCCTAAATGAGTATTTAAATTTGGTAGCACATCAGTCAAACCAAAACTGAAAATGGGATATTAAACATTCCTGGATGATCTCTTCAGCTGCCAATGAGAGACCAACGTATGAACTGAAAGAAATATTCCGTCAGTTGACACGAATACCGACCAACTTATCAACACACCAACCAAATCCTTAAGACCTTGTTAGTCGTAATAATTGGAACTGCCGTTTGCGTCGGCAATAATAGGACAGGGGCTATTAGTAAGACAATAAAAATATAAGAAAGTGTTTTGACTTGTGAAAAAGACACATAACATATGGTCTAATCGAATACCACGAAAACGACATTAGCATTAAAACTAGGTTTTTATGTTTTTACTCTTATGCTCTCCCAAAAATCGTCGAGGGAGCTCATAATTGCCTTCTGTCCATTCGTGCGTCCTTTTTGTTTCCCTTGCAAACATTTGCTGATAGTAAAGCAAGGGTCACAAATCTTTATGCATACACTAGTTATACAATAACAATGTGTAGTGTATCAGATTCAAGGTCAAGGGCGTCTTACTTATATGTCCTTGGTTAAAATTTTGTATGTGGTGCATAACTAGTATAATGAAGCTTGTTGTATACAGTGGTCAAGCAAAGATGATGTGCATTGCACAAAACACTTAGCCCTCAACCTCTTGATTACAATATCACTGTCTTTGTTTAAATTTCGTGTTTTTGGGTATGAATGAGGATCATGTTGTATAATAGATAATGTTTTTGATCTCGTCCTTACAGGAAGAGAAAATTAACTTGCTTCATTTTGGATCTTAAGTAGATAATCGCAAATGCTGTATACCGAGTCTTGTTCAACGTGTAGGAATTTTCCTCTTTTTATGGTTATAGACACTCCCCGAACTGTTGTATGAACTGTATGTAAAACTCGAATGAATGAATGACGCATAAAGTGATTTGCTATCCACTAACGGTTTTACGCTTGAAATGATGTCGTAGGATTGAATGGCCTTTGAACATTTCATGATCTATAGTATATAAATTTATATCTGTGCTGGACTTTACCGGAGATTGTGACTCACGCAAATGAAACTATCGGGTACAGTGTATTTTAATTAAATAATCAAATAAAGGTTATTTCAATATCATGGAGAGGAAAAGTCAATTTATTTTACAGAGTATAAAGATGATTCAGAGATGCCGTACATCCTGTGTGATATAAATTCTAACAGATCCGACTCTCCATGGAAATTACTAACATGAGTTTATGTAGATTTGTTACATATTGTAAATGTAGAATCCTATCAAGAATGTATGTTTATCTTGGCGAGTACAACCTTATCCGTGCAGTGTTAATTAAATGTCACTGCGAGAAGTATATTTGTAACACAATAGGTGTGCTAAGTTCTCGTTATTTCTGTACAGATAATAGAACGGTTGGGATATTAATTATTTTTGTTTAATTACACTCAGCAGGTTTTACACAATAAAACGACCTTTCCCTCTGTAGGTTATTACAAGGCCTTTAGTATCAGTTTACGGGGCTTACAGCAGTGATGCAAACACAACACAATTTAAACTCACAACATATACATGTTGGCATAACCGTCTTTATTTGATAAAACGACCAAACTTTTCCTGACAGCACACACCTAATGCAGGTATATTTTAAGAGTGATAAAAAATCAAAAAGAAAAAAAAAATGTAATGTGTATGCAATCCATAGTCCTCATTTCTATAGAAAAGTAGACATAACATAAAAGTAGGTATATTCGGTACGAATTCTTGTTTTCAATAATTTCTGAAAAAATAATGGTCCTTTTCTTATGGGACTTTTGGAACAGACCTGATTTATATTTATATTTTTCAAGTTATCAATTTTAACGATTTCTTTCAATCAAATGCCGCCTTCTATGTTTTAACAATTGAGGTCATTCAAAAATGCAGCTGTATGTTGCAGCCTGATTAATAATATAGATAAGCTGTATCTATTTTAATATTTTGTTGAACGGGTACTATTAATACCTGTATGTTATGTGCAGTTGTTTTCCTAAAGTAAACATAAATACAACCGATTATTTCAGATCTGTACAAGGAAGGAATTCTGCCCCTTCAGGATTCAGAATATCTGTGCCACTGAAAATAATTCCTGCCTTGAAGTAGATATATTATCTACATGGTGTGCATGTATTGTTTTCACATAGTCTCACTCAGCATTTGATGGATGTACCACATGTTTTCAGAATGTTTATACCCGGTTTTGCCATTCTCAGTACTATCAAATCTGGGTTATATATTATTGTGATACTGTTAACTCAATTTTATTTCTTTAGGTGACATGAAGCAGAACATATATGAAGCTCGTTTGCTTGTTGGTCCGGTTGTCATATGACTTGTTCAAATTTGTGAACGTTGCATTTCTTACCTGGATTGACTAAGGTTTCAATGGCTGGTGTAGTCGACGCTTCCTCTTCCGGAACACCTGGTCTTATTCTCCTTTTAAATTTTTTTTCGGTGTCTCTGTGTTACTCTTTCTAATGTACACATTTTGCCCTAGTATTTTTTTGAAATTCGAGTTTGAATTATGTTGCCATGTTGGTATTTTATTGATGTTTTTGAAGTAGTGTTATCTACATTGTATGCATGCATTCAGATGATTAAATCGCTGAAAATGATTCCTGTCTTGAAGAAGACATATTTTCTACACTGTGTGCATGTGTTGTTTTCACATAGTCATACTCAGAATTTGATGGATGCACCAGACTGACATATTATGCAACTATTTTAAACCTCGACGAAGAATGAATGCCTAAGGAAACCATGTCCTGTGTTATAACTTATAACGAGACATAACTCAAATCCCAAATGATATCCTCTCTGACTTTGTGGATCACATGCAGAGACGAGAAGCGGCATAGCTAAGAAGGTCATAAAGAGAATGTTTTACAATGCTCATAACATGTCTAGTGTAGTAGAATGCTTAAACGTAAAATCATATAAATCTATGAGGCAATTTTCAGTTTCTCTTTGATTACATATACCATTGCTTCAACACATAAGGGTCGTATTCTTTAGAGCATGAGAAAATAACGGCGTCAAAAGCATCAATGGATGAAATGATTTGTGAAGAATGTAACACTCAAAGCAAGGATGATGTAATAACAGTCGAAGAAGGGCATCGTCCATACGTTTCCTGTGTAACCTTGAATTCATTTCCCAGGATAATGTTTGACGTATGACGTATTGGGTAAAAGAACGATTCAATTATAATGTAATGTAACTGAGTGGTGCTGTAAACTGCCTGGACATTCAAAATTCAATATAGTCTAAACAAAACTTCAAAATATTCAATGGATTCATAGTCTTTACTATTCGTTGTAAAATAAGAATCAAAACAGACGACCTCATGTGAACTACCTACCAGAAATTTGATAGGGAATATTTACCTACACTAGCGGGATTAGTGTTGAGGATTAGGCCTTCTTCATTATAAGTTTAACAAATACTTGCAGATCTTAAACCTGGCTGTCGAATGTGTATTTCTGCGTTTCAAAACTTCAGAAAGTCGTCAACGTTTAGTCATATCACAATTAGAAGGGTTAGGTTTTCAACAATAGAACTGATTGCGGGACCACAGAAAGATTACGGTCTTGTTAAACAGAAACACATTTAACATGTATTGAAAGGGACTATTCACTTGTTTGTTTTTTGGACAATTCTTCCTGTTGAGTTATGACTGAAAAGCACTTTATAGAACGTTAAACAATATAAAGCCAGCCCATTAAAGACCTTTCGAAACTTCAAAATCTAGCAGCGACCTCAACTACCGATGTTGAACAGGTTGTGAACAGTTTATATATAGCTCCTCAGAGAGACTTGTTGGCAGTTAAAAGCAATAATGACTGGTTTGCCTGTTGTATAATGTAACAAAGTGGGATATTCGGTAGTATACTTCAGTGTGGTATCACTTTACTTTTACGTCTGCTTCAATTTGAAGGTTTACTCGAACATAAGCCTCCGGAAAGCACACTCACTTCGCATACAGCGAGAAACCATCCTAATATGACCTAAGCATTTGATGAACAAACCAAATAATGTTATTTCATTTCTTCTGTAATGGAACTGCAGTTGCCGACACCCAATTGCTGTCCTCATTACATAATCGTAAGTGGCGACTATTTGTGATTTACTGTTTTTCTCTCCATTCTAAACAACATTTTTTTTTTCTAAATATCTCAGTTTAATCAAGAGTATATTCAGTGATGAAGGGTTTATTTCTGCCCACTGCTCAACATATAACAGAGTGTAAAAGATATTAGTTACAACTTCCTGATTTAAGTTAAACATCGTGATTATGTAACGACTGGTTCTCAAAATGTTAGTATAAAGGGAAAAGGTTCGGTGTACTGCCTAGGGCCTTTGGCATTAAACTTCAGTGTGATAGCACAATAAAATCGGCTTCAGTTACACACTATTGCAAAACCGCTAGCAAGAGCGTTAACATCCTAAAAACAAACGCATTGTGCACATTCATTAGGAAGCTGCCCTTTCATGACTATGGTTGTTGAAAGGACGTTAATGTTAAACCAACCGAGGATAATTGGTTTGCGCCTATTTTAAAGATGGTATTAAATCATAAATAATCGAGTTTATTATTTTACGATTGGGTGTATATCTCGTGATTATTTTCAATTAACCGTTGATTTAGGATTTGCGATTGAAATGTCGGAATTTTCTGGATAAAGAGGTAAAAGTAACGGTTTTGCGGATTTCACATTTTGTATTTTTTTTTCTGGTATATGTTGCACACTTTATTTGTGTTATGTAACTATTGAAAAAGTGTTATGAAGGATAGTTTTGTGTGCAATCGCATACACGATCATGACCAATAACATTATACCAGTCCCAGTGTTGCTACTGCCACCTTAAGATAAGGTTCTGTTATGACATTTACCATCGTTATGTCCAAACCTCATCTTGGCCGTAGTGTGAATCACACTCAGTCTAAATTGCAAAGGAAATGCTCGTAACTTTCTCGATTTATCTATAACTATGGACCAAGAGACAGGCGTAAACCTTTAATGATAACACATATGGGCTGTCAGTCTAACGACAGCCATTTTCCATTATCTAGAATTATCGACTCCGATCGATGTCTGATAATATACTAAACTGTTTAACGTATTTACTGTTATAAGAAAGAAGCCAATAAAGTGATATGTTCACTTAAATTTTAAGAATTGCTATGATAACATAGGCAATAAGTAGTTATAAAGCCATAAAGCCATAAAGGCTCTTAAACTACGTTAGTTTTAAGACCATATCAAATCTTGCTCACTTCATTTTATACGTTAAAAGTTAGAAATCTAACTAATAGGTAACTTATGGATATATTATTAGAGGACTAAGTGGTACGATCCAACAGCCAAAGTAATGCATAATGCGTTCCTAAACTCGGGAAGTAATTCAAAGAGATAGGAAGAGGGTCGCGGTATAGTTAGCAAACATGTGTATCGCGGTTGTTACATCTGCTCGAATGTCCCTTAACACTTTTTCATTTCATATATTCGTATAGTACATCACATGATTATTACTAGAAAACTAATGGGGCATTATACATAATCGTAGTTTCCCATGATACAAGACCAAAACCAAACAAGCAACTCACAGATTAATTTAACATTTATGGCAATGAAGGGGTAACTGATTAATTTGTCGGTCAATAGGCAGTGACGATTCGGTGATTGTATGATATAATTTTCAATTCGTTGGCAATTTGTGCACTCAGAATCACTGGATACTGCTATATTTCCTACTAAGGAACTGAACAACCCAGTAAATACCTATAATATTTTCTACAAAGTTCTAGGTTCTGCAATCTGTGAAAAGATTTGACTTCGTATGCCCATTCTGTTGACTATATTTGTAATTGTCTTGCACATTTTTGTTAGTTCTATACAGATAAAGTTTAACCGTTAATCCATCATGTTTGGCCCTAAAGATTTTCTCTGTGTTAACGGAGAAATAAGAATATCAAAATTATATAATATGGATTGGTAAAGTTTATATTCTTTAACGTCCTATCAACAGCTATGGTTATTGAAGGCCGTTCTCCCGATGAATGTGAGGTGACTTTATATGTTGATTACATGTGTTTTAACATCCTTGTGATAATGTGAGGCGGAAGCCAACCTTATAGCCCTATTGAAGCATATTGTTAAGGACACTCCAACCGGTCATGTTTTGCTGACAAAGGGTGAACCAGTCGTTAATGTTGATCGTTAAGAAGGATTAGTAACGTTCACATGTATGGCTGGTATTTTTGGACAGTGGACATCATAATAGTGGTCGAGACAGCAACAATATAGCAAGCCTTTGTCACGAAGAATGTACCAAGACGTAACTAAAATACAATATAAAAGAGTTCCTCTCATCAGTTCAGCACAGAAGGGTTTTAATACTATTTTAAAGTCAATGCTTTTAGTGGCGTATCCGCAGTATTGATTTACAAGCACTAACTTCATCGCATTATCTAATAATTTACCTTTGGTTTATGGTGTCACGACAATTCAGACCACGGTGAAAACTGCAGGTTAGGATAACAACTATATTTCCTTTGTTAATCATTAAGCGATCATAATTTAAAACAACAACTTTTGATGTCAAGAAGACATTAATTCTTGAAGACTGTAAATATCAAGGTTCTGATATTGAGAACCACTTGAAAACAAAACTAAATGTTATTTCAATCAGATTAAGCTGAAGGGAAGCTATTATGTCAATAGATAAAATTTTGAAAACAACTCGTGAACACTAAAAGCACCATTGTGATTTAAAATGCTTCAGGCAATTTGGAAATCGCAAATGGAGGCCACATGCACATATAGGTGTGTTATGCGATAAATAGATGGAAACAATAAACCTTGAAAAGCAAAGAATTTCACAGAGAAATGTGCTATGCTTAGATGCAGAAGTTATTTTAACACTAATTCTACATCGATGGATATGCAGGAACTGTTAACAAGAGATACAGGATGAAACAAGTGTATTTATTGACTCGCTGAAACATAGATAGAGACAAATTATTTCTTTCAATATGATGATAAGTCACAACAACAAATACACAGATAACTATGTAAATCTATTGTTATGCTTCAGGTGTCCATATATTGAACATATATATAAAATATCAATTCGTTTTTACTATTCGCCATGCTTATTGTTTAATAATATCCCTGTACAGAAGTGATACAGAATTAACATTGCCGTAGGTAATACGTGTTGTCTGAGGTGAAACAGTGCCTCCTAACTTCCCAGACGATATTACGAGGGAATGTATCCCAAAGGTAAATACATGAAACGATAAATAACTAGACTTGCATCTTTTGAATCCCTATGTTACGAGTTGACGACTTCCTGCACGAAAATCGACATAATGGGAGCAGGCCTTTGAATATCGAATCAACTGTGATGCGTAAACACCATAGGCTAGAGATGCAGGGATATAGCTATCCAGAACTGGAAAATTTAAAATGAGGGAGATTGAAATCATCGCCTTTACCATACAGCTTGGTGGAATGTTTCCAGATTGGTTTCATTGTAGGAAAAGATCGAGCTAAACATCTGATACAGAAGAGTCGGTCGTGCCCTTGCCTTTGATTTCCAGTTCTGGTATCAAAGGCAATTCGATTGCCTTTCCTATTCCAATTCTGTATATACATAGATATGGTCAATGAATTTTCCTGTTGTTTAATGACAAGACGTCATCAATATATCTAAAAGTGAAATCAAACGGCCTTTGTGACTTGTTGTGATAACCTCTTCAACATATTCAGCCTCGCATGAAATAAAAAAAAAATAAAAAACAAGTCTGCTCGCAACAAATTATAAAATATCGATTTGAAGTGTCCCCTTTTCCG
Source organism: Ylistrum balloti (assembly GCF_031769215.1). Lineage (NCBI taxonomy): Eukaryota > Metazoa > Mollusca > Bivalvia > Pectinida > Pectinidae > Ylistrum > Ylistrum balloti. The sequence continues at coordinate 887,396 of NW_026781932.1, read as the reverse complement.
TCCACTGTTTTCCGGTCTTGCATGAATCATACCAACAAATCACAAGTCTTAGACTCGTAAATTCCGACTTTCCACTTTCCCGGATTTTAGGACCCGTCAAAACATTTCCAGTTTCTTGTCGAACTTGGAAAAACTGGCTTTTTGGTGAAACAGAAAATCGTTAAATGCTCTCATGATAAATACAAAATCTTTCTCAATGCTACTTGCGAAAATGTCCAAAAATATTCCTTAAAATTGTTGTGAGGGTAACTTAAATTCCTTTATTTTTATCTGTTTACGTGTTTAACAATCAAAGTCTTTTTTAAAGAAGATATCCATTAGTCCATATTTTTTTCCGGTGAGACGTCATAATTGACAGAGTAACATGATAACATATTGAAGAAAGTGGTTCAGATAACAGACTTTAGACATTAAACTGTCAACAGACTGACAGAATTTAAATGTATAGTACTTCTTTTCCGTTAGTAAAAAATAAAATGATGATGATAATAAAGAAATAGCAATGATAAAGATGCTTTTTAGACTTTTAGAGTTTCATCCCCTCTCTCTCTCTCTCTCTCTCTCTCTCTCTCTCTCTCTCTCTCTCTCTCTCTCTCTCTCTCTCTCTCTCTCTCTCTCTCTCTCTCTCTCTCTCTTTATATTTTATTTTTTATGATGTCTTGAGTGATATGAATCATGTTCATGAAGTTGTGCTAGTCTTGGTTTTTAAATTACCGTAAGAGCAAGGATACCATTAATTCTGAGTTTTCCCACGGTGAAGATTAATATTGGTGTTTATTAAGATTTCAATGCAAGCATGTGTATCTCTACTTTAGCATAATTGTGTGAATAGCACGAAACAATTAGTTAGCATTGCAGTGGTAATTATATAGGGGAAAAATTATGTTTTTACGTGTGAAAACAAGAAACGTTACATCCTGCATCGATATCGGGGAATATAAAGCTCTCCATATCACTTCGATGTTTGCATGGAATTTTCGGTCATATCTTAAAATAATAAATTATCGTTTTACATCTTATTTTCTGAACATCTGTATTCGTAATAGTAGCTTTTGTATTGTTTCGAATGCAAAGTTACATAAGATTATTATGTCATGTAATGTATATGATTTTAATTTTAGAAAACACTTGGCATTTATAGCGCTGTAAATGTATTCAATTAACGCACTGCAACTGTTAGAGATCGTAACGGTAAGTTTAATAATTAGATAACACCTTGTGAAAATGCTTAGGAAGTCAAAGTTAACTGAAAACGTCTTGATTTAAAGTCAAGCGGATGTGGGCTCACGAACATGGTATATAAATCTACGTTATTACAGTTACTTACAGCTGTGCAATATACAGTGCATATTAAATTAGCCAAGAAATAACGATTATGTGATTTCATGGTTGATTTAAATGACGCTACAAAAATGTTAACTATTATTACACTATTGTCATTGAGCTCATAAACATTGTCCTGAATCTGTTTCATTTCTTTTGCTGTTTTGATATTTTCATTTTTGTTCAACATCTGTGGATAGTTTTAATACACTGAAGTGTCCATCTTCTTAAACCTATACTGAAGTTGTCTCCCTTCTTTCGAACATCATCACCCTCTGTATTTCCATATGACACTGAAATTGTTCCTGTTATCAAAACGTTGCAATAACTGTAACAAACAAACCTAACTTACCGCCTTCTGTTTTCACCATTACATTGGATTATTTGAACATACTTCAGTGACTGCCTTCCCCTTAAACCTTCCTTTCTCGACCCAATAAACACATAATACAGCCCTGTTTCATTTTGGTTTGAACTTTTGTCAAATATAATATTATTGTTTCCTTTCATATGGGGTTTTATGCTTATTTAAAATTAATCATAATGTTTCCTTTCTTTTAAATCCATACCTTCTATGTCTAAAACTATAACATTACCCACTTGTTTCTTTCTCCTGAATGTATGGCTATTTAATATATACCGATATTTTAATAGTTTTTTTCAACATACTGAATAACACCATTTTCAACAATGCCTAAGCGATTATTTACAACTTTGATTTACCTATCCAGTTGACACATGAAATAAATATTGTTGATATAAATCTTTCCTGGAGTTATTCATCCTTGGGCAATTTTTGGGATCACATAAATATGTTATACTTTCGTTTAAGAAAACATTTGTTCGAATAAACAGGTTCGACATTCTCTTGAGGATGCAAACCTTTCACACGAAAATATAGAACTATTTAGAAAAAAAACATATTTATTACAGTACACGGGAAACATTTTTTCGATGAACGCTAATATTTTTTAAGGAATAGCTGAACAGGAATCAGATTATTTTCTACATGTCTGCCATATAAACAGTGTAAGAAATAATCGATCCATCTTCGTGAAGACAGTTTGAACATAGGGCAGGGTGTAGCGGCGGAAAACGTCATGTCTCGACGCTAATTTCACACTTGTTATCCAATTTGGAGACCATACTCGCTTGTCAATGTTTCTATAATATTATCATGATCAATCACCGCCCTGAGCTGTCTTGTCTGCTAAACGGAAGTAATCGGCTAAGCATGGGCAGTATGGAATACTGTTGGAGCAACGAGTTGTCGTACAGGTACAGAGCGGCAAAGCATAAAAAAGTAATAAAGAATAAAAAAAATAGAATGTATATGGATACGACATTTTGTAATAAGACAGTGATAAGTGGCCTTACTCATTAAACATTTAGTCGTGTTTGTGTGCTGCTGGACGATTTGTATTGAATACACCAAGGGGAAGTAATTTAAGAACAGGTGGCGCTGCTAACTACTTTTTTGACAGTTGCATACCAAATATGACATTACGAAAATAACGCTTAAATTTAAAAAGACTGAAACCAGATGTTCAGGTCGTCTGCTTTACCGATAACACACGTCATATAAGTCTAATATTATAGCAATGTTAATTTCGCCCTTTATGGGAGAACTGCAACATGGACAACGAAACCACTGAGCTGCATGAGCATCGAACACGCACAACTGCATAGCTCATAAAAAATATATATCATTTCTCAATGAGATTTCGATAACTCCCAGGTTGCGATATTGGATACAAGTACGATTTCTATAATATCAAATCAATTGCGACATGAAGTCGCCGTTGGTTGATAAAGCAATGATGTTCCTTATTTATCTAGTAACAGAATAAACATTTGAAGGAATTAAAAAAATACTATGGTAAGAATTTAGTAAGCGGTAACTGCAAAAGAGAAAAGAGGTATGTCTGATAAACAAACTGTTCAAATTCAAATCTCGAGAATGCCATATTCCAACACTAGTTTGCTTGTTCGCACAATGTTGTAACATTCCTTTATATATCACCACAGTGAAAAAAATACTAGTTGTTTCTCACTCCTTAGCAGAACTTGGCAAATAATAAGATTTCCTTTACGTGGAAGGTTGCCATTGAGAAGCAGTACTCTTAAATTTGTCTTTCGAAAACAGGAAACGAGGAATTATAGGGCTTTCGTCATCCTCGAAATCCTAGGGTTTAAGATCATTAACCCCTAGAATTGGACTTTTGTTGGTTTGAAGCATGTATCATTTTGTAAGAATCGGTGTTAACAGATTAGCAACAATCTCTTATATAACATGTTTATAGAAAGTTTTGCATAGTTTAAATCTGCAATTCTGGGAGTGAAGTCTGAAGTTTGATTTTCATGTTCAATTTATTCTGCATAATTGTAAAACGCTTCCTCTCATTCACATTGTTTAGTATGCAATGTATTTTTGTCTACCTACTCTTGTGCGTAGTCATTAGTAGAGTACACTCGTTCCTATTTGCCGGTCGGAATCCTCTGAAAATTTCAAGTAGTTTTCTATTTATGAAAGTTGTTTGGGCGCTAATTTATACTCTAGTGTCTTGTAGCCGAATAAAGATGTAGAACAAGTATCTGATTAAGTCGAGAAGAAATCCTGTTTTTTTTAAAGGATTACAACATGACCACCTTGAACAAAGTAGAAGTTGAATTTTTAACAGCAATTTGAGGTATCTCCTCTTTGATATACTTGTTCAAAATAACATTATGGTCGACATGGTGATCTCACTGAGAAATAGTTTATTTCATTGTGTGACATGGAGCTGGGCGTATTTGATGCTCGTTAGTTTGCGTGTGTGTTCCGTTGTTGCATACCTTGTTATCATTTGAGAACGTGACATTACTTACTTGAAGTGACCAAGGTTAACATGGCGGGTGTCGTCGATGAAGCAGAAGACGGTTACCCTTCGAGAACACCTGCTCTTATTCTCCTTATTTCAGGTTTCTCCGTGTAAATCTTTCTTTTGTTCATATTTTGATCTAGTTTTATGGAGCTTTACTTTGAATTATGATTATGTTGCCATGTTGGTATTTTCTTGATGTTTTATTAATTCTCTTACCATATGTTGGCATAATCTTAAAATGCCGAGCTGTATATCAATTAATACTTTATTCATGGCGTGTAGAAAATTAACCATATTATGAACAAATGATAAAATCCACAAGCTAGTTGTTTAACGTAATTATAACATAGACCATATTCGTTGTCCTATTCAACAAAAAGACACTTTCATTTACACTGTAATCATTGTTGAATGATCCTGTTGAATTGCATCTTTATTTCTAGAAATGCAAACCGGACATTAAGTTTGAAACATTGTGTTGGCATGTTATGGCCTGCTGAAACTTTTTTTCTATCTGTTATCAAGGTTAATCTAGGACGACAAGTCAAATTATCATTACCGTGGGCTTTACAACAGAAGCGAACAATGGATAATGTTGATAGATTGTACACAGAGGGAAGCAGGTGTTATCTAACTTTAAGTGTACAATTTTTATTGCAGCAATGTTTCTTGTTTTATATGTCAGAATGTTATTACACTGACTGACATGGTTATTGAAGACAGGTTTCACAGATGCATATAATGTGTACTTTTTAAACTTACGGAAGTTCAACACCCTGTGTTCCCGTTTCAGAAATCGTAAAAGCCTACAAAAAGCACGTCAGGAGTCGTAAGAATTGTTGAAAACTGTTCGTACATTGGGTATATATTGCTAAACGTCATATCTACATTTAGGATCATTTAAGGACGGCCTCTTAGTGTATGAGATGTTTGTGATGAATGTGAGTTTTGGGGAGGCTGTTGAGTTTATATATGCCTCAATGTAATGGTGTTGAACTTAAGCTTATTCTATAGTGCTACCCCACTGAAATATCGTATCGTAGGTACTCTGCAGCACACCCAACCCGGTCACGTTGTGTTGGGAAAGGGTAGTCCAGTCGTTACACTACAATAGTGTGGAACGTATGGATGGCACATATAATGAATTATAAAAAGAACGATGGTCCAATTATGTAGGTCGATGGAGATTTAGTTTTAAAAATTTTATCTATTCATATCATGTAAGTCTATGTTTGCGATTAGGTGCATCAAAAACAAACAATTCTCTGCAAACTTTAAAAAGAAAATACGAGAAGACCGTGTTTCGGAAGAGTAAGCGTCTTATGCTTCACTGATGACACCTGCAAAGAAAATCGTGGTCCACCGTAGGAAGAATATAATAGCATGGTAAGCAAGAAAAAAAGGGAACCAACTTCATATCCCTCATAAGGAAATGTGACGTTTCCCGATGAAATGATTATGGCGACCATAGCCCTCCGCTATCATTTTCATCCATCTGCATCCTTGGAACACCTGTGAGGCGAGATTTAGTCTAATATGTCTCTCAGAATCCTGTTTAAAATGTGTGAGGAACGAACTCTTTTTTTTATTCTTTTTAAAAGATAAAATCACTGGCGTTCTGATCAGGTTAGGTTAATGTTTCTCTGATAATGTCTTTTATTAAAGCGACATCGGGGAGCCCAAGAAAATGGCCGGCTTTTTTATTCCGCTGTATAATTATATGAGGCGGCTAAAAGTGGGCCCTCTGCAGAATTTAGTGTCTTCTTTCATGTCTTCTACAAAGGGGACATTGAAGACGCCAAATAGAACCAATGTCCCCATTGGGTCTGTTATTTCTTTCTTTGCTTTGCTTTGTTTTTCACACTTTGTATCCCTTTTGACAATCGTTCTCATATAACATTTGAACGTAGCTGTTGCGACGATATTGTGCCCATCAAAAACAAAATTCAACAAATGTCTTTCTCAAAAATCAGAGTCTGGTTAATTATTACGAAACCATCAGCTGTCGATTCACGGCATAGAGAAGAAAACATTGAATTTTTCCGATAGTCTACACCAACATTATTTCCGGAAACGTTTTAATGCCCTTTTTTAAATAGCAATCATGATCAACAGAAACGGCTGCATCAACGTGTGGTTTAGATATGCGAGAGATGATGAAAATTTTGCCAAGTTTCGTTCATGGATAGGTTTTGCAAATACCAATCGCCTGTGTATATCTCTAAAATAACTTGATTTGAAAGCTTCATAACATCTGTCATTTATTTTGCTGTGGGTTGATTTCAACAGATAGTTTTGTTTATGTGTGTGGAAGGTTGCATTAAACATAGCATCGCTTTTGCAATTGGTTCTTATTAATAGGAAAAATTATTATTTCAACGTCGTTTTGATGTTTTTATGGTTTGTTTTGATGTTTATGTGGGAGATGTATTTGTTTAATTAATCAATTATCCGCCAGTGTAAAACTCTTGTGTTATATACATATACCCTAATGCACATAACCTTACGTGCACTTATTTTGCACGGACTGGTGCTAGGTTTTATAATCGTTTAGTTTTTATAAGTAGCAAAAATTTATAAGATTCATTTCCTAGTCTTTTTACACTTACTTTTCCCCACCGGCAACCGGAAGTAACTATAGTTTTGCGTTGTGTCCGGCCGTCCTTCCATCCTTCTGCCACATATATCTTGTCCGGGATCTATCTTGTACACAACCCAATACAGGAAATTGATATTTGGAATATGGATTCACTTGGTGAGACCGTATGTCGCTCTGATCTTCATTTGACCTATACTGACCTCTATCAAAGAAAAATATTTTCCGAATCCTATCTTCTATACTACAAATCACGGAAAATATATATTTGGAATAAGAGTTTACTTTGGTGAAACGGTGTTTTGCTATCAAAACTATGTAAATGTGACCTATATTTAACTTTGACCTACATCAAAGACTTTCTCCAGACCTTATGTTTCACACTTATCACCATAACTTTGTACTTGGGGTATGGGTTGCTGAGAAGGTGTTTTTGTGGGTGACTGAAATTTGACTAATTGTCTTATTTTGTAAACAAAGCGAAAACAAAGGCATGCCAGTATTTAGTTAAAACTAACAAATTGCATACTTTTTACGGCCCTCGATTACCATTTTTATGCTGATTTCATTATACCGTGTTACGTTGTATATACATGTAACTTGGCAGTTGACATATTGGCTTTCCTAATGAACCCCTTGCACATGTCCCGAGGCCCTTTTACTGCTAATCATCTTTAGGCTTTAAGCACCTGTTATAAATCTGAATAAACTATTCAGGTATATCTTAGCAACGCTCAACTTGTATACAACCATATTAGTTTCATTATTCCTTTTGCAGAAATGCCAGTTTCTATCTACACAGTATCGGAAATTGATATGGAATAATAATTTTCATTTGTGTACCAGTCAATAAGTCATTTAACATATGACTGACATTTCTATTTTATTTGATCTTTGGTCTATGACAAATATAATGTTATGAATACCATCTCTATAGGATAACCGTGATTCACAAGGTCTTACTACCCACATGTAGTCATAATGCGGGTTTGTGCAATATATCAGCGGCCTTTATGAACCTCAAGATACATGTCTTCCGTAGACTAATACCATTAATACTCACCAGTACCAGATTCATCATAACGTCTAAAGTGGTGAATCTCTAGAATTCATCAATATTTCTCAATACCGACATCTTTAAAATCCAAAGTAATGCTAAAGAGTTGCTGATCAACTTCAAATTCCGATGAATGTATCTAGTCAGCTCTAGTTTGTCCATTCCGACATGTTTCCGGTTCAGCTACAAAATGATAGATAATTACAGCGACAGTGCAAGCTCGTCCTCATCCAAACTAACAAGTGGGTCATAATTAATGAATGGTTTGAGGATTTTTAAACATTAATATGTACTGTTAAGACTCCTTAATATAAAAACAGAACCATCATTCAAATACATATTCTATCGAACTAAGGCAAATTATTAACAAAAGAAAAAGCCATCCAAGCGTTCCTAAAGAGAAAGCGTCTTCTGCTTAAGCGACGACACCCAACATGTAAATCTTGGTCAATCCAAATAAGTTGTGTTATGTGTTGTTCCCAAATGAGAGCTTCCAACATTATTTCGCTAAAAGAATATTTCTCGATAGAATCGTTATGATGACCGTGAATCTTCCTCATATTTTACATCAATCTGCATATCTCGAATTCCTACGTAGTAAGTTCGTTTGTCAGTTGTTGACATTTTGTACAAAAATCGTAAAATTGTGAAAAAGCCCAAGATCATCGAATCAACTGCGACATGTAGCAACCATGGGTTTGTGATTCTGGCATATTGACATCCAGCAATGGGAAATTCACAATAGGAAAATTGATATCATCACGCAGGGTGGAAAGCCATCTCGTTTTGGTTTTATTGTAGAGAAATATCGTGTATTTGATTTCCAAACCCAGTGGGTATATATGATGAACAATGTCAATATTTATGTACGACAATATATACCTGAATGTTAACTCAAAGGACTTCAAAAGGTCTGTGTGACCCGCATATATGAACTTTATGATAAAATCATCTACGACTGAACCCGTATGTAAAACATTAAGAAAATACTGAAAATGTCAACATATTAATAATCCAAACTCATATTCAATAGAACAAGGACAAAATATGAACAAAAGAAAGATTTAAACGGAAACTCATGAAAAAGGACAATGAAACTGAGACCAGGAATTCCGGAATAGTAAGCGGTTTTGCTTCATCGACGACAGCCGCCATGTTAACCTTGGTCAATCCAAGTAAATATATCAACGCATATCATGAAAAATAACAAATTGATAAAAACAATTAAACACATATTAAACACTTGCACAGTTATGAATTTAATATAAACAAACGCATGTAATTTACATTCATTTATTCAAATTTAATTTCCTAAATGTTCATGAATTATCTACATCATCTAAATCAGTGGTAAATGAATAAGTTAATCAATATTTATAAAGTTAATGCTTCACGTGCCGGACACTTACATAAAGAAAACACTTGTACATATAGCTGTATTGTTGAACACATCATTTCACCAAGGTTACAACTTTCACGCTTGAAATACTTCTATATATTAGCATTCCGAACACGTATATAGATAAAACTTTATATATACAAACTTTTTTTTCATTTCAGTTATAACAAGCGCTATTATACTCACGGGCAAATTAAACCTTTCGTATCTATTCAAACGTGTATAACTTATTGCATTTTAACACGTGTGACATTTCCACTCTCACACTAATATTATATACTAACAGATTTAACAGAAGTACGTACCATGTACATAAACACATATACCATAACTTATATATCGGGCTAGCTTCCCTCCCCATTCTAAATTTTGACTTTTTTTTAGATCACTTTGGATGTTCTTCAGTCGCCTCCTAGTTTTCAACCTTTAGACCCCTAGCATCACTAACGAGTCCTAGAAGGACAAAACAGCTGTATGATGTCGTTTAATTGATTGTTTGGCACTACTGTATCTAATTTGTGTTCAAAGGTGCTATTCACTTTTATAAGTCTTTTGTACTGCTTTTTTGTATATACAAGAATATCGAACGAATCATTACAGATACAAATTTGAAACCCTAAACACAATACATAAAACCTTTACACTTTCTGTAATGTTCACGTGCATGTAAATACAAAAAAACAGTACAAATAATCAATTGATATAATGTATTTTGCAAATAGTAATTATAAATTTACTAATGCTTGCACGATGTAACCTTGAAATAAATTGTAGATAATTACAGGTTTTTTTTCATGCAAGGAATACATTTTACTTGCAAGGTTAAGAGATTTGACCTTGGCGCACTCACTAACCTACAGTTCAACTCATGATCAGTTAGGAAATCTAATCGATATTGGATCCTGGACTACTGGGTGTCCTCGGTACTGGATAAACAGTTACTCAGGATTAAGTTTGATTTGTATGTGGGGTCCCTGGTAAGTATACATCTAATGCAACACAAAGCTGTAGGCCAATCTGGTCCGCTTAATATCTCTATATTGCAACACCCTATTATATCTACAGTAACACCCAACGGATGTCTCTCCTATCACCCAATGATACAAGGTCCGGGTTTCGATCTATCTACAGAAACATCCTGTTCGTGGTCCTGGCTTACAGCGTCCACGGTAACGCGCAGAGATATGTACCGTGGTGGTCTACTCTGTATCCCAATGCTTCTCCTGTCGCTGTTATTGCTATGAGAGGAAGCAACATGACGAACGACGTGGGTCATTCCGTATAGGAAATGAATCTGTACGAATGCTACTTCCATGCAAAATTTTTTTTTAAACTTTGTTGTAGCGTGCTGTGCTATGAAACAGTCGGGTCGGACGCCAGTGCTATCTATGTCCAGATAATATGTATATTAGATTAAACATGAGAAGGTTTATATCTCACTAAAGGAACAAACAGTGTTTTTCCCATTCTCTCCCAATCATTCAAAAAATATTTAACTAAAAGTGTCACATATGATTGCTTAAAATCATGTCAGATTAAATCGAGTTAAACAGACTTAGTATGACATAAGACTTTTACAAGGGATTTCTATACCAGAACTTAATATCTATATACATGCATCGAAGCATCCCACTGCTACAAATCCGTATGTGCCTTGCCTCAGCATGAGAGAGAAACAGCACGGGCCGCGCAATTTCCATGCAACATATGTGCAGTGAACATCGCTAATGCATTTCTTCTCGTATCTAAAAGTTTTTTTTTTATATTTTCAAGCCTTAACGAGTAGGTAAATGGTTATAATGTAATGATTAAATAGGTCAACAAGATCACACTGAAGGCTAAAATTGGTGGAAAACAGAATATTTTCACACGCTTTTTTTGCTGTCGTAGAAACTTTAAACTCTGGTTTGTTGATAACAGCCATCGACAAGATTAACACTCCATATATATTCTGTGTAGGTTTTGTAGTAAAATTGCATCTAAATCAGAGTCGAAATAATTTTTCATTGTCATCATCAAAACCGTATCGTGGGATTTTTAAGCCATTGTGGTAAGTTTGCAATTTTTTCAGTGTGATCGACATAGACAAAATAATGTTGTGGGTTGTTTATTAAATCAAAGTTGTGAAGTTGGGTATTGATACACCAAATAACTAAAGATATTATTTCTAGGTTATAATAAAACCCTGCTTCATTATTCACAATCACTTTAAAGGGAAACGGTTGGATTTTAAATGTTGTAGTGTTGTATCAGGGGACGACACTGATAGTATTGTTTTTTTCAGACGAAACTAGAACGATGCTTGGATTCCGGTAACGTCGCAAAAGACGGTGAGCTAGACAAATTCTCTTTGTTTATGGCGCTGTTTTTTCACATTTCGCTTCCGTTCAAACCGTGACACGTTGTCGGCAAACCGGATATCCCTCTGATTTGTTTACACCGACATCAGTGGTTACACTATCGCTATAATTAGGTCAGCAAAGGTCAGTAAACAATCTGTTACGTTTCACGTAATTGAACTTCTGAAATATCCGTGTCAAACTTGACGGCCATTTTAACGAACGGTAACTCTAACTCACATAAAGAAATAGCGACTTCACAGACACAAATTTGACATCTTTAATCGAAATTATGATATTTAAATAATGGTGACGTTTTCCACACGAAATGCGATAGATAAAAATGTAACTTGTTCAATGATTCTAGTTGCAATTTCATTTTCTCAATCATACCAACAATGTCTACACAGTTCTTGCCTTTACAGTCCGTCGGAACACCACATTTTAACTGATAATTGTTTTTTTATATGTCTTGATTGTCAATTCTTACTATTTATTTATTTATGTGACAGCACAACCGAAATTTATGTTTAAATGGACGAAATGAGTAGATTTTGTTATTTGTCCGCATGCGTTTGATTTCGGGCAAGCATTGTAACACTTGAAATCAGACTCTTCACATAATTCAAACACTCTCTGAGCTTCAAACTAACGCTAGTCGACACTCTCTGTTGTGTCTACCACCCATGGCTGTTTTGATCAGAGAGAGCAGAGTTCATCACGTGACCTTTGTAAAATGACCTCTTGTTTCACGCTATACGCGTGACAGAGCGAAATAAATTAATTTCTATGAAGCTGGATCTAAAATTGCACACATTGTTTACACTCTCCAAACGGATAATGATATAAATTAGTGCTGGGTCGCTCCAATTTTATTTTAATTGTTTGACGTTGTTAACAAAATGTTTATGCAAACTTTGAAATATCATAACTACACAATTTTACACAGAAATTTAGATGTTATAATGTTTTTTATTAGTTATGAAATGAATATCTAACCATTTAGTCTCTTTAATGTCTGCATTTTGATTCGTACGTTCACGCAGTAAGCAGGTGATGTCTTGTTTATATAACCAGTAAAAACACGTAGAATGCACAATAGTGACAATCAGTTCTACCGAAAGGTACCACAGGTGTTGCAAAATAGTTCAGCTACAACGAGGAGGTGGGTGGGTTGGAGGGGTTGGGGGGAGAGCTACAACGAGGAGGTGAATGGGTGGGGGGTATAATTGTTAAATGTCACTGCATATCGTAAAAAGGCGTCTAGTTGTGGAGCGTCCCTTGCGAATGGGGATAGGATGGTAATTGAGACGACAAAATATAGAATTTAGCTCTCAATGGAAATAAAGACCACGAAAATAACTCTAGTGATCTTTAAAGACTATTGTCCGTTCTGATATCAATTTGTGTAGACTCAACTGCTGACAATGTGTACGGACTTCATCTCGCGTTTGTTATAATGGTGACACGTAACACAAAACATTTCGTGGTTTGCTAAACAGATCAGCCAATTGAAACCTTCGTTATAGTAGTGGTGTAGCACTTTGTCGTTGTCTACATTCTTAAATTTGACTCATAACAGGAAAAATACGGTCGACGGAAAAACCCTATATCCTTGACTATCCGTTTATTTACAAATATAGTTAGAATTAAATAAGTAAGCGAGTCGTCGTTCTCATTAAATGCACAGGAAATAAATCTAGATTTCGTTTACTTATAGGTTAGGTATTTACTTACTACTCACTTACAATATTTACCTACATGTATCCTCCTTGTCATCTAGATATGACGTTTAACATGTCCGGTTGTGTATGTATCCTATTTGATCAGTTATAACGGCTCACTTCTGCTTGTATTCCTTCCAATGCTGTGTAATATATACCGTGCTATACACACGGGGTGTGTATACAGATCAGGGGTTTCCTTGTGACGGAGATATAGCCCGTGATTTATCTATAAAAGACACCAAAACAACCATCGTACCTGCATTACTGAATTGGCCGTTCAGGACGAAGCAAGGCATAGGCGCGTTCGATGCTATCGATGATAGTAAGTTGAGTACGCTAAGACTGACTACTTAATAGCCGTGGACGAACTGATACACCAAACACGCTTCAGGACTACTCGTAATGCAGAAACTTGTGCACGTGCGGATATTCATCTGTAAGACGTCCAGCGGGAATAGGGCATGAAAACATACCCTGAAGTTTTTTGGTAAGCTAATCTGAACATTTGAGAATGACAATGTATTAGTTTAAATTTGTGTATTTAAACTGTTTAAGTAGAGTTATTCTTCAGAGAGCTTGTTGTCTCTGATTGATAATACCATGTCACGTGACAATGACAACTGAGTCTCTAGAGATTTTGGAAGCGAGTTTCCTCGATCGGGATGTTAAAGCTAACTTTGAAAAGTGCATATTGTTGAGAGCAAATTCCTCTATATATTTAACGTTCACATCCGGACTTATTTAAGAGGTGTCAGATCCAGTGTTACAAAATGAATCAAATCGTGTGTTATTTCATGCATGCAGCAAGGTTCATTCGGAAGATCAGAAGATGACCACATATCCCTTAACTAAGAACACAAACGTTACATTCCTTTGATGTATTTGTACCACGTGTCATCATTAACACCAATACATTTTGATTTTATTCATGTAGATTAGAATTAGAAAAAAAATGCTGATACTTTAATACTGAACTGTTTCTAGAGAGAAAAGCTTGGCAACTTTCATTCATCACGTATTTACTATTTTTCCTAAGGCATTTAGACCGAATAAATCCTGTGTATAGGTCTCCGTAGGGTAGCAGTCGTAATAGGACAAATTTGTTCTGTGTTAATAGGGTTTACACATGATTAGAAATGTTTTGAAATTTCTCTGTAAGTGTAATGTCAGCTTAAAGGGATGCCGAATGTAGCAAAATAAACACTTGAAGGTTTAAAGGAGATTATCTGAAATTGTAGTGTCCGCTAAATCGCCAAACGATGATGAATAATGGTGTTCCTTGTCAATGGATGAGGGTATTACAGTCGACATAACAGAACATCTTGAAATATTTTGGTTTGTTGTTTTCTATAAAAGAAAATCACGGAGTGGATGTGACATGGCTTTAATCTACCAGAACAACTAGCGTGAAGAGTATTTTTCTATAAAGGACGTTTTCAGTACTATCTCTGCTAACCTGAGGCTAAATCTAAATATATAAACGTATCTCATAAATGGTTGGTAGAATAACATACAATGTGGAATGGGATGTTTTGACAAGATAGAGGCATACCTCTATATGTAAATACCCAACACAATCACACAAGTCTATTTCATACTGGTGTAATTCGGCGAGAGAAGATACACGTGTAATATACTGAGGTATACATCACTTAATGTTTATCTTTAAAAGCCTGTGATTTACAGCGTCGTTTTTTTAAAACTTTCAATTCAAATGCTTGGTATAGATGTTAGACTATAATTCTCGTAATTTTGATGCTATCATGCTTATTTACGTTCCAGAAAGGTTCGGATTCACAACAGGACAGACTGAAATAACACCGGTATTTACCGCAGAACTACGTGGATGTATACATAAACAAATCAACGTGTTTTCATGGCATAATTAGACAATGTTGACGATTTATCTGGTGACATAAACCATCGTTAATGTAGTGTACTGGCAAATGTCGTGCACCTGATAGGCAACAAGTGATAACGTTTGGAGTACTTGTGAATACAGCATGTCTGGAAATGATTCCTTAAGCAAGTCGAATCATTTGCAAGAAATATTGAACGCAGCTTTTCTGAAATGTCTGCGGGAGGTCCTTTCCCAGCCTTATCCTGACGACGGTAAGTTAAAATTTAAACTTTATTTATTTAACTTATCTAATCAAATTCGAAGTTTTGAATTAAAAAAAAAAACCCAAAGGTAATAATACTAAAGTGTTGTCAGTGTTAGATAACACTGCTCACGACTTTCCTTTTATCAACTATTGATTTCAAACTTCGTGTTATTCAAATATCTGTTTAAACAAATCCAACAACTGCAGATGTCCTGAAGATGTGTATTTACACGCGGACATTTCATATCATTTCTGTCATAAAATCCATTTTACTTGTTGTCCTAGCGTCTCAAAAGTGTCTGGATTTTAACAGAGGACGTACTGGGTAGGATTCCAACGTCTCTGTCAACGATATTAGCGGTCAGATATGTCACGTGTCTTCCGTGTTTTGTTTACATTTTGTACGACTTCCTTATATTTGTAAATAAAAGGGAAATTTTAAACCGAAAAAATACACTCTTAGTCATAATGAGTCAAAATATGTTAAATGTTAACTTTTTAAAATTATTACTAACCCCGTGTATATAGAAAGCTACCCAAGAAAAACCTCTTGTGATTCACGCCCTAGTACACATATACAACGTAAATATACTGTACAGTCTAGCCATAACATCACAAGAGAGAACTTATATCTCCAACAAGCTAAGAGAAAATATACAGAGAAAATTAAATTGATAGAATTCAGTTTAAATTTCAGACTTGAATTTCTTAATTTAAATCTGACTTAAATTGCAAGAGTACTTAAAGTCTAAAATTTAGAAATTTCAATACCGATCAAGAGCCGGCGTTTCTTCTTAAAAACCAAGCGACAGAGATAGTTTGCATAAGTTGTAAGTCAATAATACACCAGGTAATACATTAAATGAAATGCACACAAGCTCACTTGGGTATAACATTTACTGTCGTTTAGATACAAAGTTATGAATACATTTGTTTTCATCAATACTTTTTGCACAAAGGATATGATCTGTGTGTTAACCAGCACGTATATTCAAATAGAAATCATTCTTGGTAACTTTTTTTTTCAAAATATGCTCAACTTGCTGATAACTTAAACATAACCTGGACCATTATACGAAAACAAAATCAGCATATGAAATATATATATAGAATGTTATTTTGATAAATGGCAAACATGAAACATTCCATAAACATGACAATATTGTAACAAAAATAAACAATAACAAATCGAGATAGACCCCTTCAGCTGACAACACTTAATACCGATATATGTTGCAATTAGCGAGTAATAGATTGAGGTAGATCACATAATAAGATAACATTTTGTTACTCAATAACATCCTATTGTTTGAATAAATACATCACGTCACTGAAGAAGAAACAACTCGCTGACAGTTGATATGTTGTATTGATTTTATGTCTGTCCTTCCTTATTTCTGTTCATATATTGTGTTACTGAAGGAAATAGGGTACAACATACTCTACGGGGACCCATTAAGCTGTGATAATTTTTTCAACGTATCAAGGAAATGTTTGTACGATGTCACGTTGAAGTGAAAAATATCAAACAGATAGCGAATATGAAAACAAAATTCGACTCGAATTTTACAAAAGTATGTCATCGAGATATAAATTCGTCTCTCTTGACCTAGGTACATAATAATTATGATATGCCGGATCTATTAATAGGATACCGGAAACATCTGTGGTAATTTAACATATATGTACACAAAGTATAAGTATTGAGAGGTCAAAGAAGGGGTTTGTTTGAATTGAAATGTTAATTTATTTGCGAAATCAATTAAAATGCATTGTAATAATGACAGCAAACTCAGATATAAGTGTCGATGTGTGTTAATTACAAATTTAATAGGAACGACGATGTTAACGAAGCCTTCGGCCATTTTGCACACACGACACAGATAAAACCCCCTTTAAACACATGTTACAGTTAGGTTATCATGTTGACAGCGAGATAGAACATGGCTCTATTACTGACCAATTAAGGTCAATGTACGAGTGGGTTGCAGCAGTATGTCTTAAGTAGGAGATTCTCGTTCATGTCTTGCTGCTATTTATCCAACATTTTCCTTCCCATAGCGCATTGCGGTGTCCTCTAAAGTGTAAGGAACGATAACTCTGGCAGAGAAAATTTTTTATTCAAAGCGGTAGAACCTTGATAAACTTTACGCGTCAACATCGCCGATCCTGCAATCTTGTGTAATCATTTACGCTCAGACTGACAACAGGAATCAAATGTAACGTGTAGATATAGATACTATATGTTGCAGAGCGAGTTTATGAATGACCAGGTGTTCCCTGCCCACGTGTTTCCTCTGTTTGTCTAATGAATCTTGATTTGTTATCGGTACCACTAGAACAAGCTAAGTGTATGTCGATCGGAAAAGAGTTGTGATTTTTAGATAAGCTATTCTTCTTTATTGGTCTCATTTAATATATATGCAAGTAATATGTTTTTTTTTCAGTTTTCCTCGCAGGCTGTCAATTATCATTCATTGCAAAAATGAACACCATGGTTAGAAAACTATACTGGACAATATTAATACAAGTTTCGGGCGAGTATCTCGAAGGTTCCTTAAAAAAACAAAGAGTCTTTTTGTTTAAATGCCACACTGACACAAAAACTTTCACTAGTGATTGCAAACTTTGCAATCTGTTCTCATTAGTGTGTTACACGTATCAATCAAACACATAACACTTAAATGTGAAGGTTACGCGATCATGCTCAAGAAGGACGCCTCTGTTTGCCAGAAATAACTACAGGACCATTTTCGTCAACGGAGATTCAAAATTGTACCTGTTACTACTGTTTTGATTGAACTGAATCAATTTTACCTTGTTTCATGACAATGCTATTATAAGCTTAACGACTTTAAATCCTCCACTCTACAAAACTCAACAATAAAAATGCAACTGTATATTTTAAAATGCATTTGCTCCACGTAATTTTTAGTTTCTCCACTCGGCCTCAGTTGATGTGAAACAAAGCATTTGAATTCTGAGATTTGAGTTTGCATTTTGGTGATATGGAATATACATTTCTATAATTACTAAGGCATATTTCATTACTTAAATTTAGCTTTGATAGCGGAAGGGATGTTATCAACATGAACGTTTTATCAATAGTGGCTAATTTCCTGTTTACAGTAATGATCGGCTACAAATGATATCTTCATTGATTTTTATCTAACTGAATAACGCTGTTGCTATCTATCAATGACTTACAGTAATATGATAGTCATGCAATTTGGTAAGGAGTTCCGGGTGTCAGTAAAACTTATGTTCTATTAGGCTATAATCCTACTATGAAGTTACCCTCATTTATAGAGAACAATAGAAGGAAATGAAATTCAGTTTAACAAGAATTTTGTGTGATATTAAACGGAACTTTACAATAACAGCAATTAACTGAATGCTACATATGATTCTACTTATGATAAGATATATCCGTTTCGTTAAATGTCTGTCTGAATACTTAACACTTGGCAATTATTAAAGAGAATGGGAATCTTAAATCCATGATACAGCGACTTTCAGTAGACTTTTATCAGAAACCATCGAGCGATAACACCTGAATATAATTACATTCTCGTTATACCATCAATTACATTATAAAGTTATATTTCTCTATAACAATATGAATACTCTTAAACATACTGAAAAAATAACTGTTCGCACGTGTTCCCCATAAGTTTTGTTAACGGTGGGTAAGTATGAAGGTTTAGGTGTAAAAGACATCTGGTGAACATGAGGTTGCCCAAATATTGCATAGTTTACTCTTAGTGGTTGTATCAGTAAAACTATTGTTTTCTCCGTGATATTGTTGTGATTATGAAGTCAGTAGGTATTTTCAAGTTTTGTCTTGTTTCCTCGATTTAGCTTTTATGATACTTTGTTTACCTGGCAAGTTAATCCTGAAATAGAATGGGCGATGTAGTCTTTATATCAGAAATACTCATTACTGCGATAACTTAATCGGAAGTGTTTAGTTTCTCGATAACTTAATCGGAAGTGTTTAGGTTCTCGATAACTTAATCGGAAGTGTTTAGTTTCTCGATAACTTAATCAGAAGTGTTTAGAATCTCGAAAACTTAATCGGAAGTGTTTAGGTTCTCGATAACTTAATCGGAAGTGTTTAGGTTCTCGATAACTTAATCGGAAGTGTTTAGTTTCTCGATAACTTAATCGGAAGTGTTTAGAATCTCGATAACTTAATAGGAAGTGTTTAGTTTCTCGATAACTTAATCGGAAGTGTTAAGGTTCTCGATAACTTAATCGGAAGTGTTTAGGTTCTCGATAACTTAATCGGAAGTGTTTAGGTTCTCGATAACTTAATCGGAAGTGTTTAGTTTCTCGATAACTTAATCGGAAGTGTTTAGGTTCTCGATAACTTAATAGGAAGTGTTTAGTTTCTCGATAACTTAATCGGAAGTGTTAAGGTTCTCGATAACTTAATCGGAAGTGTTTAGGTTCTCGATAACTTAATCGGAAGTGTTCAGGTTCTCGATAACTTAATCGGAAGTGTCTAGTTTCTCGATAACTTAATCGGAAGTGTTAAGAATCTCGATAACTTAATCGGAAGTGTTTAGGTTCTCGATAACTTAATCGGAAGTGTTTAGTTTCTCGATAACTTAATCGGAAGTGTTAAGGTTCTCGATAACTTAATCGGAAGTGTTTAGGTTCTCGATAACTTAATCGGAAGTGTTCAGGTTCTCGATAACTTAATCGGAAGTGTCTAGTTTCTCGATAACTTAATCGGAAGTGTTAAGAATCTCGATAACTTAATCGGAAGTGTTTAGGTTCTCGATAACTTAATCGGAAGTGTTTAGTTTCTCGATAACTTAATCGGAAGTGTTTAGGTTCACGATAACTTAATCGGAAGTGTTTAGTTTCTCGATAACTTAATCGGAAGTGTTAAGGTTCTCGATAACTTAATCGGAAGTGTTTAGTTTCTCGATAACTTAATCGGAAGTGTTAAGGTTCTCGATAACTTAATCGGAAGTGTTTAGGTTCTCGATAACTTAATCGGAAGTGTTTAGGTTCTCGATAACTTAATCGGAAGTGTTTAGTTTCTCGATAACTTAATCGGAGGTGTTTAGTTTCTCGATAACTTAATCGGAAGTGTTTAGGTTCTCGATAATTTGGTCGGTAGTGTTTAGGTTCACGATAACTTGGTCGGTAGTGTTTAAGTTTCTCGATAACTTAATCGGAAGTGTTTCAGTTCTCGATAATTTGGTCGGTAGTGTTTAGGTTCACGATGACATAGTCGGAAGTGTTAAGGTTCACGATAACTTGGTCGGTAGTGTTTAAGTTCTCGATAACTTAATCGGAAGTGTTTCAGTTCTCGATAACTTGGTCGGTAGTGTTTAGGTTCACGATAACTTGGTCGGTAGTGTTAAGGTTCACGATAACTTGGTCGGTAGTGTTTAGGTTCACGATAATTTGGTCGGTAGTGTTCAGGTTCACGATATCATTGTCGGTAGTGTTTAGGTTCACGATAACTTGGTCGGTAGTGTTTAGGTTCACGATAACTTGGTCTGTAGTGTTTAGGTTCACGATAACTTGGTCGGTAGTGTTTAGGTTCTCGATAACTTAATCGGAAGTGTTTAGGTTCTCGATAACTTGGTCGGTAGTGTTTAGGTTCACGATATCATAGTCGGTAGAGTTTGTACTACAACCTCAGGTGAAGACCATATTATGTTTTACATTATAGGAAAATACCCGTCCCTCCTCATCAATCTTTCTCTCGTATAGACCTTAATAACCCTCATTATCTAGCAGTTTCAATAAAGGATTAATTCTATAGAGAAATACTACAGCGTGCTGATGGTCCAAATAACTTCCGTATCAAACTAGCAATCAGCCTGTGAAATGTGCCATAAAGAAATTGATTCAATCATGATCGATGTGTGTTATTAATACCCCGTACAAATCCCGTTAGATAGCCTTTACGTAGCATCTTGTCGGTATGCATACATAGCACCGACTAACAGCTCTTACACTCCTAATTTGATACAGCGTAGAGATAGTCAGTCACCTGCCCTTAATACTATTTCTCGTTTAGTCATTTGTTCTGGTCTGTACATCACGCCATCAAACGTGCTATGGTTCATTGTGTAATTTTCATTGTGTCCTTAATTGAATGCTTTTAAAAGACACGTTAGACTCGAGGTTGAGTACATACGCATCTGTTGGAAATAGGAACCTACCTCTCGTTTTATGGGAATACCGACACTTCAAAGAAATAGTGCATTAATTTGATCAATGTTTGTTTGCATGTATGTATGTATGTATGAGAGTTCCATGGGGAAATGGGGAATCTCAACACACGTATTATTTCGTTTTTACATACCGATTGCCACTGTTAAACAAATCTTAAGTGATACGATATTAAATATCATATTTACCGGGGTTCACTTACTGAAATGATAGTATTTTATATCTAGGATAGGCTTTTAAATACATGCAAAATTAATTACCTGCTCATCGAAACTTTAACATTCAAAATGTTTGCCATTAATATATAAAAACGAGTCCTAAAGGGGTTAAACATATGATGTAGCTTTTTGGCACTATTATAACTACTTATTTAACTATGAAAAATACTGTTCACTTGTGTATTTTTGCGCGGTATTCATCTTGTGTCCCTAGTCCTCATTACAGCAACTACCATCACTTTGGTATCTCAGTACACAGTATAATGATGCAAAATATGTATAATGACATTCTCTCGAAATCTTGGCAGAAAGCGGCGATAAAATTGCATGAAAGAATGTAGGAAGATATTTTTTTCCTATACTGAAAGGAAAGGCACGAGTGTTACGTTGTAAAATAAGTATCATAAATATCTCTCGGTTGAAAAAAAAACCGTTTGATATCGAATGTGTTTCATGGTTGTCGCAGCGTTCGTTTAGTATTACTTGAAAATAAATAATGATGGGTGTGTATACTCTTTTGATGAAATCCTCACACAAACATGTGCTCAGTATATATAA
The DNA here is from genome assembly GCF_031769215.1 of Ylistrum balloti. Lineage (NCBI taxonomy): Eukaryota > Metazoa > Mollusca > Bivalvia > Pectinida > Pectinidae > Ylistrum > Ylistrum balloti. Next base: position 865,009 of record NW_026781932.1, on the reverse strand, counting down.
AGAACCAATATAATTTTTACTTCTCACACGCAATATCACAAAGCTAATCAATTCTAATTGATTTCTATACTCATTCCACCGTACATCGTGTGCTCTTTTATTGTCAGCCTACCTACCCTGTGATCGATTGAAATTGAATTAGACCAATATAATGCTTTCATCATTGATTCTTTTATATTTGATTACACAGCCAGGTAAGTTTGAGTGACAGGTGAAAGAAACGAGCGTTTGATATTCTCTAATTGTAAAAATTTTAAATCTTTAAGAATTGTCACCAGGTTGAAATGATTTGCCCATACTACATACGGATCGAAACTAAAAAAATTCAAATATTTAAGAATTGTCACCAGGTTGAAATGATTTGCCCATACTACATACGGATCGAAATTTTAAAAAAATCAAATTTTTAAGAATTGTCACCAGGTTGAAATGATTTGCCCATACGTCATACGGATCTAAACTGAAAAATTCAACCATTTAAGAATTGTCACCAGGTTGAAGTGATTTGCCCATACTTCATACGGATCTAAACTGAAAAATTCAACCATTTAAGAATTGTCACCAGGTTGAAGTGATTTGCCCATACTTCATACGGATCTAAACTGAAAAATTCAACCATTTAAGAATTGTCACCAGGTTGAAGTGATTTGCCCATACTTCATACGGATCTATACTGAAAAATTCAACTATTTAAGAATTGTCACCAGATTGAAATGATTTGCCCATACTACATACGGATCGAAACTAAAAAAATTCAAATATTTAAGAATTGTCACCAGGTTGAAATAATTTGCCCATACTACATACGGATCGAAACTAAAAAAAATTCAAATATTTAAGAATTGTCACCAGGTTGAAGTGATTTGCCCATATTACATACGGATCTAAACTTTGACGTCTTTTTTGTTAGTTATACTTCTGTAAACATATAACTGCACACTTTCTCCCCGTTAGAATAGGCCCAGAAAGATTTCCATGACCAGATTCCCGATGTACTGGTTTTGCCCATGAATCAGTCACACATATCACGTCGGATTTTTCGTGGCATGTGCACTTCAAATCAGTTGGCTATTTACGATGATCGAGAATAAAATATGAGACTGCCGTCAGCTTCAATCATTTTAACAAGTGTACTTTTCCTGTGTGCTTTGTAGGATCATTATTATTTAAAGAACTTTGCGTAGGTTGCCCGTAATTCGTCATCCGGGAAATGCTCCAAAGACATTGAAATCTTTGAGGAATAGGCTAATGAATTCAATGTAGATCATATCGGTCACTTTGAACTACTGACAAAGCTCCAATGGATTTTTTTTCCATTTTATTACATATATTTTTTGGGGATTATCTGATTTCCATTCCTCGGCACATTCATTCAAATATGGCTGAGAAAGGTAGCGTTCCGTTTGTTTAACAAACGCACCGTGCGGAAGTTTGATGATATTGTTCAATATACACGTGATAATGCCGATTGTATTTGAAGTACACTTCAAAATGTCACAAATTTACTTCAGGTATCTTTGTAACTCTTTTTTTATCAATTGAAGTAAAACAGTAGTAAGTCTATTTGTTTGCTTGGTAGACTTGGAGGTCGTGTAAATAGACACTTATAGTGCCTCTGTCGGCTTCGAGTGTCTTAGGTCGAACGTGATTTGTTTTAACTGTAATCTGATAGGTAGAACGGATCAGGCGAGGTGAGGGATAAAGATATTTATTTTCTTATACACGTGCAGCATTAGCATATATATATATTTAAAAATAACCGGTTGCTTGTTTCACCGGCAAGTTACATACCATCTTTACGTGATGACTGGCCTGTGTATCTTATCAATAGGTAATGGTGTCTATTTGGTTTCATTATAATATGAAAGGTTGGGAGTATAACATAGAATATGTTGAAATCTGAATGAATTGAAAAAAATTAATACCATTTTCTTGTGTAAAATGACTGATTAGAATGAAAAGGTTATATAATGTTTAATTTTAGAAATGTTTGTACACAATGATGAAATCGTGAACTTATATTATTAAATATGGATATTGTATAATTGAATTTCTGAGAACCATCAAAAACATAATATTTGTTTTTATCATACAACTGACACTGCTATTGATGGAACAAACCTGCCATATATAGTTTTGCTGTATTCGGAAGTGACGGGCAACAAGTGGTGTGATGTGATTTCAAAAATGTTTTGATTGGTGTGTTGTGATTTCAGTAATGTTGTGATTGGTGTGTTGTGATTTCAGTACTGTTGTGATTGGTGTGTTATGATTTCAGTAGCGTTGTGATTGGTGTGTTGTGATTTCAGTAGCGTTGTGATTGGTGTGTTATTATTTCAGTATTGTAGTGATTGGTGTGTAGTAATTGGTGTGTTGTGATTGGTGTGTTGTGATTTCAGTAGTGTTGTGATTGGTGTGTTGTGATCGGTGTGTTGTGATTTCAGTAATGTAGTGAATGGTGTGTTGTGATTTCAGTACTGATGTGATTGGTGTGTTGTGATTTCAGTAATGTAGTGATTGGTGTGTTGTGATTGGTGTGTTGTGATTGGTGTGTTGTGATTTCAGTAATGTTGTGATTGGTGTGTTGTGATTTCAGTAATGTTGTGATTGGTGTGTTGTGATTTCAGTAATGTAGTGATTGGTGTGTTATGATTTCAGTTGTGTAGTGATTGGTGTGTTGTGATTTCAGTAGTGATGTGATTGGTGTGTTATGATTTCAGTATTGTAGTGACCAGACTGTTGTGATTTCAGTAGTGTTGTGATTGGTGTGTTGTGATTTCAGTAGTGTAGTGATTGGTGTGTAGTAATTGGTGTGTTGTGATTGGTGTGTTGTGATTTCAGTAGTGTTGTGATTGGTGTGTTGTGATTTCAGTAATGTAGTGACCAGACTGTTGTGATTTCAGTATTGTAGTGACCAGACTGTTGTGATTTCAGTATTGTAGTGACCAGACTGTTGTGATTTCAGTATTGTAGTGACCATACTGTTGTGATTTCAGTATTGTAGTGACCAGACTGTTGTGATTTCAGTATTGTAGTGACCAGACTGTTGTGATTTCAGTATTGTAGTGACCAGACTGTTGTGATTTCAGTATTGTAGTGACCAGACTGTTGTGATTTCAGTTCAGCATTGTAGTGACCAGACTGTTGTGATTTCAGTATTGTAGTGACCAGACTGTTGTGATTTCAGTATTGTAGTGACCAGACTGTTGTGATTTCAGTATTGTAGTGACCAGACTGTTGTGATTTCAGTACAGACTGTGGTGATTTCAGTATTGTAGTGACCAGACTGTTGTGATTTCAGTATTGTAGTGACCAGACTGTTGTGATTTCAGTATTGTAGTGACCAGACTGTTGTGATTTCAGTATTGTAGTGACCAGACTGTTGTGATTTCAGTATTGTAGTGACCAGACTGTTGTGATTTCAGTATTGTAGTGACCAGACTGTTGTGATTTCAGTATTGTAGTGACCAGACTGTTGTGATTTCAGTATTGTAGTGACCAGACTGTTGTGATTTCAGTATTGTAGTGACCAGACTGTTGTGATTTCAGTATTGTAGTGACCAGACTGTTGTGATTTCAGTATTGTAGTGACCAGACTGTTGTGATTTCAGTATTGTAGTGACCAGACTGTTGTGATTTCAGTAGTGTAGTGACCAGACTGTTGTGATTTCAGTATTGTAGTGACCAGACGGTTGTGATTTCAGTATTGCAGTAAAGTATTATTGTTATGATGATTCCGTTGTCTACATTATTTCTAACCGAGAACCTCAGATTACCTACTTGGATTGACCAAGGTTTATATAGCAGTTGTCGTCGATGAAGCGAAATACACTTACTTTTCCGGAATACCTGGTCTTATGCTTCTTGTACTTTTCCTTGACTCTCATGGTAAAACATTCTTTTGTTCATACTTGCTCTAGGATTTATCGTATTTGAGCTTAAGGTAACGTTGCTGTGGAGATGTTGGTATATTGTATGATTTCATTTCCGTAGTGAATATACTGACCTATTCAACATTATAAACTTACGAATTAAAGAATACAACACCGTTTTAGCATGTAGACCGATGACTGAATAGAGTGATCTCTGTCATCATTCTGACTGTATCAGAATTCAAACGAAATACAAAGTAGTCTACATGAGGGGGTCAGGATGAAGTATAGAAACAATTAACCAGAAATTGGTCGAGACCTGGCACTGGACATAATTTGAGCCCGATGGATGGTTGCCGCCTTGAAGACGTCTATCTTGGCTATTTTCATGGCCAATCCGAAATTATGTTTTATAAATAGCGCTGGTGGTATAATTGTGGAAAATGACTTGCGATGTGGGTCAGAAAGTGAATATAGAAATTAGACCTGATTGTCTGAGTATTGTTAGGCTTCGCGACTGAAAAACAAACTATAAAATAAAAAAAAAACTTTTAATCTCATGAACCATTTTCAGCACCATGAAGAGGCCAGGTATATTTTGGTTTGATCTATTACTTTATTTCTTTATCAATTATTACATATCATCTAGCAGAAACTAAAAACTGCTGACTAGACATTCCATAATTGGGTCGATATTTGACTTATTGATCTATAAAGTTTTACAAGTTCATCTGAAAAAATTGAAAAGTGCTCTGCTGACAAATTGTGTCAAATATTGCGTGAACAGAATGGAATTGTTAAATATACTAGACTTAGATTGATCCGGGAGATAAAATAGTATATGAAATTATTAGGGATCTTTATTTTATAATAGGAATGTCTAAAATTACCTGATTAAATTTTATTTGTGTTTTTCTCTTCATAAATAATCTAAAAGATCAATAGATATGTAATTAAAAAATCTTACTAAGACTGGGGTGATAATACTATGTTTATAGATTTAAAAATAAAATCTGTCTTCATTTGAAAAAAAAAAAACATTTTAGAAATTTATCTAAACGTACATTGTATTTAGCGACTGCACGATAACTGCATCTCGTTATACTCAGATAACGGAGCAAGGGCAAACAGCCGTACATAGACTACCAAATAAGTATGTTCCGTGGCTACTGTTGATAATGAATCAATTTAACTGCTTGATCTTACATCCGACTTCCAGCATTGCCAAATTCTCCGTTAAAAAATATGACATGACACAAATTTCAAAAGTTTGAATTCTTATGCTTATTTCATTAACTCTTCTATCCAACAACAAAATGGCGGACAAGACATGACTATTTGGAATCTTCAATCGATATAACTTTGACCTTGACCTCGACCTTCAGTTTCCCTAAACGGAACTACTCTCTACCCAGCAATACCAGGTTGTGATAACTCAAGTTTCTTGTCATACACTTTGAATATGAAATACATGTTCTCAATAAGTCGATTAGGAGGGCGATTTGACGGCTTTTCTTGAAAAGATGTCAAAGCACTGAAGGGTTAGTTCTCCTGTGACAATCATGATGTTGTCGAGGAATATTTTTGATGTTATGAAACTGGACGGAAGCAGTACACTATTAAAAAAAAAGTAAGATGGTAACAGAACGGGACAAAGCTCACAAGATATAATTTTTCAGGGATCGATAGGAAAATGACTAAATATAGATTCAGTAGGCTGTTGCACTTATCCGGGAAAACATATGTCTAATCTATAATTGAATCAATGGAAAAATAAGGCCGGCGGTGCATTATGTCAATAAGACGCATGTTCCCACATGCAATATTTATATGTTTACCAGGTTACCTGGATGTCGATAATATACGTTATGATATAACACTAGTGTGGACTGTAATTAGTGGCGCAACCGATCAGCATCTGTGGTACCAATTGAACGGTGTCTGAAACAGATAACAGTACTTTTCGATGTATCACCCATGAAAAAATAAAAGATTACCGTCTACACGCCATGTTTCTTGAAGCGTTGTCTATATTACTATAGATACGTTACTGCAATATGGAAAATACTTTAGAATTACCACAACCTCACTTTTTGCAAATGTGTTGAGCGTCTGTCCGAATTAGCAAAGCTTTGGGTTCCGTCCTTATACCGTGAAATGGTGTTTTGTGATCCCTGCATCGGGTGGGTACATATTGACTGGTTTGCTCGTCATAAGAACGTTTTGAGAACGAATAGGGCTCCAGGTTGCCGTTTACAGGTATAGCATTTCAGTGTGATAGCGCTTTAAAAACAGTAAGAGATCGTTTCCGTCATGTACGTTTGTACACGGTGTTTGTGTGACTACGACTGATGCGAGGACCTAATAAAACAATAAGATCAATAAAAGATATATTAGTATAAATTCAAAAGGTGCTTTGTCTTAATTTTTACAATTCAGTACACTGTCCTTCCAAGACACACACAATGGATGGTAAGGAAATGTGCATATACTATTTACATAAAATCAAGCAAGTTGAAATGACAGATATAAACACATAAGATGACAAGTAACATGGAACGGAAGAAATGGGTACGAGTTGTCTTTGGGTACGAGTTGTCTTGGGTACAAGTTGTCTTCTAATGGGTACGAGTTGTCTTGGGTACGAGTTGTCTTGATACCGAAAATACAGTAAAAACAAATGATCAGACGATGATATTGATAACGACATTGATCGCAATAAAGCCGCACCAAAATGGCAGACACAGTGTGTTTTGTATCTATAAACAAGGAGTCTGTAAGGATTTCGGCATTACTGGGGAGCGCTTGACCAGAGCTGTAGTGACATATTTCGGGTCAAGTGCTTTATTCTAGTACGAGTTCCTAGTCTTCTACAGCGATTGTAATATTCTATTTGATCGTTCCATCAATCATGAAGATGAAAGCCTAATTTCGTTGATGTCAGACTCAGATCAGAGGTTTTGAAGGCCGTTTTGCCGCGCTCTTGAACAACAACGATGTACTTCGACATGAAAAGAATGAATCTCTTCATTGTGTGTAACGACAACTGTCTCTGGCAGAGACCTGTAACAAATCATGCACATTATTACTATTTTCATCGAGAAAAAATATTGAAAATCGCTCGCACGTGCATCGACGCTCAAATGGTGTTGATATAAGAAGTCACCCTTTCGTAATAAATACATGGTTGGCACAAAAAAGGACGGCGTTTTATCTCCAAAATGTAATGTCAGCATATTTCCGGCATGAAACTTTTTCATTTTCGACAAGAAAGTGAATGAATTGATTTGAAAACTGACAAGCGGCCCAACCCTTCTATCCCCAATAGGATATCTCATATAATACTAAATTGGTGCATCAAATAAGATAACAAAGAAACAGCCTGTGATGAAACTGAGTTGGAAAGTCAATGTTTCTATCAGCTGACAGGTATGTAGAAATAGGACACAATCAGAAAGAATTTTCTTTCAAATTTTATAACAGTATATTGCATCGGGGTTTTTTTTTATTTGCTATTCCACTGACTACAAGCAATGAAAAATTACGTGACTTTAGACAAAAGAAGAATAAATTTAATTTATACAATTTCCGATTAGTTAAAATTTCATGTAAAGTACCATCTCTATCAGTTGATCAATATGATCTGTCGTCGTGTTTAAAACCAGGTGACAGATTATATATTTCAAACACTAGATTGAAATGCAATGAATGTAAAGAAAGTATTGCGACTAATTCTTCTCAAAATAATTAAATAAAAACTTAATTCATTGTCACGCCCAAGGATAATTAAGCGACACCACCTCTTTAATTAAAACTCAGCAGGACCGTATTATCGACTAGCACACGTAGACGACAAACACTACATACAATGATTGTGCTAATTCGTAAATGAAATTTCATTCTGACGTGTTACTTTGTGCCTATATATTTTTTCAGTAGTTTGAGCTGCCATTGCAGTCCATGTTAAGATGTGGTTATATGGTCTCTGAGTCTTTAGAAGTCCTGTTTAAGCGTTTTGTATGGGGTATATTCATTTATACAAAGCCCTTGTTAATGTGTCTTTTCATGCTGTGATTTTTTTTCATTGACGGCTGTTCATTTCCTTGCGTATATCATACTGAGTGCATTGTTTTAATTGCTGTGCGTCATTCGACATCACTCATATTTCAATTTACAATGCTTTACAGTGTATTCATAATTTTTCAGATTTTTTCTGCATTGAACAACATGTTTTCTGTTTTCGTAAATCCTCTTTTTCAAATTTATAAACAAATATAAGATACATCGAAATATTCTTTATGTTATATTATATTCTAACTTTTTAACTCGATGATGGGACACGTAAATAGTCACTACATAGTGCAGCATGTTAGAATTATCATTACATATATCTGTAACACTGAATTTCAAGTGTCTCGCAGCTTGTTCCTTTATTTGTTCCGATTCTAAAAGAAAATGTGTACCACAGGTTGAATGAGTTTGCTCTGACCCTTAGCATAAAAGCACTGTACAGGAACACGATTTCAACAATAGACTCACGGGTCGATGTTTTAAAACCTTTCAGTATGTAACCAGAATATAAAAAAACGGTATTGCAGTTCTTTGTACTGTCGTTTATTTGATGGAATATCCCATGATGATTAAGACGACAATGAAACTCTCTATTAAACTACCGGCCCACCACTTCACTGCGAGACTAATGTTTGATCAGGATCTATCCCCCACTTAATGTATTTAAACAGGTCGAGTCTACCGAGAGCAATCTCTTGGTTTATCATATTTAGACATATTTGTCATCTATCATGATTGACGACCCTACTCTCAAAACATGCAATCTTTAAACATCACCATCTCTCGTATTTAAACAACTGCGTAAAGGTTCTGTTTTCTCAGTGGGGTCGAGCTATACTTAAATTTCATCAGCTTAACAACATTTTGGAAAAATATGGAGAATGTGCTGCATTTATAACAATTGCTAGTAAAACATAAAAAAAAGCTAGTCATTTTTTAAAAAACCAAGAAGATTACTATTGAATAGGATTATAATATCTTAAAATGCACATTTTTAATCAGAACAGATTGTATTTAAGCTTGTTTTAATAAGATCACCATACTTTGAATCTCCGGCTTGTTTTTTGTGTATCTCCCGTGTATCTTTGTGAATATCAATCCCTTTGTCTCTTGTTCTTTGTTTTATGATGAATGAATTAACTGACATTGATGACAATATCTGCAAAATTTGTTGTTTCTTGTTGAAATGCAAATAATTAAAAGTTGTGGACGTATTTGTGTCGTGTCAATAAATGAATGATGTATTGAGTACAGAACATGGAATTCGGTGACGTGCGTTTGCTTGAGACACAATGCATCGTCCTCCTTGAGAGTTGTTATGTCCGTGTGATAAATGTCCCCAGTATTAATTGGCTACCACTGGGATGTATCATGTTGATTTACTTGTCTCTCGTAAAGATGAAATACACGTGCATTAAGTTAAAAGTTCTGATATTTTGTTGTCAAAAACAGCAAGATGTCAGAAAACAGACATCCGATGATTTCATTTGAATACATGTTTCTGAATAATGGTCATTTCCTATTGAAAAAGGGGAACGAAGGTCTCTTTTCGGCATGAATGGGGGAATTTGACGAATATGGCTAATATTTTTGTCATTATCGCATAGTATCGATTGGCACATGCAGACTGATAATATGCACATAGCTATATATATACCTCTTGTTTGTGCGACTTCTGTATGGCAGTAAAATGGTTACCACATATCTAATAATGATATGTGGGTATTTTTGTATTTGATGTTAATGAAATTCACTGAAACTCATATTACGCCATGGGCTTGATATACACAAACATCAGTTCTTGGACGTGATATGGTTTTTTTCTAGATTTTTTTCCGTTTCGTTTTTAATCCACGTATCATTTGTCGTCTGCTCTTGTTGACTTATGGACTTGTTGGAAGGAGAAGCCATTTTTGAGAACATTACGTCTAGAATTTTAGAACTAGAAGTTTTAATTGGCTCAGAGGAAAACGGACGTGCGGCCTTGAGATTGACTCATAAGGATTTGCTAATAACATGCGAAACAAACAAAAATATCGCACTAAGAAAGCCTGGATCTCCGCATTGCCATGAACATCACAATTAGCATGATTAATCCCGGAAATACCAGAGAGAGAGAGAGAGAGAGAGAGAGAGAGAGAGAGAGAGAGAGAGAGAGAGAGAGAGAGAGAGAGAGAGAGAGAGAGAGAGAGAGAGAGAGAGAGAGAGAGAGAGAGAGAGAGAGAGAGAGAGAGAGAGAGAGAGAGAGAGAGAGAGAGAGAGAGAGAGAGAGAGAGAGAGAGAGAGAGAGAGAGAGAGAGAGAGAGAGAGAGAGAGAGAGAGAGAGAGAGAGAGAGAGACAGACAGACAGACAGACAGACAGACAGACACCCTGACAGACAGACACCCAGACAGAGGGAGACAGACAGACAGACAGACAGGCAGACAGAGGGAGAGAGAGAGAGAGAGAGAGAGAGAGGGGGGGGCAGACAGACAGTATCTGTTATCCACTGGCATTTTGATAGTGAGATTTAGATGCATGCGAATTTATCACATTTTATTTCTGTTTAAAAGGGGTGACGTGTAGAAATTATTGTGGAAGATTCAATATTCAACGTTACAATATGACCAAGTTAATTCCACACACCTTATCACCCCTCGGACTTGATGCCCATGTGCTGATATCAGTCATGTCTCGGACTGATAGAAGTATGATATTAAAATAGTCATATGATTGCTTCCTTTTTTTTTAACGAAACCTTACTTATTTTTCCAACTTATATCAATTATTCTTGTTGCCCTGGATGGAAGCGCATGCGTGGTTGGGCAGGTAACTCCGTACTTTTTTTACATCCGTTCAGTGGAGTCGAATCCCTGACGCCTAGGTGAAAGGTGCATGAGTTACCACTGCGCCACCCGAACCACCCAATAAATCTATTTGTTGTAGGTTGCAGGCTTCTGGCAGTGAGAAAAAATGACAGGGTGAAAGGGATTAGTGTTAATGTAGTAATCGTCATTTGATTTGAAGTCTTTAATAACTTTCGAATCGAACTCATGACTTTTGACCCAAGCTATTTGGATGTAATGGAATATTAACACACAATGTCTAAAAAACCGCCAACTTCGAAAGTGTGACGTGATGAATGATGTCATCATGATGACGTCATGCTAAGTAGATATTGTTATATGTCTTATCTATGAACACATACATCAATGTGTATATTTACGATCGGGTATCAAAGGAAGGAGGGGTGACATCAGATCAAATGTATGTCTGTACCTGGTCTCTGTTTGGCTGGTTAAACCCTATAAATGGTAATAATGTGTCTGTATTATTTAGAAAATGAGTTCAATTGGTACACATGCTCAACTGGAGTAAAATGATAAAAACTACAAACGTACAGTACCTCCGTTAACGCTTTTATTGAAATAAATGTTCAGAAAAATAACGATAATTTCTTTTGCTTTGTTATGCCACAAGGGATTCTTTCGGAAGATGATTTCTTTCAATCAAAGATATCCTACGGTTGTTTTCATCACAAGTGCGTAGATTATTAATTAGCTGTAGTCGCCATGCTCTTTCATTCATTTTTTTCCAAACAGCTATCAATCCGTGATCGACGATGCTCCCCCCGATCCGCTCTCCGATTAACATTTTATCATCGATTGTGTCGTAATGACAGTGTCGTCCTCTGTATACATACTGCTATATGCCTAAGAGTCATCGCAGTCATTGACATTGATTGAGGTCAATTCAAGGTTTCTCAAACCAAATTAATTGCAGTTCTGTTATTCCTATTAACCGACAGGAGGAACCCGAAAGTGAATGTCCGGATCAGGCGATTGACGTTGGCGTATTACGCTACTGGTAGAAAACATCATCATGAGGAATGGAAATCAAATTAAATCTGTAATACCAATTACATAAAGTAAAACTATCTCCATGGATATTTTGTTTGGAAAGCATGGAGACAATCGATCACCAGGAACATTTTTTTTTTTGCAAAAATCGTCAGACCTGTATGGAAATGATTTAAGTTGTAATAGACAATCCAACAATATAGGAATATACGTCTTTTGGATAACATAAATTGCCTCAATAGATAATGCTCCAGTGGGGATTGCAATCGGGTTCTTAGGATCTATAAATATATATAAAACGAAATAATTCTCCACCTTACACCAGGGTCCCTACTTACATTTTTATGACTGTCATTTAACATTCCGAGAACAATTCATATACATTACTTATACTGATACCACTCACAACATCGCCCGACTTACACAACTCAAGGATTTTACAAAAGACACACAAGTGAATAGCACTTTACCATAAAAAATTTTAATTTAGAAACAGTAGATCCAGACAATGAGTTAACTGCGTTCGTCGTTCATTGATCCTTTAACACGAAGGGCCGAAATTTTGAGGTGACATAGGACAACAAAATTTGATCCAAGGCAAATAATAAAATCTCAACAGGAAGGGTCACTAGCTCTATAATCGAGATGAATCTTCGAGACATCTTTTGTTTGAAATGCATCCGTTGATATTGGTTATATATTCACGATGGTTTTCTGGATATAAAATAAAAACATTGTTTGTATAAAGAAGGACTGGCTATATTGTCCGGATAATTAACTTGCTGTCGATGAAACTTTTTTCAGATAACGATCAGGATAACGAAGGTTGTATTATCAGTGAGACGTTATCATATGTATAACAAACGGTCCAACTTGTATGAGACGATATAAAGAAAGTTTAAAATTAAGATTACCCGGAGAACTAAACAGTCAACAATCCATTGAGACTAGGTCCTCTGCATTTTACCCGAATGACAAAGTTCTGCTTAACGTAACATCATATTCCGAATAAAATACCTATTTTAATTTCAGACTAAACTATCTGGATAAAATGAAGTCTTGTTTTGGATGAAACTTGATGTTTTGTACCGAAAGTGAAACCAGATTGTCTAAGCAACTGAGAAAGATGTCACGTAAAACGAATAATGTACTAGTTACACTAGATGAGTCATTTAAGATTTTCAACACTATAACACTGTATCCAATATGAGATATGATCAATGCCATGTATGTGTAAAGCTATCATGATGAGTCAACGCTCAGTGACAATAGTGGTGGACCTGAGAACACAAACAAGTATTTCAGTAATTCCCTTCCTCTTATTCAGGAAATTCTTACTTCTGAAATGAAATCAAGCGCAGATGCATTATCCTATACAATAGCAAAAATCGCAAAATATATGATATCATTATCAGCTTGATCCTGACAAGACTTCAGTGCCAGATCCTAACACTCACTCTATTGTTATCCGTTTCTGCAGAACCGTTGGCAATTCTCATTTTCTCTTTGTGTTTCTTTTCATAACAGCAGTAGGCAATAGAAAAGAATTATCTTTGGCAGTGTAGAGATATCAATTCCTCAAGGCAGTCATGTTCTGAAAATGGAATTGGTGAAGAATTTCATTAAGCATTCAAATTTATCCTTTTGTTCGATGAACATATTCATACGATGCCAAACATAGACACAACGTCAGGGCTCTAAACATTTTTATTGATATCTGAACATCATAAAAACACCGAAAACAATATGTCCTCCGGTTTGACTTGCTCTTCTGTGTGCAGTTTACTTCGGAAACGGAACAGTAAGTTTACCTTGCATATGCCGTACAGTATAACGTCAATCTCATTAAACATGAAATATATGCATATTTTTGTTAATTTATTGTTTTGACTCAAATTTTTTCTAAGATTAAGGCGTAGAAATATTTTTATTTATTTATTAATTTTTTTCTCCTTGTTATGTAAAGTGTATACATGCTTTTCTGTGTAATCAAAATTCAACGTAAATTTTGGCACTTTTTCCTTGTATACTAATCATTATTCAGCAGGAACTGACATTATGTATTATTCATATAAATCAACACTGCTACATCTCCTTTTATCTTTAACTTGACTAACATGTTAATACGAACATGAAATTATCGAAGAGCTTAGCAAAGCAGGTTATAAAGACCATGCCAATTTCTTCAACTTCACTTTCAGATATCTTTATTTTTCCATCAAACTACATAATAAACGAGAGGATTTAATTTCCCCATTTCCTTATTGTGAATTTTCCATTTTTGGATAGCAACAATCCTGCTTCCCCAACCATTGTTGTTTACATTGTGCAGTAGGTTAGATATACACAGTCTGACAAATTCACAAGTAAGGTTTCGAGAGATGGAGATTGAGGAAGATTATGTGTATGTTTTCCGGTCGTTATAATTATCTCATTAGGAAAGATTCTCTGAGCGATTATAAGTTTGCATGTGGTTCCGTTGTTGTTGACTTTGATCTTATTTGAGAATGTGACGTTACTTTCTTGGACCGACGGAGAATTACATGGCGGTTGTCGTCGAGAAAGCGGAAGCAACTTATCCTCCCTTTTCTAGTTCTGGTCTTTATTTCAAAATGTTGTCTTGTAAATAACTGTTTTGTTCACATTTTGCCCCAGTTTTAACCAGTTTGATTCACGATTCTGTTGTCACATTGGCATTTTCTTCGTTGTACTTGTAGTAATCCAGGACCTTAACATATCAATAAACAGTCGGCGTTATTTTATGGTATGTGGATTTACTCTTTGAGCTTGGGTTAATTTCAATGGTTTTTCTTCTTATTTTAATAGGTTTGTATCTAATAATGGGAAGAGAGAAGAATTCTTTATCTTTTTTTTTCTTCATATTTTCACCAAAACAACAAGAGACTACCAAAGTTTGACGAGAATCGGTTTTATACTCCGGACAAACAAGGTTGGATTAAAATATGATGTAAGGAGATCCTTTATCGGCGACATTTACCATCTACATTGATGATCTATAAAGTTTTCGAAATGAAGCTTGGTGTAGAGACAATGCAATCATTAGAGATTTTAATGAATATCGGACACTTCGAATAAACATATAACACGAAAATCGAATCCCTATCGATGTGGCCAACACTGCGATCTTTAAAATTGACAATAACCAGAATAATCAAACAACTTAAAGAATAAAAAAAAAGTCCTTGTATTTAGTCCTAATATGAGGTTAAGCACGATTTTTTCAGATGACTTTGCATTACTGAGAGACAACACTGTGTTGATAAAACCTGAAAGTCGAACTGATAGATTCTGCACCATGAAGTATCTATTGGAGGATTCGTCTGGTCGCCTGCATGCTTTCATCCTTTAAAACTAATTAATCTGTGTGAAATGAAGTTATTTATTTCGATCCTAGATTACATGTTGCTGATTCCATTGCTAACCCTATTTCAAATCTTACTGATTTATCAAGATTCATATGGCGGATTAGCATGCTGGGCGTTGTCGATGACGCAGAAAACGCTTACCCTTCTGGAACATCAGGTCTTATTCTTCGTGTACTTTTCAGACAGTCTCTGTTTTTTGCGCATTACTTGCCCTGGATTCGTCGATTTGGAGTTTAGATAACGAGTTTGTTGATTTATTGGTGTTTTTATACGTCTGTCGAAAGACGGGTCCTGCTATGTTATCATGCAGGCAGACACAAACGATGTCCGCTCGATACCTTGAGTAGTTTTCAACGGATCAACGTCAATCTTCATTACCATGATAACTCTTCCAAGTTCGATCTCCGTAATTTTTTAACCATAATCCACGCAGTTTTGACTCCTTATTCAATTACCAAAACAACTTCCGCTCGATATCGCAACTTCAAACTCAATAGGAAGGTTCGTCACCGTGACTGGTTGGACAAGTTCAATGACCGCATATTTTGAACCAAAATTTACGAAGTTATGGCCCATTAGTTAATAACAGAGAGAGTGTCCACTCAATATCGAAAACTAGTTTTCTACGAATCAATTTCAAACTCTTTAGGGAGGTTCATAGCTTAGACAAGTTCGCTGGCTAATCTAAAGACAGTAATTCACGGGGCTATGGCCCCTGATTAATCACCTTAATATCTTGATTTGTGCGTGCTAAATGGTTCATTAACATTATAGTTAGAGCAAGTTGGAATAACCGAACTTCTCGGCACGTTATTCATAGAGCTATGACCTATTATTTCTCGATAGCTTCAGTAGTTTCCTATGGATACACTTAAAACTTCACAGACTGGTTCATTACCATTATAGTGAGAGTAAGTCGGAAAACCCTAACTTTCGCCCTGTAATTTACAGAGTTATGTCCCTTTATTTCATTTACCTAAATAGTGTCCATTCGATATCTCCAGTAATTTCTATTCATTATACTCAAAACTTCACAGGGCGGTTCATCAATGTTATAGCTCGTATAAACTCAATAATCAACATTATTTGCCTGTAATTTGGTGATTTGGCCTCCATAAAATTGAACCTTGAAAAGTAACTTTTTTCATTTATCAGTTCGGAATGTTATAGCCATGGACACTCTGTGGTTTACTCCAGTTTCTTCCATCATTACACAACTGACATTGTCTGTAAAGTACCTCGGTGTGTTTGTCGGACATTACACATTACTTAATTTCCGTCCCTTTCCTGTTGCAAACGCTCATTCGACCTATGCTGCGCGTATCATGTACTGCCTCGCGGAACTCGTCTTTTTTGTTAACCTCACGATAATTCTGCTATATGTGTTACATCGGAATAGGATTTAGCAATACGAGTATACACCTACTATCGTGAGAAGATTGGGTAAAGTCTTCAGGAAGCTTATCACCGAATAAACATTATATTGTTTAACGATTAATGTGTAGGACACAGTTAAGACAACATTACAAATCAAAGTGTTTTTATCATTATGTTAATTTGATAAAAACGAACTGATAAGGTTCTATCTTGGTAGAATTGTTCCTTCAGTTGTTTAAAAAACTAGAATGACTTTCCGGCACAACTTGGTTGATGTGATTGCGATATCAGAGTTACGATATGCAGACTTGTGTTAAAATCGAACGTTTCGTTTAAATGTTTATTAATTTAAGACTGGGCACTCGATAATTAAAAATGTACTATCGATGCAGACTGGTGTGACAGAGTATTGCCTGAAGACTCCATATCTTAAAACCGGTATCTTGATACAAGTAGATGTTATGTCCAAAGTACTGTAAACACCTACATTCTAAAGATAATTTCATTTTGCCGCCTTCCGCCAAAAACCTGTATATGTTGATATACGATCGGCTAGCCTGATCACAGTAATTTCTCTGACTGCTCGTAGCATTATTAAACATGCAGACCTAACAGTAACCGGCAGCTAGGACTTTGGAGTTCTATGTAGGTTATACAGGCATTATGTGAACTTCCATATTGTCATTTCTTTCTCTTTAAATGAAAGCAGTGTTGCAAATAGACAAAAGACCTCCGCTCTTACGATTTGAATTCGACTTATCGGTTCATTACATTGTAATAAAATACAAAAGTTAACAAAATATCGTTTAAATGGTAACATATATTGCAAGTAAGATAATAACATTTATGCTAATTTGAAGTCAAAGAAGATAATTGCAACCAACTATTCTGTTAAGTGTGAATGATGATTTTGCACGAGCGAATCACATAAGCATTACTTAACCACTTCCTTGTAGGAAATGGCAAATGGTTCAATGTGTTGTGTATTATAAAATAGATTTAATAAGTGCTACATAGGGAATTCACAAAATAGATCAAACAGAAAGGTACCCTACTAGATAAAGATTTCTTTAAAGCATTGAAGAAAATGAATCTGATTTTTAGATAATGATAGATATGGTATTTGCACCTAACAACACGATTTTTAGAGATGATTTTTCCATTAATTAATTAGGAGTACCAATATATACGGTTAACTTAACGATTGTTCAAGAAGTGATTGACATCATACGATTTATTTATTGGGGATTCACACGTAAGACGGTTACATGGTGTTCAGGTTAGTGAACGTGAGCAATACAAATCTCAATTTTGGTCAACTATGGTACTAACAATAGTATTTCCGGCAACGTAGTGTGAGCAGCAATCTAGGTTCTGTACTTTATCTTTTGTGAAAGCTGGTAGTGAAAATCAGCAAGGGTTACATCAGTCATAATCAAAACATCACCAAACCGATATCGATGTGTTCATTACCAAATGGATTAACACGTGCATTTACGAATATAAACGGAGTTATTTTTGTTACAGATTTGACCATTTCAATCATTCTAGAACTCTGTTAGGCCTGCCCTGTAATCTTTTATACTTCCGATCCTCGTACCTGTTACCTCAACTAGAATAAGCCACATTTGCCAGTTGTTTAATTATATCTTACAACTTAATTGAATCTTTATGAATAAAAAGGAAGGAATGATGCCCATCTACCATGTTTATTTCACAGCCCACAACCTCTGTTTTGTAATGAATTCGGCCTGTTTGATATAAAGTGATACAGGGACAGGAATACCTTCCTCTGATAGTATCCACTATTTTGTAATTTGAGTTGTTAGCACAGAAAAAATTTTTTGCTGAAAAGTGATCTGATAATCTTTAAATCTCTCTTTAATAAGTAACAACATTGCCCTCTGATAAAGTTCACGTAATTGGTTTGAACTAGTCATTGCATCTTTTCTCGACTGATCTCATAAAAATAATCGAATGCAATTTAATCTTGTTCATGCGTCTTCGTTTACTTATTTGAGATATAAGGTTTTCCATTTTATACATTATCTCCCACACCAATTATTCATTAAAAAGATCAAAATCTTTCACCTGAAGTGTTCCCCGTATGCGTTCATTAAGATCATTTCACATTGCATATTTCCGGTGCCCTTTATGATGTCATCTCCCAAAAAAGGAGGTAATTTAAATTGTTATGTTGTATGTTATGTATATTGACTCTCAAGCATAGTTATTTAAGGATTAGACGAGATAATTAATCAATTATTTAGGTATCGTCAGTGCAATCTTAACAAATACGAAATCGAGTTAATGGTGTTTTGCTGAAGATATTACTTGAAATTGAGTTATGTGAATGATTCTACTTTGTAGCAGAACTAATCAAGGACAGGCCAACACTCCTGTTTTAATATCAAAGCTTTAACTGGAACTTTTATTGTCGAACGATTTTTTTTATATTAAGGAAATAATTGTTTATCAGTGTATCATCACCATCTTTTTCAGTTTGTGGTTGCAAGTCGCTGGGAGCAAGTGGATATTCCTTGTATTGTTTGAACCATATGCACTGTCAGATATTATGTCTATGATAAGTTATTTTCAAATTCAATTGTTATTTAAATTGCGTCGTTATCGTCCTCGCAACAGCCAGGGTCATATGAGGACAGAGGGACACCAATAGTGGAAAACAAAGCGGAGACAAAGGCAGAACAAAAAGCAAAACATCAAGAGAGATCTCAACTATGGCAATGCCGCAGCAGGTCTATTTTGGTCTAATCTGTTCTCACTTGATATAGCACACGGAAGAAACGATTCAACCAGGGCCAAACGTTTAGTTTTAGTGATGCAATGGAATCACCAGACCCTACCGTTGGCTATCTGTTGTCTGCTTCACAGATAACACCGTATAAATCACTACGACCTGTAGGAATGTCCAACGAAATAAAATGCAACAGGGATAGCATTTATTTGTCTCCTGCCTCGGTTTTCAACTTCCAAATTGATACTTTGATAATCATCTATATATACCATCTGTTGAGCTATGTCAATGAAAGGAAAGGGGATAGCGATGCAAAATATAGGATGCAAATGTATGCTGAAAATATACGTAAATGCGATTCTTATATTTAACTTATTTAAAAAGGCAAAATATCTCTCATAACACGTTTTATAGTTCAATTTTATGGAAATTACGATTTTTTTTTTCAATAATGGAACTAGTGCAACAGTCTATTTTATTGAAATTACGATTTTTTTTTCAATAATGGAACTAGTGCAACTGACTAAATTTTCAGCCCCTTATCATCACTGCCGTGCCTTAGAAGAACAATACTGCTGTATGATGTAGATATATCAACTGATTTGCTCTATGTTATCTAGTTCTGAATTTGTCCGAAAAGTTCGTATTCACTTGTATGCTTTTATACAATTTTGAACTTCAAGTTAGAAAAGATATAATTGGTTTACCGATCAAGCATTGTCTTTCGGAACACCAAACCTTTTTCCTCCCAGTACAATGCCATTGTCGTTCTTCTAAATCATACCGATCTTTAAGTGTTTTGTAATGGATTGACGCTCTTGTGAAGACTTTGTTAGTTTTAATCAACGCGTCTATTTTTCTTCGCCGTCTCAAAACATGTTATAAATCCTCATTTTATATAAATCATGTGTTACACTTAGTACCTCACGACGATACATGCAAGTAGAACTGTATGTATACCAGTGAGATACACTGACAGTTCAGGGCACATTTTTTTTTTATCGAACTCTGAATTTTTATGTGTTGGCATAACATGTACGCCGCACGGTTCTCATTTTATTTTTTGCCCCAGAAAATGACGAGTTAATTATGAACGCATTCCGGCAGTTAATGAACGCACGTGTCTCACACAAAACAAACCTCCTGTGGGTCGGTGTACTCCCGTCAATCGGGGAATAGATGCAACACTGATCAATTCGTTTCGTTTGATGTGAAATTTCATTAAAACGGAGAAAGATATATAAAAAAGAGACAATAGTCCAGTACAACAGAGTAGAAATTACTGGATGTAATTGTGCTGTGCATTCATGTGCAATAACTCCTGATTCCAAATAGTCAACATCAGGGAACCAACAATAGTCCTTAGGGAAATTCAATGTAGGCTTATAGAAGCATTCATTCGCGTCATTTTTTTCACTTTAAAATTGAAAACGAAACCATCGTGCTTGGCTTCGGCTTGACATCTGAAGAAAAATGGTCTGGACGTCTTGGAAATTAAATTGCGTAGTACTCTCGAACTCCTAGAAAGCATGAAACCGACTAAAATTACCGTAACGTTAAAGAACAACCATATAATTACATGAAATCTAAAGAAATGCAAAGCATATGTCGTTGGAATTCGAGAAAATATGAGCACAAGAATGGATTACGTCATAATTAACAATCTTGACGTCAGTGATGACGTCATCAAAAATCGTGAATGTTTTGAAATATTACTACATGTGTATTTCAATGACAAATCTACAACAGCAGTGAACAAGTTCATTGGGGAAAGTTTTATTAAGAGGGAAATTATTTTTAAAATGATATCCAGGCTTAAAACAGCCAAAAGGGAATCATTGACATAAATCGTGGCATCATGGAAAAATACCACAGGAATTTGTTAGAGTATTCATGGAGTTGAAGGGAACTCACTTTGTCTGATTACAGATTTTTTAAAATTTGGTCCACACCATATCAAAATTTCAATTACGCAGCAGCTGGGGGATACCCCTATTCTTCACGCTCCCATTTGCTTAATGATAGAACGACCTTTCAAACCATAGTGATATTATTTCGTTCACTGGTAAAGCTCACTTTACGCATGACGGGCAGGTCTACTAAAAAAGGGGTTTTTGTGGGAACAGAAAAATGTGTCCTTGACACTGAAAAAACGTTACATAGACAGAAAGTTATCGTTTGGACAGTACTGAGTAGATTGGGAATGATTCGATTATATTTTTTACGAAGAAGAGAGCGAAGCGACAACCGTGATATTAGCGTTATTTGACGATGTTAAAGAGGAAGTTCAGTAATGAAGTAAAACGCGTACAGATCAATATTGAGAAAGTGTGGTTTCAGCAAGACGGAAAAATTCCACAAACACTACACTCGTTTGCTTTAAATGCATAAGATTTGTCTTGACCTTAGGAATCGTGTCTAATCTTTTCTTACCGGTGACATCGGGGACATTGGCGATTAGAAGAAAGATAAAACAAAAATCGCGTCAGATATGCAAAAATCTGACAAGAGAGACTTAAGAGAAAGAATGAAATTAGTGTTGCAACAAAAAGGCGGTCGTTTGAAGTATAGTGTCCATTAACATCATAATGAAGTGATTTAAGATAATGGCGTTATCAGGTACACATTAATGAAAACATAAGACTGGTTATGTTGAGCGCATAAAAAGTCATGTGTATAGTAAAATTGTGTTGATATCTGCTATTGATCTACAATTTATATGTATTCGTTTCGAATTTTGATTTTATGTTAAGGGTGATGATCGATAAAATAAATTGGTTTATCCGATATTGACTACGATATCAGGAAAATGATACATCCTACCGGAGTAGACATGGTAATTAATACTTCTAGCTTAACGTTCAGCAGTTCGTCAGAGTGACGACTGGGCTTCACAGCCGTATCGCAGTCTCCCACGAAACACACAGTCAACACATGCATCCAACTCGCACACACTGGGGCCGTCCTTAAATGACCCTACCTGTTGATATGGCGTTATAAGGTATAGACCAAACCAAACACACCGTTAAATCTGCACGGTCAATTGTATATGTAGTTAACAAATTAATCAACACCAGCAAAATTATCACAGGAGGGATTTATTTGAGGTTGTAGAAAGTCCAAAATTTACCGTCAGACACTGAATTCGACTTTAGTGGTCTGATGGCTGTTAGTAAAAGCGAAGAATTTATTTAAATGTTTCATATAATATTTCAAAGGTTGATGAGATTGCTCATGAAACCACTTTCTTTACCGTTTCCGTTTCCTTGCTAATGCACTCCGTTAGATTAATATCGAACGTCAATGCAGAATGATACATTGAGATTAGATATTAATATTTAAGTAGTTAAATAGATGTGTATTACTTTTCTGATATATCAATTAACTTTCTTACATACCACCTGCTGCTAATGTTCGAGGAGCTTCGTTATTGCTGTGCAGATGTCACCTCGCGTTAATTTCTGTCACTGTTTTCGCAAAACTGTAATTAGTTTTGAAGATTAAATTTCGTTTCGTCAGTTCCGATTTTTCATTTCATAATATTTATGATATCTGGTAAATAAAATCATTTCTTAAATGTTTTTAAGTTAATAGATTTCTATGCGATAATTTATTTTTATTTAAATAATGCTTATTAAATACAAATTGTTATTGTATTGGAAAGGATTGGGATACCTTAGTCGGGTTTTCCTACGTGACTTCAGGTTCAGATTCGAGGTGAGTATTTCGACTCTCCCTACCCGTGGCGGTTAATTTAACTGAAAGCTTTGAAACAGACATTACCATAATTGCTCTTGATGGCATATGACAAGCCTCCCGTATATTGCTCAGTGAGGCAGTCGCCTACTACTACAAGGAGACCCCTCTTAAGAATTTCTTTGGCGATACACCCGGTATTTATATACGTTGCTGATGTGCATTCCTTGTTCCATTGTGAACATATTTATGATGAAGGACTTTTGTCCTTACAAAAGTATCCCAACGATAAAAAATATAACGTTGGAAATTTCTTCAAGAAATGAGCATTAACTGTTCTCATCGTTTTAAAGCCATCGGAGTGTTCTTCACAGTTGTGCGCACATCGCACATTGTGTAACGTTGTGCGATCCCACAACTGTACTGCGTGTTTTTGACTAGGCAGTGGTTTTCAGTATCCTATGACCATATCTAATATAATGCGGTTGACACAATCGATGTATCAGCTGAAACCCGACTCTGCATCAGCTTTACGGTTGTTTGTCCATCCCGAGCATCGTGTTATTTCTATCGTAATATCTCACTTGACATCGTCTTATGTGTGGGCTTTAGTTGAGTGATTGCCCCTGTGAGTATAATTTTGGGATTTGTTCTGTGGTTTAGACATACCAGAGTCAAAACTGTAACTACCCCCTATAAAATTTCTTAAGTGTTGATTTAACGACTGGCTCGCCCCTTGTCGTTTTAATGTGACCAGGTGGAGTGTGTTTCTGGTGATCTATGGCAGTACACTTCAGTATGTTAACACTATAAGGTCGGCTTCACATACACACTATCGCAATGCATAAACGCTTATATCGCATCCTCTCACAAGTACAGAACACATGCACTCACCTTGCACATATCTGAAGGGCATGCTTAAATGTCCGTAGCTGCTGAGTGGACGTTGATCAATATAAGACCACTGACCTACATTGATGTAGATCTATATAATATTATTTTGGCCTTCCGGATGTCATAGTTCCGTTTCACTTTCCAAAATACTTTATAAAGATCAACAAAGCTCAGTCGGCAAAGCGTTAAAATAAATGTTTGCTTATATCTTATTGGAAACGGTTTCTAAAACGTGGACAATCCTATCACAAGCACTGTGTGTATTTCGGTGATTGTCCACGATTTTTGTTCAGTGTCTACATACATATTTTGTGTTTAACATTGGTTAAATTCCAAATTTATTGTAAATGAAAAAAAAATAACACCATGCTTAAGGAAAAACTCTCGTTACGGATGCGAAAGTTCATTATAAAGTAAGACAATTTAAAAAGAAGTCTGTTCCTATGGGTCAACACTAGTGATGGTCGTTCTTTCAATTCAATTTGCTTTAGGTTCTTGGAGGAATATATGTATGAGAGTTGTCGCTGTAACGAAAATTCAATTTTGCAAATGGTATGTCAGTAAAGACTAAGGGCAATAAGATTGTATAATGATAACATCAATGCTTGAATGCAATTTAAACAAAGCTTGTGCTGGCCTTTTGATTTTCATTCAAAGATTTATTGGAATTATTCCCAATATAACACATTTGAACGTAGATGGAGGTTGTTTACAACTAAGAAAACATTTCATCATGGCCACAATAGCCTCATCGGGAACCACTTAACTTTATTTTGCTGTAGAAAGTTAAATGTGTTCGATGTCCATTAATATGTCTGGCGGATTTGTTAATATTTTGTTTTTTTGTTTTTCTGGAGAGAACATTGATTACTGGTACCGTCGATGGAGCAGACGGATTTTTTTTATGTCTCAGGAACAAATGCTTTTACATTTAAAGTTTATTTATATAAATGCTACCGTTACTTTTGCCAAAGCGATATGTTTCTACCATATTGTAATTCTCATATATAAATCTACACCATTACATTCGGAATAAATAATGTAGATACAAAAATTTCCCAATGGTGGTATGCTCGTTGATTTATTTTGTATAACCCTAATTAGCAATTGCCGCTTCTAGCAGTATACAACGGCCTGTTAAATGAATTTCATGTTTGAAGATTTGACAGAATTCGGTCACAGCATTTAGAAAAAATGATGTCTTTCACAATATTTCAAAGAGTGGATCAGGTTATTTTTTTAATTCAATCTTAAATATACAAATCCATAGTTCAGCTATATCTCCCTTGGTAGTTTAGGTATTCAGAATGACAATGTTGTTTTGTCATCCATTATATTGAACACTTTTTTCATTATTTGTGTGTTTAGGGATTATAAGAGTCTAGACAGATGAGTGATAAATAAAGAATAACGTTATACATACAGCTGTGTCTCTTTACGGGACTACGTGCTTTTTGTATTGGGTATTTGTCTAAGTGAATGAAGTCAAGCACGTCAAATTCATGTTTTAAAGTCAAAACATTAATCAGATTTAAGCTTCAGATTTCAGTGCAAAAATATTGATTCAACTTATGTTCCTGATGCATTCAGAAAAGGGTTGTGTAATTTAGACTCATGTGCATAACAACAAAAACTTGAATGTCGACAATTTCGAAACATTATCAAAGAATGCATGCAGACGAAACAAACTGATTAAGACAGAAAAGGGAGACTGATGCGTGAGAGGATGATAGGACTGGGATCCTGAAATGCTTTATTGCTTAATGTGAAAACCATGAAATACACACGTATTTAACAACGTAATAAATGTTTTGCCATGTTTTCTAAAAACAGCATCACTAGCCATCTAACGCAATTAGGAACTAAGTGGAAATATATCATTGGCGTGTCATATGATGTTACGTGATTGAATTTGTGATCGTTAAGGCAGTTGCTAACACACATTTCGTTGTGAATGTTTTGACCTTGGTTGCATTTGATAAACAATGCTTGTCCCACGTCCCCAATAACAACGGTTTCGAAGTGTACAAATGTTTTAACAATAAAGAGATTTTGTTTGGTTGTCATTATGATCTCTGATATTTAATGAGTGAAATGCTTGTAAGTATGACCAATAGTTTCGTTCTTCTCAATCCTACTTGGATTGCCCAAGATTCTCACTCTTAATGAGCACCTGCTTTAAATAGCTTTGTGCTTTGATATATCATGAATTCAAACATTGGATATCGTCGCTACATCTATACACTATACAACGCAAGTGTAAATAAATGCTGTTGTTTCAGGAGGGTTTTACCCATGCTTCCATAAACAGTATTCAGTTTACAGGACAATACATAATGCGATGTTAGCAGCAATATTGTTTTATCGATAAACTAAATTGATACTGGGATTCTAACTAATTAACTTATAGTCCAATTTATTCCAGTAGTGATTTATTTATTTCATTTATAGCTCAATGCATACTTTGAGTCTATTAGTAATATATATGTTTGTTATAATTAATCTAGTAGCAATTTACCTGTTTATCATACTTAATCTATCTGTAATTGACCTGTTTATCATAATTAGTCTAGTAGTAATCTGTTTGTTTGTCATAACTAATCTAGTAGTTATTTATCTGTTTATCAAAGTTAGTCTAGTGGTAATTGAACGGATTACCATAATAATTTAGTGGTGATTTATCTGCAATGATTATGATCATGCAATGTTAGATTTCAACACCAATTTCCCCGAACCTGTGTTATAGTCTATAGGGTTGTACATAACGGGTTCTAAATTGAGGCTTGATCATATTAGTGATATGATTATGTATTTAAACATATACCGGCTTTAATGAAAAGGATGCTTTATAAACAAGTTGATGTACATGTATATATTATTTTCCAAATTCGTAAAATCAATTGCATGAAATATATTCCTACTTTCCCTACAACAGTGTATAATGAATATACGGTATTGTTTGATAATAATTAGGCATACGGTAACAAATGTTACGTAAAGGTTTCTTTGACAAGCAATACTTTGTTTTTGTTCACAGCAAATCCACGAGCGCATCGAATCGTCATTTGATAGCGCCATTAAGTCAGGAAGCCTTCTGAAATACACATAAATCTGAAAATCGCATTTGTTTAATAAATTGGGCTCTTTTGGAGTTCTGACATGTGTTATATATAAACATGATATTTATTTATTCAAAACGATTGCGAAACACACTAACAGCTTATAATGGTCACTCTATTTGACCCGGATTGGACCTCGAGAAGGGCATTTTTTGGGAGGAACAATGAGCATCAAGGAATATCACGTAGTTGCGTAGATGGCTCCATGTCGTTTAGAGAATCGATCCCCTGTAAAGGTAAAAGATGAGTACGTTGAGTTCGTTGCCACCCCGCCACCTGACTCAGAACTGCCTTCAGCGCTATCCAACTATGTACTCATTTACAGTCGAGTCATTTGAAAACAATTGCTTCCATCTAAGTTTTGTGTTGAAAGAAAAAAGGAATGCCGAAATCAAACTTCTTCAACTAAACGTACAATTACATGTCACGTGTATATGATTTCACTATTTCAGAAATAGTGAAGAATACTCTTATCGATGATTTATCTAGTGATATATTCCTGAAACAAAATTGTTTACACGACGTTTTAAAGTAACTCATGTTCAGATAATGGTGTTTAGGAGTCCTGCTCGTATTTGGAACAAAGACTTCGCTCTTTGTATGATATGATACGTTCTTTTCTAGATTTCACATTTAAATGAAATGAAAATGATACCCCCTCCTGTTCTAAATATCCAGTTGCCTTTTCATGGCGTTGCTCTTTGGGAGTTATAAATAGTAAAGTTCTTGCCGGCAAATTTGCTTAGTGACACATGACCCTGCGAAAACTGTGTTGCTGACTGTATATTAATAACAGGATCCTATTTCGATTTATCTCTCGCGCACCGTGACACGTTGATCTCGCGAGATGAAACACGCTCACGACAGAGATATGCATGTCAAGATATAAGATAACTACGTGTCTGGCCTGTGAGTAAAATGCCGATATTAGAATGCATCACATGACCTTGTCATTTCGAACTCGACGAAGGCTAACCAACGTTTGTATTTCTCAATGCGTTCAATTTCGACATAAGCCAGTACCTAATAAATTTGAAATAGTCGCCGTTGAGGTTTTTATGATATACCGATATCTTATATGTAATGATCCCCGGACAGAAATGAAAAAACATTCCCGCTCTAATAAAAAGAAAAAGCGTATGACAGATTGGTTCAAAAATACTTCAAATCTATCTCATGACAAGGTTTTGTAAAATGCCAGTTGACATGCCGTGCCAGTAAAAAAGTCAATTTGGAACGATTAAATGTTTCTTTCTGCGAACATAATCTCAAGCGAATATTTACGAAAAGTGAATAGATCATTTTCCTCTGTTGCATGTTGAGAAATTCTCCAAATTAATATTCTTTGTGTTATTACTGTACGTCCTATTAACAGCCAGTGCTATTTTAGGACGTGTTAAGTTCCACTGACATAATTCCCGGAGAAAAGCCTCCGCCCTGCTGCCAGTTACTTGCAACTCCACCACGAAGGCCTCGAACCCGCAACCCAGGGGCATCTGGCCGTGATAAAGACGTTCAGACGCCATATCACTCATCCACTGTTTTCACTTGTTTATACCGGCAAAACTACCCATGAACATATATTTACGATGATGTAACAGAGCAATGGGACATTTTTTCAACATTCACAGTCGGTTTTCCGTTACTGGCTAGCACAATCTTGGTGTCGTCGATGAAGCAAAGAGACACTTAATCATACTGATATGATTCTCATTTTAGGGGGTCTCTCATTTGGTCATATTGTATCCTTGTGTTGCCGCGATTGGGTTAGCATTACGATTTTTAAAATGTCGAAATTATCTTACTCTTTGATAATAAGAATTGATTTAAATTCAGTGCAATCAAAATTGTTGCAGAGTTTTTAGTGCCAAGAGAATGGTTTAGATGGTAAGATGTACTACTTCTGTCCGGGTTGTATTGATCTTGCTGGTAATTAGTAACACCTGAATTCTACCCTTTTGATCTAGATGTGGCACCAGAAACATTTTAATCATTCAAGGTAAAGTATTCAGACAGACTGTCTGAAAATGGAAGCAGAAGAGAATACCTATTAAGTAACAATAAAACCTATTGTTACACGTGTCATAGTTGCACCGGACAGTACGGACAAATTATCATGTTATCCATAAATACAGTAATATGGCTTGAGAGTTCAGAAAACATTCAATATCTGTAAAATCCAGCACGCCATGTGGACAACCTTTGACGAGAGTGACGTCAGTGGATATACGATGTACATTGTCGTCATGTATCCTTAAATAAGACTTCAAGTCTCCATTACTAACAGAGAACTTTGATTACCAATTGTCATCTTCTGAAGATACTAAAGCAACTTAATCATCAGCATTTTTGTTCACTCTCATTTTTCGGCAATAGATAATAATGTTTCACAATAAAACACACATGACCTAATACATACATTGCATTTTGATCAGGAATTAGAAATACACACCATGTACTTAAGCGATCACGATTTCACTTCATTTAAGCATTTTAAGACATACAAGTTTCTAATATGTTGACAAACTTTACCGTTTCTTTCTTATGTTGAAGATTACGTATAAGCTGCATAACAAATTCGATTGTGTCAAATAAAACAAGGACAAGAAATGGCACATATTACTGAGTAGTTCAAATCAACTAATGTAACATTGGAGACACTGATGAGTCCAAAATGGACGAAACAGCTGAACGATGCATATTTATTCGTTATTTTGTTCTATTTTATCTACTTTTGAATCATTGAAAAGTGCATTTCACTTTTTTGTCTTTAGTGCAAACTATATATGTAATATATGATATATTTATCAACGATTATCAATACTGATATTGGTGGTAATATATGTCAGTCTCAATTCCACATTCCTGATATCGATATCGAGTCAACTCGGACATGTAAACAAGGAAGATGTGGACAGCAGAGAGTATGTTACCATGGAAAGAAAAAATCACACAAGGGATTTCGAACTCATAAAGCGAAAAATTGTGGTTGGTGGTTGATGCAGAATAGTAGGCCGTGTCCTTGATTTCGAGGTCTGGTGGGTAGGTACTTTGAACATTAGGAATTTATTATTATTATTAATGAATTACCTCATTAATATTGTTCAAATGCTATGGATCGAACGTGTTAAAGAAGATCTATATTCATTACATGAAACAAAAGGGACCGTAAATATGTTTAAATACTATAAGAAGTCTGTCAGAGTTAGATACATATGGTGAAAATCAATCACAGGCAATATGTAATAAATGTTTGTACACAAAACAGAACCTGATACATTAAGATTTCCGGGTACAGTATTCTATTTTTCAATATATGCACTCATGTATATTCAACATATTTATCACTTCAGAAATATCTTTTGTTTTCAGTGTCAGGTATCTAGAAAATATACAAAAAAGTTTGTTGAAACCACGAGTAGTTAAGAAACCAGGACCAGGTAAATAGAGAGTCTGCGGTTTGTCAAAGCGAGTTTTCGGAATAATCCTATTTATTTGTTATATGTATGGACGGTAAAAACGACTGGTCTCGATGTAGATCTACGCCAGAAATGCTGCGTGGATACCCGACAATGCCAGCCACGCCGACGAGATAGGTTTTCCTGTATTTACCAAAATAGACGACTGACTTAAGAAATAGACAGTTTAATACAATGTGTGATTCCAAACGAAGCTTTAGTAAACCTCTAGTCAAAGGCATGGTGTAAATAAAACCAAAAATGTATCTAATGGGGTCATTATGAAAACAATATCCCTTTCTTTATGGATTATCCGTCAGTTACCAATCAGCCTTTAGACTGACAGGATGATTGATGTGCCAAACCAAATCTTTTTCTTCAAATAAGCCATAGATTGGTGTGGTAAAAGTTGACACATATCCTTGTTTTGACATTCTTATAGAACTGAAAATGCTGTATGATGTGTGGATAATTTCAATTTCTCTTTTGTGATTTTTTCCATTTCTGGATAACAGCTTACCTACTTCCCATACCAATGATGTTTACATGTCACGGTTGATTCGATATTCAAGGGTCTGTTCCCAATATCACGATTTTCGTGCAAGATGTTGTTATCAACTCTTAACACATGGTTTCAGCGATGAAACTTGATGGAAATTATGGAAAAGTTAAACGATAGTCATAGAGATATCAATGAGAATTAAAATAGTTTCGTTGCTATATATCTTGTTATCAAATACGAATGTGACATTAATAATTTGGATTGGCCAATACTTAAATTATTCTCATTAAACTTTTTACAGGAGTTCTTATGTCCGTCTTTCTTTTGTTTTTATTTTAATTTGAGTTTGGGTGATAAGTCTGTTCACGTGTTGGTATTTTCTATTGGTCTTATATCATTACGTTTTTAACTTGATGCCATAATCGTTACTAATTTTTATTCATTAGTGATAAGAAACATCATATTGTGACTCCATTCTGTGTAAAAGGTTCATAGAAATACACAGAAATATGAGAAACTGTATTTAACCTCACATACATAGTAACAAAGAACAGTAGCCTTGGCCAGATTTTATTGCAACAAATATAACCATGGTAACAATCAGAGTACAAAAATACACCAAAACAGCAATGGACGTGATCACATATAAGCAGTTGCATATCATACAAGAGACAATAAAGACATGATTTCGAAATAAACATAGATAAAGACAACTGCAGATAACAGCGATGTAAAATTGACTCGGGCAGAGGGAGGGCTAAATCATGATTAAGAAGTGATAATTGTTTACAGATTTTCATATGTTTTCAACTCTGCGAAAGTCATTAAGGAGACAGTTCCCCAATTAGCAAACTTTTAAAAAGTGAGATGTGACATTACTGGATAGAATCTCTAGGCAAAAAATAATTTCCTTCGTTTGATTCCTCGTAAACTTTGATCTGATATGACCTACACCTTTTTCTGCGTCTCCCGCCTCTGCATGTGAACTCCATTTTATTCGTCTGTCATGCCTATGTATCTTAGATCTTTTATAACCTAACCCTTCTTTGCGTTTCAAGTCATACATCATAGCATACTTGGTCTTATTTCTGGTTAATGGCGGCAGGTTTTGCATGTTTGATGCAATCGTCATTCTTTTAAAACTTTTTTTATATAAGTTAAGACTCATTTTTGAAAGCGAAGATATGTTTTTTTTCTCGGAGAAAATGTTAATGGCCTGGAAATTCGACCGCAAGACTTTGGTCTTCGGATGCACTTTTCATTTCATTAATCTGAGGGAAAGCATTGGATTCTGTCTCTTGGCGAAATATATATCAAAGTATATGAAAATTGTAGTTCCTACTCCCAGCTTAACGTTAAACATTTATGAAAGTGCAACGACTGATCCACCCGTTGTCGGTATGTCAGGATGGGGTGTCCTGCTCGATGCCGTCGGCAATATACTTCACGCTATCACTATCACAAACAGGCTTAAACGAACACATTGCAGCCTCCCAAAACACACATTGAACAGTGATAACCAAACCTTTAAGTACGTTAGATAATTTTGGTCCAGCGAACTGTATTTGTTCCATCTAAGGCATTCAAAGATACTTTTCTTAACTGTGTAAAGAAATAATTTGAATTTGAAAATTGTGTCCTTAAATTCGATTCTACAGGTGACCGAATTTATGCCACTGAAGGAGAAATCCAATTATTTTGAATTAACATTCTTTTTAGCAAGCAAGCAGTATAAACATTATTCCGTCGCCTTCATCACACAATTGATCATTGATGCGTATGTACAACAAGATGCAATGTGCACATGATGGTAGACTAAGTGATACCCCGTATTTTCACTGATCGTTAGCCTCATGATGGTAGGATCGAGCATTCAATGAAATGCTACACGTCAAGTTTTATCTTGTTTTGAAATGCAAAAACCTCTTCGCATCTATGGCAACCAACCGTAGGAAAAGTTTCATAAACATTCCTTTGCTATATACACCTTAATTCCTAAAATACTATCATAGTAAAAACACTAATCAAATAAATACCTTACAATGTCCATATGTTTTTACTTATATCACGACTGATTCATTACGTCATGAATGCCATCGCCTAGAGTATCAATGCTGTTATCGTGCCCACCAGATTCACGCACTACATTGTCCTCATGGGTAGCAACAATTGGCCAGATTTATAGTGAACATACAAAAAGAATTTATCTCCCTTAGCGGTTAATCTTTTTTTCGAAATATGACGTTTGAACTGGATCATTATTCTTTCACAAGCAGGAAGTGCATTTAAGAACAGATTTATTTTCATTGATTTGGTAACATTTGTAAAGAAATTATTTGAAATAAAAAAATAACATTCAATCCTAGAGTCTTAAGGGTCTCTTTATGGTTCAAATTAAATCTAGAACCCATTATAAAAATCGTAGGAGTGGTTATTGAATAAGACGATTAAAGGGTTACAGCACAGAGAGAGAAAAGACAGTCACGCTACAGATAAAGGAGTTCCATCTGGACTCGTCACTTTCCCCTTGGTGGCACTTTACTCCGCTGTCCGGTTTTATCTTTTTGTTGCAGTCTGCCTCCGATACAGAAAGAATAAATCCCAATACAAAATGAAAGATTATTTTATCAACCAATAATAAATAGTGTTTCATTGCCATTTAATCTTGGACCTCTTCCATATCGGCTGTTATTGTAGACGTTGCCGGTAAAAGGATTTGCATAATTTTGACAGGGGAACTTTGTCATACACCGTTGCTTACGTGGATCGACTGAGATTTACCTGACGAGTGTATTGTCGGTGAAACAAAAGACGCTTACTTTTCCGGATTTCTCAGTGACCTTTTTTTCAAATGTTTCATTACAACAACAAGAAAGTACCAACATACGAACATAGTCATGTTCCAAACTCAAATACAGTAGAACTAGGGCAAAATATGAACAAACGAACTATTTACACTCTGACTCTTGAAAAAGAACAAGGGAAATAAATAGTTGTTAACATGACAGTGAGAAGTCATTCCCTATTTCATGTTGTTTTCAGAAGAACTTTTCTTTGACGGTTCATTATATATGATTATGTTGTGTGCCTTGATTATTGATCAATGTGAGCTTGTTTTGAAAATTCATGACGAACAAATGGCTCTTCCTGACAGAACAAACTCTTATGTAAGTGATTGCTATACTAATGATATGAACAGTATATAAATATTGGCTCACTATATACAGTTATTGGCTTTGTCGTCCCTCGAACAATCATGGTCATTTTAAAGTGGGGTTTCCTTGTAGAAGTGCGATATTGTCTCACTGAACAACGTAAGAGAGGCCCGTCGCATGACATAAGGAGCAATATTTGTCAAATTTCTTGCCCAAAAGTTAAAACCACAACAGTACCGGCCGATCCGTTTCTCAGTTTCCTGAACAAAACAAACCGCAGCTGTGTGGAACCTGCGAACCTCACACCATGGATTGCGACCCCATTTAAGATACTTAAATTTGGTCCTGTTATATTTTGGTATTAAAATGTTGGAAAATGTTTATTTCGTTTCCTTGATAGACTAATATGTGTATTGAATTATTGTACCAAGTGTGAATGTTCTTTAATTTATCTATCGAAAGCAAGATTGCATGTTTATAACAACGCGTCGTAAAGTTATATGGACAAGAAACAGTATTATGACTGCTGTGGTTATGTGAAAAAAATTCTTTAAATGTTCTTTTTATAAACTTTGGAGAAAAAATTCTTTGTGTTTGAATGTCGGTGAAATATCATTGTGCAGACAAACCAAGACAATACGTAATGGCTGACACGCAATTAGATCATGATGCCGTGACTTTAACTCTATTGTCCTTTCGCCAACCCTGGGGAAATTATATTTTTATCAAAAATGTATAGCAAAACTGATAACATCATTAATATTGAAGGAAAACAAAATAATAAATAGGAATTACAGTTCAAATGAAAATCCAATGGGTGATTTATTTCTGTGAGGATGATGGTTTTACCAAATTAAGGTTGTTAATGTGGTTCAGTCTTTCACATTTTGTATCTTGTATATGACGGAAGTATTAATATACAATAGTAACTAAGTTATGCAGAAGCTACTTAATGTTTTGATTCTTAATTATTGCGAGCAAAGTTTCAATTTAGTCTTTAGTTATTTTTTGTTATATATTGCGTTGTATGACAAATTAGAATACAATTGAACGCGAAACAGATATCCAATCATACACCGGAATAGGGTATTCCGCCCAATAAACAAAGGTGAAAACTAAGTTACCGATGATATGTACACAATTACACAATCAATATGTTTGCATGCAAATGAAATACATTTGTTCTCGTTTTCTTTTCAACTTTGTTTTGTCAGGGATTTGGGAGACATGACTATGTGGAATTGATTCTATTTTATATCCACCTTGTTCGCGATATACTTGTTAGACACGCGTTTTTTTGTTTTGTTTTGTTTTGTTTTTTTCGGCGCGTCCTGAGTCATATCCACACGATAATTATCTTGTACGGATCATATCCAGTCAACATGCGCCTTCTATATCCGATACGCGAAATATCCGTAAAACATTGATCTTATCCCCTATCCAAAATAAAATTATCCGGCATTCATAAAAAAAAAACGGCAATTCATGCTTCTTATCTCCATAACACGAGCCATATTCACGTCATAATTATTCAGCAAGCACCATATCAATTGAACGCGTGCCACTGATCATGTACGCGTAATATCCGTCAAACACGTATCATTTTGCTTTGTCCGGGTTATACCCTCCCGACGCGCACCGTATCCGTCTGGTGCTCGGCTTGTCAGTTAATTTCTTTTCTTACATAACAATATCATATAGTAATGTTTATAATGATAAAAAGCCTCCGTAACGAAACGTGTCGGGCTTCTTGAGGCACACACTTGGAGAAAAATGCAAATTTGCCTCGGAGTGTAAAATTTGATTTGTTATAGTAAAAGAAAATATGAAATCGTGTCGCCTTAGGCATAAATGTTCTGGAGTTTACATACCACAGCAAAACGTTAATTATGGTTTGTATAATGAACATGTTTGATATCAAGTGTTCTACTTTTTTATCGTACACCAGCCAAAGTACTCGTGTCATCTCTAATCCTCATCGTTCATAGGATAGTTTGTCCATCGGACGGACTTTACAAACTTACATTGAAGTTAAAATCACGTAGAATATCGTATTTAAAACTCAGAATATTTGTAGATTTTATATTTAAACACTACATGCTGATTCATATTGATAAGAACATAGCCAAGGTAACTATATTTTTTTTCAGTGGCCACCTGTGTCTCAACAATGTGGCCTCTTGCATGTTATATATTTGTCGAAACCAAAACATTCTTTGTTTACAATCCCTCGTAAACACGAGCTTCTGTTAATATTTTGCTTTTGGCTAATATGTCGGCGGAACTTGTTGATACATTGGCACGCCCTTTTAAATTTCTATACGCGAAAAGAAAACTTAACTAGTGATATTAGATTCCACTTGCGGAACAAACCTTTATCTAAGTGGAGAAAACATTGTAAACAAGATCGATTTGTTAGATACAGAGTTATCACACGCATTAAGAACATAACTATAAAATAAAATGTTTATGATCCTTATCAACAGATGTATGCCGTGTTCAATATGGTTACCATCTGAAAATACTCCACATGACCTTTAAGCACTAGCTGTCGAGTCCACATTAACTAATGGTTATAAAGTATACGTTTCGTGCCTTGTCACAAGCGTTTTCATGTACTTCAAATTATTCAATTACACTGTCTAGTTCGATGGAAGGAGAAATGTTGTCGCTTAATTGCAGCCGATATCCTAGAAATATAGTGGTGTTTCATGCCATGTAGACAAGATTCTTAATTTTGCATCAGTGCAACCTTTTTACGACACACAAGAGAATAGAACCTTCCAATGCAGATTTAGAATTAAGATACAATAAGGTTCATTAAACTGAATAATACAGCTGTTTCATCCTGTAACAACTCATTATTTTTGTTCAGTTGTTGGGACTATTAGGCGACAGGGATAAGTAAAACGCAAATGTTAAATTTAATATTTAAACAAGATGACGACGTGCACTAACCTCAAAATTCAGTAAATTTCATAATTTCCAAAATTAGAAGTTTTATCTTGTTGCGTTGATGTTTCAATTTCATTCGTTCCGTATTATTTTACTAATTACAAAAACGATACTGACGTTTTGTATAGTCATATATATATTGTATAACTATACACACCGCGAGGTGGGATAAGTACATTTATTTTATATAGATGGTATGAATGTATGTACTTCAGATGTAAAACCCGTTCAGAAGAGGGAAAATAACACCCCTGTTCTATCGAATGTGTTTTGTGAGTGGCGACCAATTGTTGGGCGCCCCCTGCAGGTTTGGGGTGTTTATCCCTTTGACTTCTTTTCAGGTGGGCATCGGTGAGCCCAAGAATACCGTAGGCTGTAGTCCACTGCCTGATCTTAGGTTACAAATGGCCCCTTGTTGAATCGGGGATTTACATTCGATGCCATCTATCAATGGGATATTGACAAAAGAAAACAGGTCTGCTCTTTCTTTTTAAGCTTACTGTTCTATTCTTGATGTCCGTCTTCACATCATTCTTCATATGACCATAGCTTGTCTTTGAACGTAAAGCCCCCCCCCCCCCCCCCCCCCCCAAAAAAAAAAAAAAAAATGAACAAAAATATGTACTTTCCTTTTCTATATCGCGTGCACACGCTCGTTAAATCAAGCACAAGACTAGGTAATAGTTGCTTATATACAGCAAAACTGTCTAGAATACAAGGCCAAATACTACATCAATACCATTCGTTTTGACAGAATATGTTGTACAAATCGGAAATGGAATGCGTTAGAGATGATGGGTGGTGAACGTGTTTTTCCTAAAGTACAAATATTACCGCTGTTGCCATTTATTTTCTTACCCGTGTTAATGATGAGCACTTGTAATACTGTTGATGTAACGTGTCCCCTGCTGGGTGAACCTTGTCTGTTATAGGGCGTGTGGTGATACTTACCTAGGAACAGGTTAACTTATCTACATATCTGTAACCGTTATACAGGGATGTATATATCTTTGATCTTAATATGTTTCCAATGTATTTATTTGTGTTTTGATATCCTTCACGCCCTTGCTTTATGTACTTTTAACAGGCTACTTTCAAATTAAGTTTGTCACGTGCCGAAAATATAGGCTTCCTGAATTTAATAGCTGTGTCTTGAGATGAACCTTGTTAGCAGCAGATGCTGAGAGATGTAAAGCGATAACACTTCATTTGAACTATTCCACATAAAGACCTGTTATAATATATCCAAGCTATTGTCACAAATACCGCTGCAAAGAATTTAACACTTAAAATATAGCAAATGGTGTAGACAAAGACAGAATACGTTATTACCAATACTTTTATTAATAATATCATAATAACTAGGTTATCCTAATTTTCCATTAATGAAACATTAAACACAACAAGAAAATACCAATTTGTCAACAAAATTATAATCCATACTCAACTTCATGAAAACTAGTGCACAATGTCAGCAAATGGAAGATTTTCACGGGGACCTGAAAAAATATATGAAGAAGACCAGATGTACAAGAAGAGCAAACGTCTTCTACTTTATCGACAACACCCGCCATAAATCAATGTCACCAAATTACGTACTAAGATGTTTGATATTCATAATAGTTCCTGTAACTTGCAAATACCGTTTCCTCGCCAGTGTCTAATTTGTATATGTTCGCAATATAATTGTATCATATATTTAACTGAAAACTTCCATTTAAAAGGAACTTCGAAGTAATTTTTTCTCACTTCTATGATGGCGAAAAAAGGCATGGTTAAAATTAGAAATTCCAACGTAACCCCGAAATGGTGAAATAAACATGTTGTACGCGGTATTCTAAATATACACGTACATACTAATTACTAACATTCAACTAGAGCATGGAATTAGATATAATCCCGAAATCAACACGTTACATTCTTCCTTAATCCAGCACTGAAATAGGAACTTAGTCATTCGACAAGATGAGGCACGAGGCATAAAATTTAATAAATACCCGTGGTGAAATACGTCCTTAGAGTTCTGTGTAGTTTCCGTTATTACATTACTATCAAGTGCGGATAAAGGGATGCATTGTTAGCAGGGAGAACACAGCTAGGTGGCGGGAGATGTATGAGATTGTTTGTTTCTGTACAGCTATTGTTTAGATTGTTCTATTTAACTTTATATGATGCCTATACTCAGGTCAATTTCTGCAACTGATATCGGTGGCAAAGTGGTTAAGCCGTGTGGCCATTTTTATCACTCGTCCTTCACCTCTGGATCAAGGGCTTTTTCTCAGGAAACGCCGGCTTTCCTCCACAATCCAACCCTTATAGGTCCCCTTAAATGAGCTCGGCTGTTAATAGAATGTAAAACAACAATATATTTAACGAGGTTAGCATCTTGCTAATTCGTTCGAGTCAAAATGAACCATAACCACTAGCAATTGAATCTTTAATCAAAATGTAACTGGTTGATAGTCAATACACATGAATATGCTACTTTTCAAAGAGTTTTGTTTCACAAATTAACTACTGACAACTGATTATAGCTGATGCAATCAAGATACACTGATCAATGTTAATAACTTGTTTATTCAATGGTATACAAAACCCTGGCAGCATAAAGAGCAGAATCTTCACGGAAGTTGTGCTGGTTTTCTCTTCTCATTTTGATTTCAATTGTTCTAAATTTCATATCTTTTATCCTCGAAAATTTGCAAAATAAAAGCCCTTCTCATAAAAGCATTTTTTCTCAATTCTCGGTTGTCAATATTACTTTAAGAGGTCAGTTTCGAAATACATAGTGCTTCTGGTTGCATTGGAGATTCCCAATTGACGTATCAATTATAATGAAATAGATATTGTTTACTCTTTGTTTCCATTTATCTTAAATTCA
Source organism: Ylistrum balloti (assembly GCF_031769215.1). Taxonomy (NCBI): domain Eukaryota; kingdom Metazoa; phylum Mollusca; class Bivalvia; order Pectinida; family Pectinidae; genus Ylistrum; species Ylistrum balloti. Next base: position 825,048 of record NW_026781932.1, on the reverse strand, counting down.
TTGTTATCTTCAAACAAAGTATTAGTTATTGCAGATATGTTTCTAAATCTCTTTCAAAATTGAGTTAATCTATCTTCCCTTTCCTGTTGTCTGATTTCTCTGAGAAAGAAAGGTAACATTGATTGTTAAAACGACGGGTCCATCAGCATCTTGTTATATTGTTTGTAAACAATTGATGGATTAGGCGTTTTATACTTTTATCTACAGAAATATTTATACTAAATAGCTGGTAAATACTTAGATTTGACTTATTTCCAAATGAATTTTAATAAAAGTTTTCATTCACAATTACCGTGTGGCTCCGTAGCAATTCCAGAACAATTTGAGATAAATCTAGACACAGTTGTAAGCTTGCATTTTTGTCAGATTGTGTTCAAGAACTGTTTTTTAGATATTGACTTTTTTTGTAGTCAGTGTAACATGATAGCACATTTGCAGTGTTACTAAATAGTTTATTACACTGTACCTAATCACATAATACCGAAAATATCCTATTATTCAAGATGGGAAATTGGCTATTTCAGTAAACCACTCCATAGAGACAGTGTACATACCAGACTGAAGTAACTTAGACGCCTTTTTGTTTTCAAAACAATAGACTCTAGGATTCATTCCTGCACTTGGGCACTCAGTCGATGTTATCCAAATACCTCGATTAAATCTAAGCGCTTTATTACTTTTTTTTTTTGGCAAATAAATGCAATGGTGATTTGCGCATCACAATTATGTCTGTGTAAACAACATTCAAAAAGATACTTAAAGACACACACAAGATAATAACATCATGCAACTGTTTCATTCTTGAAGGACTCGTCAGTGATGGTAAGAGCCTAAATTTTGAAGCCTAAGAGGCGACTGAGGAAAATCCATAGTGACGAAAAAAGCCAAAATCTACACAGGGAGAGGCACTAGTCCTATAGGGAAATACATTTCATAATTTCCATGTATCAGCTTATTTAACTGCGTGAAAATCTCTAAAATATGGTTACCTCTTAAATAGGTACGTTTACAGAATTTCGATTAACGGTGTAAACTTCACATTGATCAATGTTTGTAACAATCCAACAAAATATATCTTCTTATCCGTTAAGAGAAACACATCTTATTCCTCTCCTAATCGTGTTAAAGAGGATATATTGAGTTTAAATTGGGAAAGCCACACAGCAATTGAAAGTAGTGATAAGAAACTACCAATTTAAATGGTTCGACAGACATTTTCAAGCTGTTAAACTGACATAAAGTCGTAGATTTTGTTATCGGTTTGGTAATGGCCATGTTACTTCGGAAACTAATGTTTCATGTAACATGACACCACTCAATATAAACAACATAAGATCATTGGGATAGACACAAAGTGACAGCATATCTCGATTATGTTATTTGATAGATTTAAAATATAAATTTCGAATAGTCTATTTTCTGTGACATGAAATCAAACACAAAATGGTGTACTGTTAAGTTACATATATAGAAACACAATATCAAGATCTGCCACGCGGATACATTTACAAGCAATGCCAAGGTCAGCGACGTAGATGGTTATACAATAATAATATTTTAGATTGACCGCCAATGGCCTGCTCTTTCAGACAACTTTTATCTCTCCAGAGGAGTTTGTACCTGAGCGGATTTGTAGCAGCGGAGATAATCAGATCATAAATGTTTACATCAACAAAATATCTTAAAAAGAAATCGCATCGCACAGGTAATGTTCAACGAGGATTAAGTCAAGTATGATACCACTATGTATCCATTGTAATACCGCCATATTTAATGTTTGAATAAATTCAGTGATGAATGTGAAACGTGGAAATGATCTCCTCGACTAATATATGTCTTGCATGCCCGTGTATTCGATAACAAAATGTTAACACCTCATTCTCATGAATCGATATTTAATGATAACAAAGTAGAATGAGATTTGTTACATATTTAAGGACTTTGACGTGTCGTATAAGGAATTTGTTGATTTATATGTTTAAGAAAACCGAAGATTCGGACATACTGAAGAATTAATAATACACAGAGCCAGAATACATTCTTATGATGGGGGAACATGGTACGTAATGGGAAACGAAACACCACTAACAGTGTATTTGGAAAGCAGTGTTAGTGGATTTACTGAGTGTCATTAAAAACAAATACTTAAACCAGATGATATATTGTGTGAATATGTCCAGCTATAATTAGCATGGCTTCTATCATTAGATCTCACCGTGAAACCTTTCCTCGTACAGCAATAAAGTAAGATTAGATTACTAAATACGGCAGATCAGGCAGTGTACATTAAATTAATACAGTGTTACGAGGTGTCTGACCCATTTTACTTCGTACCATTATTACAAAGGCGCGTTCGCACTAATTGTATACAGAACACTCCATGTTTCATCTCGAATTTGTAATAAATGGTATGAAATATTACTGTTTCGTATTTAGTGAATGTAGTTGTGAACTGTGCGGTCTTTAATACTGTGTGTGAAATGTGCGGACTATGTTGCATCGCATTTTTTTCATTAAATATTGAGATAATGTTGCGTGATACACCAGTATATTTGAAAGCATTGCTCCACAGACAATGCATGTCTGTGTATTTGTATTCACTTTGCAGTCCCTCAATGTGTTATACAATGTTTCTGATTTCTTTAAAATGTATGTATCCGCAAATTGTGAAACATCATGACCTCATGTTTGCAGTCCATTTATCGATTACTATTATTAGAATTAGGCATGTTTTCGGTAGTTTACATGATTCTAAATACCAGGACACTATTACAGTAAACAAATATAGAGCAAATAAGAATTTGATAAATTTGAGTAGAGAATACAACAAAATGATCTCCCAACGACAAAAACATTTAACGACATATATACGTTATTTGTTATTTCGCTGGTAGCACACAGATGACAAACGCTTTCCAATCGACATTTTTCTCTGTCACAATCACATTGACAGTAAATATTATCTTATATAACCACCTAGTTGTTAACTTGGAAGGATCGGGAATGTGTCATCGTATACACTTCAATTCATGTTAATCAAATTTGCCATCGCAAGCTGTCGTTCTTAGTGCTAAGAGGCATAGTGGCAGACTGTGTCAAGATAGACACTTCCCTTAATATAAACGAACGTGTCGCTTTAACACAATTTGATTACTTGTAAAGCAAATTCACTTGCACATTATTGTGATACAATCCACTTCATGCAACTAAAGAACTGATATAGATCAATATAGAGTTAAACAAGCGACGTATCCAACACATCAGAAGATACGCAACACCCTTCAGCTTCGGCGTGCATTCAAGGGCACTAAATGCAGGTGCTAGTGGTTGAAGTTATAATAACGGTTTCTGTTATCTCAGAAAATGGCTTTAAAAAGTAATTAATTCCATATCATGTATGTACATTTAGTTGATTTAGTCGAATACTTAACACTTCTTGTGAAAATAATTAGGAATTATACTTTTCGTGTAATCTCATTTGAATATTTTTACATTCGAATAATAGCCATTGATAATTTGCTTCAAAACCTACAAGTTTTCCAACGCTAGTTTTATGTGTACGATATAGCATTCGGTATTACCAGGTTCGAGATTATTCATCAGATATACAGATCCATGTAAAATAAATGCTGGAATGGGTCAGACAGAGTTATTCCTGGCTAACATTGCTAATTCATCTTCTAACAGAATTTAGCCATGTCGTGGGGAACAAGGTCAGTCGTTTGTGTTAAGGTCAGAGTTTAAATATATAGAACACACTCGAGATGTTCCGATTGCTAGAGACTACCTGATTTGTGTCGATTGTATATCAGTGTGGACAGCACCAGCAGGCGTCATTTTGTCTATGAGTCTATGTATATATTTTATATATAAGGGTATCGCGGCAATTTCATAAAATGCAACCGCTGGGTTATTGCCCATTCCGTTAGTATAATCGGAATGGTAATCACGGAAGGTAACTCCACGACATAACCCTAGAGTTATCAGATATGATAATGCACTGTTGTATAATAGGAATGAAAGACTGCTATTAATTTTGCATAGGTTGAAATAATCTATTAAATCCACATTTTAAATATGTCTGTATTTTTGTCTGAATATTATCAAGAAACTTGATAAGTTATGGTATCATGTTTCTAATATGGCGAGTTGACAAAAAAAAAAAAAAAAACACACACACACACAGATACATCCCTCACATGTCAGTTTCCGTCTTTCAGTTTTCAAATTGCTCAGAATGTTTACATCATATAATCATACGAATTTTACGTAACAAAACTATATGATAAAATTATTGTTCATGCCAGTTACAAAAACGGAATTTATACCAAATAACAACCGGACACCTCGTCACTCAAATAAGGACCGATATAAGGTACATGGTTAAACGATTATTGCGAAATTAGCAAGAAAATACGAACATGTGAATATATTCATAATACAAACTTAAATTCAAAATCAAACTTCAATAAAATTAGGGAAAATATGAACAAAAAACAAATACAGGGATACTCTTACCATTGTGCAAGGGAGTAAAACCAGGTGTTCCGGAAGAGTAAGCGTGTTAATCTTGGCTAATCCAAGTAAGTTTTGACAAGCTATCACACTTGAATAAGGGACACAAAATGGAACCAATAGTCAAACTAATGGACATTAAACACGTCTAGATTTATATCCATATATTTTCTTTATTGTATTTGATTGTATTAAACGGGTCATAGATAGCAAAAATAGTAATACATCTAAAAACGTAATTTTTTGTTTCGCGAAAAATATAGACATATGATTTGTAAATGATATGTGTTGGAAAAGGAAACCAGCGAAAAACTCCTAGGACAGGGTGTTCATCTGAGCGTAGCACAAATTCGCTTTACTCATCGACAGTTCACTAGCTCAAGAATTGTTGCGATCCTCAGACATTCTGAGCTAATGATCATCAAGCAGTTGATGGAAACCAGAATTTCAATTTTAGGGTAATAATGATGATTATCACAAAAAAGGGTCAGACGACAGAGTCCTTTGTATTCACACTGGCGAAGAGGTCAGACGAATTTAAACATGGACAAGAGAACGTTGGATATTTCAAATACGTGAAGTCATGATTACTTTGCGGAGTCTTTAATGATATAAAATCGCAGTAAAAAGGGCTGGCGAGATAGCAAGGGACAGCGGTTTCAGATGCGAGTCGTTGTAAGACAACCCAGTATTATAATTGTATATTTATCAACATAAAACTTTCTCGTAAATACTGATATTCCGGATAATGCTTTATTGTATCGGTCCTGAACGGCAGTATCCCCTTATCATGGATGATAGTTCGAACGATATAAATTTCATTTCGATGGTTAAGTTCAACTTCACATTAATTTTAACTTATTATGAAGTCTAAAAGACTTATAGTTCCGATAATGATGACAGTAAGGGTAAGAAAAGACGTTGTTTGTGGAACAAACTGAAGACTTTTATTACAAAACTAAAGACTGTCTGGAGAGTGGACAAGTTACTTTGAGGTAAATGGAAAAGTGAATGAAAATTGATAGTAAAATTCAAGGTTACTGGTGCGATATGAAACTTGTTCAGTGAAACGTGTACATAAAGCGTAAGGATTTTTATGTAGAATCACTCTCTAAAACAAATTTGTTCCTATAATATATGTATAGGATGACCTGAGATCTCTCCTTTTATACGTTTCCGGACAATTTTTATCTTATGTACTATATGACTCTCCTGACAAAACATTTACTTCGCGGCTCCAGTGGCTCGTTAGCGCCGAACGTCTGAGATTCTAGACACTATCAATTCCACGAGACGTTTGTAGACAATAAAGGGGACTATTAGAGTGAAAGATGGATGCCTTTACCCAATTCCTCGGCGCCCTAACCACGCTAAGTGTCTAAATCTGGTATATAATGTTGGTATTTTTGTCGAAATTGCCGAAAAAAAAAATCCTTTAAGTATTTGTTTTGAATTTTTATGAAACCGTGCCATTTAGTGTAAATCTGAAAGAAATGCGGATTTATGTTGTAATTAAATTGCGAATCCTCTGGGGGTTTGTCTTAGGATAGGGCAAGTCTTTGCCTATGTGATGTTTTTTTTTTTTTCATTTTATTTTTATTTCCCTTGTATCTATATTTAATCGTTTTTTGTAATGAGGCAGTTCGTTTATTTCATTCAAAATATAAATATAATCATGTGTATTTTGACAATTTAAAGTGACTTATATATTGGCTTTATATGCCAAATAAAAAGAAAAGTAAGACTACTATATTTGATGTATCACGTGCAACATCTCCTTTCATGACAACTAGTATTACATCTTGTTTCGGAGGTTAATGTAATGACAATACGTGCCAACTTACAAGGTAAAGTGGCTAAGCTATTGTCTATATAGATAAATAAAACTCTCACCATGTGCTGTCATGCAAACGGTATAGTTATTATAACAGAAACAACATTGTCTTTATTGTTATTATAAGACTATACACGCGAAGTGTAGAGTATAATATTATTACATAAATGGCGTGAAGCGTTATCTTGAAGTATAGTAAGAATCATGGGTAACATTGTAACGTCTTGATGACATCATTTGATTATCTCGGCGGTGAAAAATACCATCACACGACGGAAGAAGTAAGTCTGTCCGTGTTTTAGAGAAATAAACTTTCCAGAAATACGAATGATATAGATAGAATTCCACAATAAAATGGGCTTTACAATATGGGATTTGTTAAACATGTTCAATAAATTGTAAAGGTTCGTAGACTTGTGACATATAAAAACATTGGCCTAAATAAATCCGATCCTACATAAGACACTCTATATATAGGACAAACCAGTGATAACATATAGAGAGTAGAAGACTAAATGCACACAGACCTGCTGGTGGACTTTAAGTCGCCGAGAATGGTCGTAACCTGCATGCCACGTTTTTATTCATACGCATGTACTTCTTCTGAAATTGGTAGATGTATGAAATACGAAGTTTATATAATTAAGGGGCCTGTGCACTTTTCCATCTAGATTTCGACATTTCAGAATCATCCAAGGTTTCACAAGTTAGGCCCTTATCGTCATCGAAGAGTCCAAGAAGGACAAAACAGTTGTATGATGCTGTTTAATTCATTATTAGGCACTACTATATCTAATTCTAAATTTTGATTGAAATGTGTAACTCACTTGAGTGCTTTTTGTACAATCGTAGAATTCAAATTTATATATATGCTAGGATTATACATAATAACACTAAATCTCTATGGTTACTACTATACTGGCCAACACACGTCGAAGGATCAATGTTCGTCTATGCAAAACAGTTTATTTGGGCCAGCGTAAAGAGTATGTGCTATCGCAGAGATCATACAGGTTTAATTTAAACCATTATGTGTTATTATACAGATGATATGGGCAGGTATATTTTGGATACCTGAGAGGGAGTTGATTGACATACCGTCTATTAAATTAATCTTTAAGGGTTAATACTCAGATTCCATGTGTATCGATAATTCTATTTATTCTAATGGAAGTATGCTGTTATAACATACAAAATAATTCCAGAAAGGCGTTGTTCCTGGACACTGCCTAGAGCATTTTCAAGATCAGTTTTTTTTATCAGGTTTAAAAGAGAATATACATAGGGTAAAACACTATACACGAATTGTAAATATTTATTAGTGCTCAGATATCTAAAACGGTATACCCACAGTGATCACGACGCCTGCGTGCATAACAGAGATTCAACGTCATGGACCAATCACGCTCAAATGCTGTTGACTAGAAATAATCGGTGCAAGTGTATTAAACTCGGGTTAATCTGGTGATAAATGGTTATACTGAACATCGGTCATTAGTAACTTGTAGTGATGTTAAAAAATTTTCAATTGATAAAAGGTATGTCGGTTACTTTAAGAACAACATAAGAATATTCAATGCGGTGGTATGCGTGCCACAACACCGAATAACGGGAAAGTAAATCTCACATTCATTCTTTTATGTCACATTTTTTTTGTATGTTTACCTTTGCTCAATATTCAACAAGCCACCTACTAGTTATTAGAATGATTCAGGGTTTATTATAGTGCATATTTCAAAGTGTTACTATGAATAGCATTTCTATAATGTCTTGTTTTTTTCCAAATGCAATAAATTTTACTAAGACGCAAAAGAAAAAACCCTGATAGAGAATTAATATTCGAAACTTTCCCTAATCTATCACTAGCGTGTCAGTTTAAGGGAATGTCGAAGATGATGCATCAAGTCTTATACAATAATGCTTGATTAAATACCGACATTGAAAAAAATACAAAGGACAATTTACCATATAAATCATCAATGATGGTTTCATTAAATCTCATTTCAGAAATGTTAGAACTGAATGTTCAAGTAGACCGGGCAACATTACAGTCCAGGTCTTGATTTATTTACCCCTTTCGTAAATAATATTTTGGACAATTATAAGACACAATCCTACATAGAATGAAAACTTTACTTGGTTTCTTCTTTATCAGGGACAAACACGAACAATTTCACTTTCTACCCTCTCACTAAAATATAAGTGATATTCATCAGGAAACATATAATAACATATGTATCCTGTATGTATCAGCTTGGTAGCTTTGTAAGTCCGCTATGAAACTATTTGTTCATTTACTGTGTTTCATCTGAAGATGGGGCTATAATGATGCGAGAAAAACTCACTATTATATTGTATTGTAAATAGTGATAAGAATTGTGAAAAAAAAGTTAAAAAAAAGTTGTGATTGAACTGAGCGAAATACAAAGATGACGATAGGAAAAAATAGGATTGTATAACGAGATAAGGTATAGGCTTTGTATAAACATACAGTTATCAAGAATTTTATAATCTACTCGACGTTATGGGGAAGTGTATTTTGATATTGGAAATCTCAATGGAATCACAGAGTCATTATTTCCACCAATACTACGTTCTTATTCAAGGCCAACACCATATATATAAGCCCTAAACACATCAATGTGTATCTAAATTTACGACGCAGACTTAATTTTTTTTTCGTGGATCAAAGTCATACAATAGTATATAACAAGAAATACATTCGAAACGAAAAAAACGTTTAGAAGCTTTTTATTAGTCTGCGGAGTATATCGTGAATTTGACTTCTCTTCTTTATTGGATTGGAAATTAAAAGTAATGTCTTTCTTGTTTAAGATACTTTTGAATTAATTGTTTTTTATGCTTTTATAAACGATTTCTTACTAAAACCCACTAAGACGTCTTTGTTTTGTATGTTTGTCTGGTGGATTTACAGTCCCCTGCACACCTAGGGTCAATTTGAGACGGAATATCTCCTTGTAGAAGTTGATGGCGTCCTCACTGAGCGACATATTTAAGGGAGGCCTTTTGCATTCCTTTGGTAGCATTTAGCTTACTTGTTTTCCCATGAACACAAATGCGTCAGCACACACCGGTCGGTTTCTTAGCTTCATCAGAAATACAAATCGCAACCAGGAGGAACGTCAAGCTACGTACCTCGGATCCTCTCACCTAAGATTAGTAAGGTTATGCTGGCTGATGCCTTACCGAATCAGCTATCCCTCTCCCATCCCCACCCCTATCTTTATTTCGTAAAGCGTAGCAGACGCGGGCAACCATGAAATTGATACTTAAACTTGTTTTCTCGGATCGCCTTTAACTGCTTGATGTATTTCCATCTGGACTAGCAAGGTCGTCAACAAATGTTTCGGTAGGGTTGCATTTAAATTTGTATTCAAAACTTATGGCTCTCAAAGAAAATATTTTATCAATGATGTATGTAGACTTTCATAGCTATGGTGGACCTTACCAAAGAACACGTTAAATTTCAGTTTAAGTAGGTTGGTTAATGGCGCAACTCTTCAACCAGGAAATTGATCCAAAAACAACGTTCGAGGGTAATTAGTAAACACTTAAAATATCACAAGTCTTCTTGATGTGAAAGGTAGTAAAATCGGCATGCAGCACTTGTAAGAAAGCATCTTCAACCTTTGAGACAAATGACTCAAAAAAGTTGTCTTGCACATACGTTGTAGGTACCATATAATTATAGAGCACACAAATAATCTAATAAATGAAAGGCAATGACCATTATCTACACCTGCTTCACGACAAGCATTGGCGTGATTCCTTATCACAGATACATTAAGATACAATTTACACGTGGTAATCGTAAAGGAGGTATTTGCCATTCCTAGACAATTTTTTTCATAGACAATCACAGATTAGTGACCCAACCAAAGGTCAGTTCTATTTCTGTAAAACATGTCTATACGTGTTTATTGATAGACACGGTTAGTACTCATAGAAAACCAAAACTTTTAAACTTTTTCACTTAAGGGCTCATTTAATTCTTAGTTATAATAAAGGAATATGTTCTCGCAAAATGTGCATTCTTAAGATCTTCTGTATCAAAATGTATATTTTTTTTCAATTTTGTGAGTACTTTAAATGTTGTTAAATGGGAAACATGCTGACAGCAGTGTTATATTCGAATGACTCTTAACCTGAATATCTTCCTTATGTTCACATTTACTGACATTTTTGTGTTGTTTTTTAACTAGAAATTAAAATATCTTAAGTATATAATATACATTTGTACGAACAATATCCCAGTTTTACTGCACAGAAACTGTAAGCGACAAAGTGAAGATTAGAATTATAAAATTGAAAATCCTACACAAACTTCAATTGACAAGAAATTGGAGGAACAACGTTCATGTCCCAGTAATACTTTGCGCCAATGGCGGGTATCAACATGGCGGACATAGCAAGCAAAAAGGGTCCTTTCCCTAGGCGCTTCATCACGTGTAGAGACAATAAGAGTCTGGGTGAACGAGATTGAGTGATTAATAGCTTACCCACCATACCTGCCGAGACTGAGAGGATAAAGTAGAAAAAAAACATCATGAACTAGTCAGTACTAATAAATACAACATTCAAGACAGAAAGAGACCCATAAACTTTTGGTTAAATAATCATTGTAATGAAAACGTATTAATACTACGCTTGTTCGACATGACTTTGTCAAAATGCATATGTTTTCTTCATTTTATCGAGTCTCTGTTGAGAAAGAATGAAAATTTCGTTACGAGATTAACAACTGTGTAATACAAGTGTGTAATATAAGTTCATGTTACAAGCGATATAACACTGATAACATAGTATTTATTTTGACAATACTTTACTAGTAATTAAGTTGATGAAAAAAAGTTGTGATGCTTGATGTGTGAAAGTATATATTAAGAGATAAATCAAATCAATATTTTCCACCATTAATAAAAAAAATGATAGATTTTCAAAAATATATTTCTCTGAAAGCTACAACATAATGTAAAAACAAACTCACATATACTACTACCTTCACATTGAGAATTTTAGACATAAATGCATAATCCAAGTTAAAGTAAGGATATAAGGATATAGCTTCATGCCATCCACTGTTATAATCTGTGGTTTAAAGTCAGCAGGCCCGCTGATGGGATCAAAATATATAGCCTTGTTTTCACCGCCAAGTCGAATTAATTTCTTTTAATAAAATAAGGGCTGTTGTAACTTAGCGAAATAGATTTCACGAAAAGAACATTTGTCGTATTTCCGTTTTATTAAAAAGGGATTTATTAGATCTTTACATCTATATCATCCTCAGAACTGCATTCGTAGTTGTCATCACCTCTTTTTTACCTGACGTGACCATGTACTGTACTGTGTTCGCCTACTGGTAACGTTGCAAAATTTGTTTTCATGTTTTCTCGTGTTCTTGCTCAATTCTGTTGATTTATGGTACAAATATGTCGTTGTAAACAAGGACTTTAATGTTTTGATAACACAAGTATGGTGTTTTTATATTTAATGGGTAAAACAGCGGTGTAACTGTACAAGTAAATGAGGTAACAAGTTATTTCAAACATATTTACTTGTTATTCAGGCCAGGATGTAACATTATTTTGATATCGTTGCCGCGCTGCATGCCATGAATGCGATCCTTTCTATACTGATGGAATTCGAATGATAAAACAACTAAGAAATATTTCAAAATGCAAAATGAATCTAGAACACGAATTTAACACATAAAGTGTAAGATATGCTGTAGTTTAAAGTCAGCGGGTGACAGTAACAAATCTATGGAAACATATCTCCAACACTTTGTTGTATTTAATGTTGGTTGAACATAATTTCAAACATTCAAATCTTGACAATATTGCTATTGGCGGGTATGTTCGTATCTGAATTGCAAGCAAATGTTTTAGCTCCACATGTTTCATGTCGCTGTAATAACGTGCCTGCTGTGACAACTGATAACATAACATTTAAAGAGGCTGTCACGCTTCCATATACTCCAGCTTTAACAAAACATACGGTCTAAGAGATAAGTTAAAACAAACCTGCATCTATTGCCATTGACAAACGCCTAGGACTATATCTGATGGAGACTGCTAATAGTGGACACTCAGGAGTGCCTTCTGAATGACGCTGGATGCACGAAATACACAAGGCAACAACATAGATAACATGCAGAATATATCAGTCGATATTATTGTGTACCCATTAATGAAGAGACTGGGGTGTTTTGACTGTCATAAGATGCTTTAAGACGATGATAATAGATTCAGTCCCGGTGGAATACACATTCTTCATGCATGCTTATCTTACGTATATATAATCATATTATAGACCCATTCACTGTTAGGTTGTGAACACTACGGAATGATAGCACAACGGGTTGTCTGTTTCCTGCCGTTTACCTTTAAACAAAGGTATGAATAATGCAGATAATTTTGAATCCAAACAGAGAAACAATATTTTCTACCACGATATGCTGTGTACTTTTCATTCTCAGACCATTGTATCTTATATATGATCTATATCACTAGTTGTATATGACCTCCCGTTCTTTTGATTGGTTGAGAAATTAAACCTCTCGTTATGTAACCCCTGCATCTCCATTCAAGCGTGGGGTGTTAGTTTTTATTTTTGTCAAGTGAAAATTCCGAAATGATTTTGGTTTCAAGCGATCTATCCTTTTTATATCGCAACCAAAAACACATTCAATGATTAGAGTTAGGACTATCGAACCATATGTCGGGAAAACTTTGTCTAAAAATGGTAACCTCCTCTTGCAACACATGCGTGTGAATTTTTCGTCATTGTTTAAATAAAACAGATATTTTGTGTCTTGTCATGAATATTTATAACTATTAGTCCCTCGGTGCTTGTATTTAACCATATCGACTATTTTGTCTAAGCATAGGGAGGCATCACATTTCTGTGTAGTATTACACATAATTATAAGAATGGTTAATGGAAGAATTTTTCATCTATTAAAAATGACAAAGCAGAGAGGTGACTAATGGATGAAGGAAATCAAATACACAACCAGATTTCCTAGTAGGAGACCCTACGCTACCTCCACGTCTTCATCTAGTATGGTACATATCACTCATAACATTGTGGAAATTTCAACAAAAAATTGCGAAACTATTTTTTCCTCGACAAAGCTCTCTTTCATTACAAAAAGGCGTGTTAAAAATTCGAAATTATTATTCATACATCGTAATACGTGTTCCCGCTGTAGGACTCATTCTGTCGGCATGCATGTGATTGGCTAGATTGATCTGTAGATATTAGAATATGTTATTACAAAAATTCCATATAAATGTTAAATGTTGTACATTTAAATAGCATCATGATACTGATGCTTATTAAGATACCCAACTGCGAGAGGGATCAAATTTATTTTGTGCTGTGATAACTTAATTCCTTCTGCTGGAAATTTCTCGGCTTAAATATTCTCATATTCGTATAGCCGCACGCCAATATCATCGAAATTATGTTGTATCTATTTCTTCACGTAAATTATGACCTGCCGTCGACAAATGTTTCGCTTGTCTGTAGTATATCTGTCAGGTCGTCGGATATAAACTAATTACGTAAGCCTGCATTGGCGATGCACGTGCCAAGTCTGCCATGCCAGTACTGATGGATAGTTCATGGCTCGTAAGAAAGGCATCAGTTCAGAGTTTTTTATCAAATACTTGTAGTATATTGGGGGCTCCCGAGGACAAATTTCATTGACATAGTTCATTGAAAATAGCACTATCATTTATGGCTCTTGATGTCAGGTTTGATCTGAGCGTTTCTGAAAAATTGCTGTGTATATTTGAAGCTCCTCAAGTAATCGCCATTGTGAATCATTACTTGATAACAGAATTCGCGTAGTTCTTGGCAAGTGGATGTATCTACATAGCTCAATTTCAGTTATTTTACATTCTTTGTAAGGTATTGCATTGTCAATAAGAGCTCACATTGAAAAACATATGGATATTTAGGCGTCTGTATTCTTGCTTTTGAGACAAAATACGTGCATCTTATACGGTGCTTGACAAGTGTATTTCTGCAATCTAAGCACAATCTACACAGTATATGTTTACGCCGGTAAGTCTTATCAGAAAAGAAATATTTCACGAGTTATTGATCTTTTTACTTCAAGGTCACAACGTTTCCTTGGTCATATAGATAATGATCGTCGATGATAGTAGAATCAGACGATACTAATTTTGATTTTATTGATCTATTGAATCAACAAGAAATACCAATATGTCAACATAATCATAATCCAAACACAAATTCAAATAAACTATAATTAAATATTAACAAAAGAAAGATTAGCCTGGAGGATCTTGAAAAAGCGCTAAAAGAATGAGACCACGTGTTCCGGAACAGTAAGCATCTCCTGCTTCATCGACGACACCCACCATGTCAATCTTGGTCAATCCAAGTTAGTAATGTCACGTTCTCAAATGAGAACAATGTATACAACAACGGAACCAAGAGGTAAAGTAACTAGCATCAAACACGTCCAATTTTATATCTCACTAAGATGTAGAATATTTCTCAATGATTTCACTGTGACGACTGTAAAACATCGCGGTCATTTCCGAATTGCATCTTTTGATTTCCGTGTTAAAAGATAACGTTATCTCTGTTGTAAAATTATTTCAGTCTTTGCATAGATGGAATGATATAAAGAATGCATATAGAAGTATGAAGAAAAAATACAATCAAAGCAGACATGAACATTTTCATTTGGAACCGCCTCTGAATTGGTCTTAGCCAATGATATCACTCCTATTCTTGTAGAGTTATGGAACTTTCCGGTCTGTATAATATAAATGTTTTTGTTTTCAATGTTTCTCTCTTAGGATTATTTATCAAAAACATTGTTTATTTGAATTCATGTTGTACGCACCTGACAACCATCAAGTCTTTCTATGAATGCCAAAGATATTTGTTTTCTAACGTTGATCGATAGTACAGGGACAAAATAGAGGAGGTCACAGTCCTGGAAGTTGGCAGTTATTTCAAATGGGATTTAACTATCATCATTTATTGAAGTTTCCAGTAAAGACAAGACGCAATACCGTGTGACAGATTACTTAATTACGGTAGGACATTCCCGTAGTAAGATTTTGTCCTCCAATATTTCTTGATATTCTGATATTATTGATAAACCTACTAGACTGGAGAAGAGAGAGAAAAGCGAATTTGAATGTATCAAATGAATGACATAGCCATCACCGTTATCGCCGACTTGACGCATTTCGGCTTGTCGTTACAATGCATTTTCCAATGTCAACCTCAACATCAGTCCTCTGCCATCTTCCACTACAGATAAAATCATGAAAAGTTTTCTATGAAAAGACGCGTTACATTAACATAATTTTAGAGTGATAACTAGAAATTCCATTAATAGTATTTGATCCTAATGCTAATTCCACACTCAACGATTTGCCTATCAGATATCTCATTTTGCCTGCAAATAAGGCTTTCAACAAGTCGATACTTGTCTGCAGACTTTCATTTCATTTCCTGCATTCGATCAGAACAAAGCTCATATTATCCTAATTTTCCAAAGACCAAATACCGGCTAATCATACTGCATGCATTAATACAATCATTTAGATTGACATTTGATGATAAGGATACGGACCTCTCTCGTTTCTACTGGATTCCGAAACTTCAAAAGAAACCATTCTATCCAATTTAATCCGAATTCACAAAATAGGCTAGTTTCCCTCTGTTCCTGGTGGGAGTGAGAAAGTATTGCTCCTATTGTGATAATGATGAACGTATCCTTCGTTTCATATGTTTTCCATATGCGGTATATTTCATTTGTAATCTGACTTATTTCTTTAGTAAACCGGTCTATCACAACGCAATGATAAATTGCTGTTTACGCCAATACGCAAATGTAAACACGTCTGGGAGGATCGAAAAAATCGTACAAAACACGCAACTCACATCATAACTTATGAAAGGACGCAACACAAAAAACATCTGTCGAAAAAAAAGGTGTTCACTTCAATATTTTGTTTCAAGCAAAGTGGCAACAAACTTCGTCCAAGAAAGATAAGATTGAATAGTTTTCCTTCTTGTCAATGTTAATTAGGACTGCTCCTATCGATACGTGTTGTCCGCGACAGTTTAATGACGTTCCACAAATATTATAACATAAACATGAGTGTCTAAAGAATCACGTTGTTTAAATTCACAAGTAGAAAGAATAAGTAAATTTTCACATCAGATTGTTTAACTCCTATTGACCAATATTGCTGAATTATTGGTGTAGATGAAGGGATAAGGATTGCATACATTAAACTGAATATCGTTGTCTTGGCAACATTCAAACTCAGGTCGCATATTATATATCATATTTTCACAATAAAGAACACGTCAAATTTTTTTTTCTTTAAGTTCGATCAATCTTTGCCAATACTGGGTTTCAAGAGCAGCTACTTCAACGACATCTTCAGAGTAATACCTATCTTACTGCACGTGTGTCTTAAGACTTGCCCGTGTATGGTCCAGTTTACAGGACAAACGCCACTCATTTTTCCTAATATTAGCACGATTGCGACACGCGACATCGTGAAATATGATAAAACAGATCACGCCGGGATGATAGGTTTCTGATTAGTTAAGATGCCTCCTGGAATGAAGATTTATAATAAGGTCAAGCATATTACAGACTGTCTCTACAAAATGTACCGCAGCAGAGAAACAGCACGTGGATATGATTAGACAGAGGAAATTGTTTATTGTGACGTAGATGGAGTGTGATGATTGTAATAACCCACAGATCATTGTGACAAAACCATCAAAATGTAGGTCAAAAAGCTAAATATAAACTGAACGCACGTGGAAATTGTCCTATATTGGTCGCTGTGTCCTAAGTCCACCGATCACATATTTTTGATAGCTTATTCTCAGTACGGTTATAAATGACTTATCCTGTTTATTTCATAATTTGCAATACTTTTGGTTTATATTGATTGTTAAGAAATATGAATTACAATCAGCATTTTTTGCGTAAGTATAGAATCTTTTAATCCCAAGTTATGTTCTTCAATCTTATTTAACGTTAGCAAATAATTGAAATGATATTGAACAAATTTAATTTAAAAGGAAGCTTTCCAAAAATACATTTTGGATGCCAACTGGATCTTTCCGCTGAAAAAAAAAACGCGAGACAAGAAATTAAAATTGAGTCATTTTAGCTACCAAAACGGTTAAACGTTTGATTAATTAAAGCATAGTTTGGTGTTTCTGGAACACTTCACTCTACATCGTTTACTTGGTCATTAGTCACGTTCCCTACATAATCCTTGAAACGACATTCGAAGTCCACCCAAAACACAACACAGTTTGAAACGTTCACTATTGAGGTCACTTAGTTCCAGATACTAATGCCTGTGACTGATTAACAATGAAAACATTTTTTTTTTTCATTTTCTTAATGTTTATTTGTTAATGGTTATTTATTTATTTATTTATTTATTTATTTTTGTCTGTTTGTTCTTCATATTATTTGCCATTAGGCAAGATATTCGATTTATATCGTCAACATCCTGTTCCTTGACTAATGCAATCAATTCCAAAAACATGTAAAAGTTCCGTAACTCTGTTTTTGATGAAGGTATGACGTCACTGTGTACTAATTGCCCTTCACACAGTCAATTATCATGGAAAGATAATATAAGCGAGGACAATTATGATTCAAAATACATTACCGTCACATTTAACAGATGCTCTGTCTTTAGTTAGGGTTCAAATTTTAAATTATAACTAACAACACTATCAGTGTTCAGCTTCCGATAACAGAACACATCCTCCCTCGTCAGGTAAGGAGACCTGCTAAGAGACACGTTAAAGGAAGCCCGATATATGAATATTTCCAGACAGACTGGAGTTGTTTAGCACATGCATACGACTGAAAATTTTTAGAATATTAAAAAAATGTTCTGTAAAATCTGAGATATGAGTATAAGGTGATATGTACCGGCTAGCTGTACATATCCTCTGTTATATTAAATTTGTGGTACCGAATTCTTTTTCTGTACAACTACATAATGCGAGCACACCAAGTAAATGTTGTTTCTCTGTGTAATCACAAAAGTTTTGATGTCATCTTGTCTTTAAATAACCAGTGATCTATATATTTCAAATTCGATTTCAGCTACCGTTTTGTGAATTTTCCATTTCTAAAGCAAAATTTCTCCATCTCCATCCTATGGTGTTTATATGTCGAAGTTGATTCGACATTCAAAAGCCTGTTCCTAATATCATGACTGTCGCAAGATGTCGTCAATTGACAAAAAAAAAAAAAACTCATAACACCGGGTTTTGAGATATTCGTGTTGATGGAAACTATGTTGATTTTTTTACGGTTGCAATAGTGAACCCAGCAAGAATTATCACTTTTCGCTGAGGCTGGACATGTTTGATCCTCGCTAGTTTGCAAGTTGGTTTCGTTACATTGATCAAGATTTACATCACGGGTGATTTCGAAGAAGCAGAAGACGCTTTCTCTTCTGGAACACATTGAAATTGGATTATGATTCTATACACGTTGGTATTTTCTTTTGTAATACAGGTACAGAAAAAATCGAATTGGTGTTTAAATATATTTTTGAGAGTGTTGCAGGCAACATTGCATCTAGATAATATTGTAGAGAATTTAGAGATGTAATAAACATCACGTTCATCTGTGTATAATAAAAATTACACCAGTACCTCATATTTACACGCGAGCTTAATTGTCAAGTTTAATATTGACATTTGATTATCTAAATGCTAATCTACCTCAGCTTTATAAAGATATGATATGCTACTAATGTCTGTTTACAAAAAAAAAACCTAATTCGTGAATAAACATACAATGTGTCAGTATGGTTACGCCCGGTCTGGGTCGACACTGTGAATCAATATCTCTCATCTTAATATAGCTTTTCATAACTCTCCTATTTTAGTTATAGAAAACACTACTAATTTGTGTGGTTAGTGAGGGCTGGATCACGGTAGAGTGCTTAGGAAATGTCAGTGATGTAATGGCAATGTTAATGGAAACGGGTTTTTTTTATATATTTTATATTCCGTAGGATAACGACATTTTTTTACCGGCGAGAATAACGTTACAATGTTCTGCACAACAGGGAATTCAATATTGCTGAAAAGAGAAATAGTACAGGAGACTGGAAGAGCTCAAATTGGCAAATATTTACGTGTTGAAAATTCAATTTCTGTCGAGAAATAGGGAAAATCTTAATTCAATTCACGTACAGTTAGATATAAAATTGATATATTTTGGTCACTATTTTATCATACACAGCTGGAAAATGCCAAAATGTGAACTGAAATTTGATCCAAATAAACATATATAAGCCGAGAGCAAAGCTTTATTAAAAGAAGTATTTACACTAGGAATATTGAAAAAGAAAAGAAAACAAATACCAAGAATGCTTTAAAAAGGAGCGTACCACTTCCAATCTCTTTTAGTTCTCATAGTATGAATAGAAATCTATATTTTTCATATTCCTTTATGTATGAAGTGGACAGCACAGTGCACATTAGCCCCTTGGTTTGTATGCCGTTAAAGTGTACAGGGACGGGAAGAGCTATAACGGAAGACATCTTACATTTGTAAAAATCCACTGGATACACACTTACGTGTAACGGACGAGCATGTCTAGTAATAGAACACGACAAGTGCAACTCTGTAATTCATCATGTCAACATAATTTTACTGTTCTCAGACCTCCTCGGACCAAAGAACGCTCTTTACACCCGCCAAAACATCCTCGTATGTTTTAGCTTCCTTTCATCAATAGCTAAATGGAGTGCAGTCTCAGCTAAAGATCGATGCAGATAAATGGACTTCGGAATACCTCTTGTCACTTTCAGTTATATTCATGTTCTGAAGACATGACGATCGGAATACATAGTAGTATGGCCAGGAAACTTTTTAAAAAGGCTATTTTACAAATAATATAATAGATGTTGAAACCACTAACTGTATAGTTAGTAATTTCCAGGGTCAATTTTTTCGCGATTTTCTTTGGAAAAACTATCGAATTAAACTTGATTGAGTTCAGATTTCGCGATCTGAATTTAAAATGACATCGAATACAGATGTATCTCATTATTTCACGGATTAGATTTATTTTCGCGATCACGTTTACATGCCGCGAAATAGCGAAAGCAATGTACAAGCGGTTTTTTGAGGAATATTTCGTTCGGATACCGTAAAATCATTAGTTTTCGTGGGAGGTTTATTTTTGTTGATTTTTGTGTGCTGAAGTCATATTCCACTAATTAACATATCGACGAGCCAATTAACTGTTTAAATTAGTAGATTGTTTGTTATGAAAACAAATGCCCACTAAAATGTATTTGCTTTGAAAATTAAGATATCTGATCCCACGAAAGTATACGGTTTTGCAGTACTGAACTATCATAAAGCTCCTTGGAGCCTTTTTATTTTAAGTAGAAATGTCAGTTTAAGATAAAGATCAACGAGGCAAATATATACAATCCATAAATCTGTCCTTGGGAAACCTTCCCGGACTCCAGACGTGTAGCTTAAATATTGGGTTCACGTGCCCTCTTCGGTGTTCCAAGTAAAAATGCATCTTATGGGGTTAAGTGTTTTAAGAGCATACCTCATATTGTGAAAAGCAAGCATTCGCACTCGAGAGTATGTATATGTAAGTTTCAATGACAGATTCGTTATAGTTATAAACATAAGTACAATTGGGAGAGGCTGCCAATATTCTGAATTGCATTCAAATTTGGGAGACAAAAAAACATATTTATAGACATATTACCCGATTTCTTTCCAATGGGAATGTGACTAGCACATAAAACTGAAAAAAATTTAAAAAATACATAATTGTATTAATAGCAACACAACTAACAAAAAACAAAAACAAAAAACAAAACAAAAACAAACAAACAAACAAACATCCCTTACCCAACTTCCAAAGAAAAGCAAGTAGGAAACAAATAAGAAAAACAAAACAATGACAAAAAGCAACCAAGCATACATACAAAAACAAAACGAAAACACGAAGCAAAAGACAAACAAATAAACATATTGAAATTAACCTATACAAGCATTGTTTAGTTAAAGGTATCTATGTAATATACACATATGTTTGATAGAGATCAAACAGTATAGCTTCGGTTACTGATGGAATATAGACTCGTTAAAATGTATATATGAGAAGACATGTACATTAGAATGGAATGATCATTGTATGTATTTGACGGTATCTAGAAACAGCCCCTCGTCTTTTCTCTCCCAGCAGCACTCAAGGTCGATTAGTCCTATATGCGGCCAATCAGAAATAAATTATGGAATTACTAAGGCAACTGAAGACAAGCATTGCACTGGAAAATTGAAACCGGAGGTCTCGTCTTAATATACGACTTATTTTCTCGTACGTATCGTTTCTGTAATAGCTCGCGGTCTTCTTGTGAGCTTTGTTCCGTATCATAGCAAGTCCGATACACGCCGCAGTACCTACCACCGCCGCCGCTACCGTATTGCAGCCTATCATCAGTGTCATGTGGTTAAGGTTGAATTATCAATCACCGTTACTGTAGATAAATTGGGTTAAATTCATGGTGTTAAGCTGGTGATGCTATATTTATTTATTTTGTATGTTATTATACCCTTTACGAGTGTGCAGCACGTGGCCTCAAATTAATATCAGGTTTATGTGACATTTACTCTATCATAGTTATTTCTGTATTAAATTCGTGTTTATAAAAGACGAAATCATATTTCTCACTGTAGATAATATCCATATGGTATATTTGATATCTTAAGCATCAAATAAAAGTAATGAGAAACAGGAATTAATAATTAGATACATGTATTTAATTTCCGAGTGAAAAAACTTAGTAAAATTTCGCGTCGTGTTTCTAACGTCACTAAATATAAGTTTTTTTTTCAGTTTTAAATTTCTGTATTGTAACCCACTGCCATCTTTGTTATGAGAACATACAAAATTGTTACTATAGTTGCAGAATTATATTATTTTTCTTTATCAACGAGTTAAAGTATGGTTGATGAGTTAGAATTTTGTATATTACACAGGTGAACGATACTGCAATGCTACCAGCGACATCTTCGGATGTTGGAACTACACACAGATTGGAACTACCGCCACTGTCCAGTGTCCAGATATTCCGGGTATGAACCCAAACGGTAGGTGGTCTTGCAACTCAGCCTAATCTCAACGAAACGCTTACCTCTAACGAGAACCTTGAAAAATTCATTAGAATCGGACATGTCTAGTATAGTTTGACTTAGAATTACCCCAACAGTAATTACCCAACTAGATTCTAGCCAATTTTATTCGAATCTTAACTGTTTAAAGTACCGGAGACACTTACAGCTAAATTACTTCGGATACTGTGTCGTATTTCATGAGTTACATAACTTGATTGTGATGGACGTATCTAGCCTTAACCCTACTTATCCCGCGTCCGATATTTCCCTTTCATGTTAATTGTTAAGATCTTGGGCATTACGCTGATTGATGTTTATGACGTCACATGATGCCTCGGTGGTTAAAAACTTAACGTCCGAGTCAAAATAAGCATGTCTTTTGAAGAAATCAATGCGAGAGAGTTAAACTCGTTAAATGATCAAGTAGCATTTCAAATTATTGAAATCATTTGATAATTCCGTATTATATCCGTAAAAAATCATATATAGCATTAACAAGAAAATAGGTTTTTCTTTGACTGTACCCGTATATTTTGAAGTTTGGCTAAAAAATTATCATGTGATTTTTTTTCTTTCAGAATTTGCCTACAAAAAATGTACAGACAATGGAACATGGTGGAGAAGTATATTCTTGATATATAAATACATTGCTTAGGAAACGTAACCAAAGTTGCTATTACGTCATATGCCGGACTGATACAGTAAAGTCAAAGTACTTCAGTAACAATGAGGTAAAATAAAAATTAGTACTAACAGAAAGGGAAAAGTTTGAACATTAACAAGAAAATCGGTTTTTCTTTTGACTGTACCCGTATATTTCGAAGTTTGGCTGAAAACTTATCATGTGATTTTTTCTTTCAGAATTTGCCTACAAAAAATGTACAGACAATGGAACATGGTGGAGAAGTCCGACCACAAACAAAGAGAAATCAGATTATAGTCACTGTTGGAAAGATATTCATACATTTATAGAGGTAACTGACAAAGAGAAATCAGATTATAGTCACTGTTGGAAAGATATCCATACATTTATAGAGGTAACTGACAAAGAGAAATCAGATTATAGTTACTGTTGGAAAGATATCTATACATTTATAGAGGTAACTGACAAAGAGAAATCAGATTATAGTCACTGTTGGAAAGATATCCATACATTTATAGAGGTAAAGCAGATTATAGTCACTGTAGGAAAGATATCCATACATTTATAGAGGTAACTGACAAGGAGAAATCAGAGTATAGTCCAAATCGGAAGGCATTTTAAAGCATCGTGTTCTTTTAAACGTTTTCATTTGAATACCATCAAAACAACACAATAAAATTTTACGTGGTTGAATCGAGGCGTTGTACATCTGTATGCCTGTCTTTTATGTTTTCAGAACACCAACAGTGGTCATGAACACGTGTATATATTTGTTGGCGGGTACTCCATCTCGGTGGCTATGCTTTTGTTATCGCTTTTTATATTCTGCAGATTCAGGTAAGTTAAAGAACAATCATAGACAGTTACTGTAAAACATCAAAACTATATGCTACTATATATATATATATATACAAATAGTTCACATTCTTCGACAAAAAAATTAAAAGAAAATCCCGGATGTGTACACAATGTTGGTTCCAAAACAAATTCAAAGTAACAAACGCAAGATATGAATAAATGAAAAATGCAAAGAACTGGTGTTCCTAAATGAAATCCGCATTGCCAGTTTTGGTCACAATTATCTGTAAACGCTTTCGATGCTGTGGGATATTTTCAGCCGTTTCTTTAATTCGACACAAGCTATATCGCCCGTGCAACTTACGAATTCTAAATAAGACAACAGGAACAATAAAGAAAAACACTGATAGATGAAAACAATGCCAATAGATTGTAAAAATCGATAGGAAACGAAAGAAAATACAGGGTTCGTCATGAACAAATCCTAACGATCCAGTCTCGGCGATGTCTCGTCAGTAAATGACAACGATCAAAGCGTTGAGCTCAGAAAAACACCACAGATTCCTCACATTTTGTGAAGGTCTGTTGTGCCTTCATACTTGTATAGGCTGGAAAAGATTTAGTGTGTGAATACAATCCTACATATATAATAATCGAAATATGGTGATCGTTTATACGGAACGCAATTTCATGCAACATGTAAATGCTTTCAAAAACAACATGTGATATCTAATGTATGATACCTCGGGCAAAGTACCAAATGCTACTGCTACAGTACAAGCTGTCCTCGAGTGTATAGCATGAAAGTAACTGTAAAGGGGTCAGAACTAAATGCATGCATGTCTACATTTCCACACATCTCTCGTGTCATTTTCCGTCAATACAAACCATCATAAATGGGTTTATGTTTTGTATGTTACTGATAATTGTACGCAGACATACAAGTAAAAATCACCCTGCGGGACCAGCTTGGTATTATATACAGTATATATCGCAAAGGTGGAGTTTTGTAGAGTTGCACAGCGGTTTCAACATTAAAGGACATGTGAATGATGCGAAGGACCTCAAGTATGAAAATCTTAATTTAATAAATTTCATAAAATCTGTCAAATATGCCTTTAAAGGGGGGGCTAACATTAATTGAATGCAATCTTGGCATGCAGGATTATGACAAAGCTCGAGGACTAATGCAGGTTGCACTGTGTAAGCTTGATACTAGTACGTAGCGGCCTATATTGCCTGTAACAACAACCTATCTTATTATACCGTAGCTGTCTGTTGAAGAAAAAACAACTGAATCCTCATTAATTGTGTTCACTGATATTAAATCGTGTTTGAAGTGGAAGGCGCAATGTTTGATGCCTATCGTAGAACATCAAGTGTTATTTGTGATTCATCAATGGTTCACTTCCGCTTTCAAACTCTGTCTAGTTTTATAAATGTTGTAAACGAAACGCAGAAGTTGTTGTATTAAACATTATAGGCGTAGCAATGTACTTTCTAACCCGGCCGATGAAGATTTGGCATGTTTAATTTAGAGCTAGATATCAGACTCTGACGGGTTAAACCATACACACAGCGAGATGTAATTAGCGAAAACGGGTCAGTTCTCTTAAAAGTGTTTGAAAAGCAAAATAAATTAGCGAGATCAATTGTAGTTATCTCCCCTGGTGGTTTGCACAGCTATGGAATACGTTCTGTATTTAAACGATATAAAGTACACTTGATCTATGCCATTTATTTCCGGTTTTCTTCCTTTTACCTACGAGTAAATAAATAAAGGCAGCGGAAATTTTGGAGTTCATATGAATCTCGGTTTTCTAATCAAAAATCGCTTGGACAGTAATCTGGTCCAACACCTACCGGGATACGTGAATTAAAATCACATCAAAATAAATAGCCAAGATTAAACTTTGTTAGTATTTCTATACACGTTATTAAGCCTACTGTTGAACGGTCGATGTTGAATGATTCTGTCAGGTTTGAGGGTCTGTAAGACCCAGATCATTTTCGTAATCTATCAAAAGCTTATTAGTTTAGATAATTGACATAGACATCATTAATGTAACGACAAAATACATTCCCGACGCAAAAGTGACTGGCTAAAGAGATGCGATTCCTACGGAGAATATATTTTCTCTAACGGCGATTTGATGTCGTAATTTATACCGTACTTTTAGGTCGACAACCTGAATTAGATTGAAATTCACGCGTTAGGTAATTGCGTAGGATGTACTAAGGGACCAACCTGTCACTAGGTGGTGAAATAATGTACCAAGTTTTTTTTTTTTTAACTCTTCCACATTTTTTAACATTCCAAATTATTTGTCAGATATTTTCGAAACGGTGACTTTTGAGACAGAAGTGGGAATAATCACATGAATCGTTAGGTTAAAGAGATAACTAACAGCAACAGCTCATCACTATGATTTCAAAGGAAATTAACAGACCAATTTTAAAACTAGTGTCGTGTGAAGAAACCAATGTTATCACTTCAATGAGAACGATATTATTGTTGATTAATTGAAAAGGTTTATCAGAACTGGAAAGGACATTTAAACTATGCATGAAGTTGTACTGAGGATTTACTTTACCCTTTCTGATGTCCGCTGAATCCGTTGCCCTATATCCTTTGTACGATGAATTATGCTCCTCTAAAACTTTAGGGGGAGCATATAGTCGCCGCCTTTCTTGTCCGTCCGTCCGTTCGCCCTTTCATGTCTAGAACATCACTTTGCCCACAGCTGAGCAATGATAATGAAACTTGGTGTATATATTGGTCATAATAAGAGAATGTGTAGTGTCCCAAATCTAGGGATTTTGACCCGTCAGTTACGGAGTTATTGCCCTTTGTTAAAATTGACTTGTCCGAGAATAACTTTGCTTGTAGTTAAGGTAGGATAATGGAACTTGATGTATGCATCGATCATACGAAGACAATGTACAGTGTACCAATATTAGGGCCCTCAACCCCTTAATTACAGAGAGTTATCACCCCTTCCTAAAATTTTGTGTCTTGACCATTGCTTTGCCTGCATTTAAACTAGGATATTGAAACGTGATATATTTACATCAATCATATTAAAGCAAATGCAGTGTAACCTCCTCAGTACAGAGTTATTGCCCTTTGTTGAAATTTTGTGTCATGAGCATAGCTTTGCTTGCATTAAAATAGGAGCATGAAACCTGGTGTATACATTGATCATACTTTGGAATGTGATGTACACAAAGTACAGGGTCTGCAACCGCTTAATTACAAAATTACAAAAATTGCTGGCTGACTCCATTCAGTAAATGATATGTATCTGTAGACCTCTCTTGTACAATGTATCTATTGCCAAACCATTATACTATTAGTATCAATCTGGTACCCTGTTATAGGTATAACCTGGTATTTATGTGTTGCCCTACCATTATACTATTGGTA
Source organism: Ylistrum balloti (assembly GCF_031769215.1). Lineage (NCBI taxonomy): Eukaryota > Metazoa > Mollusca > Bivalvia > Pectinida > Pectinidae > Ylistrum > Ylistrum balloti. Next base: position 797,597 of record NW_026781932.1, on the reverse strand, counting down.
TCAATCTGTTACATTACTAATATCTGTCTGTTACCTTGTTACCCTAATATAGGTAATATTATAGGAGTTGCCCTACAATTCCTACTTTGTATCTGTACACCTAACCTGTCTTTTTGGAGTGAGATATGTGTTACTCTATCCATGTATGTGTTGCGCTATACTATACACACTTAATTCATTTTCCTTCTCAGTCAACTCCGCTGTGACAGAATCACTATACACAAGAATCTGTTCTCGTCCTATGTGCTGACGGGATTTTCTTGGATCCTATACATGTTGCTAGTGGCTATTGACGGTCACGTGATTCAGGAAAATCCGGTAAGTTTCACGAAAAGAACAATCAAACTTATCAAAAAATATTGCTTGTAAATTACAAGATATCCCAACTTTCTGAGAAACACTCCTGTTTATAACCATATTTTTCGACGTCCGACCTCGACCTTTTCTTCGGAACCCGAGCAAAGTCTTCCTAAGTATTTCTTTTCAGTTTTGACAAGCTACAAACATTTTGACCTCTTTCATTGTTGTGTTCCCAGATATGGTGCCGGATGATCCACGTGTTTGCCCAGTACTGCGTTGTGTGCAACTTCTCCTGGATGTTCTGTGAAGGCCTATACCTTCACACCATTATGGTCCGCACTTTTGGTTCCACGAAGCACGTGCTTATTGCCTGCTACTTCATCGGCTGGCGTAAGTACCCTCTCAAATGCTGGTGTTTGTGTCCACTTATAAACTAGTGAAAATATCCTCAAATAGGCTGAGATTACAATGCTCTTATTGGCTGGCTTAAATATTCTTTCATTGGGCTGTCGTAAACATCCCTTATTGACTGGCTTAAATATTCTTTATTGGGTTGTCGTAAACACCCCTTATTGACGGACTAAGATATTCTTTCATATGGCTGTCGTAAAACACCCCTTATTGGTTGACCTAAATATTTTTTTCATTGGGCTGTCGTAAATATCCCTTATTCGTTGGCGTAAATATCCTCTACAGGCTGCCGTAGTAAATATCCTTTGATTAACTAGCATATATATGTATTTGTTTGAAGGTGTAATTATCTTCTTATTGGCTGACGTAAATATCTTTTCATTGGCGGCAATAAAAATATGCTGTTATTGGCTGACCTAAATATCTTTTCATTGGTTGCAATAAAATATGCTGAAATTGGCTGACGTAAATAACCTTTCATTGACTGGTCTAAATTTCTTCCTATTGGCTGACGTAAATATCTTTTCATTGGCTGCAATAAAAATATGCTGAAACTGGCTGGCGTAAATTTCTTCCTATTGGCTGGCGTAAATATCTTTTTATTGGCTTCAATAAGAACATGCTGTTATTGGTTGGCGTAAATATCCCCTTGTAGGCCGCCGTATTATCCTCGTACAGGCTGATGTTAGTATCCTGTTATAGGCTGGAATAAATATGTTCTTACATGCTTGTGCAAATATCCTCTTATAGACTAGGCTATGCACACGTTGAATCTGGCAAGTATCCCGTTATAGGTTGGTTTAAGGCTGGTGGGAGTACTGTTTTATAGGCCAGTAGTAGGATACTCTTCTACAGACTGGCTTGAATGTCCTGTTAAAGACCGGTGTATCATTCTATACGTCACTGTAAAAGCTCTAACTGATATATACTGGTGTTACTGTCCTATTACACGGAGGAGTATCCTGGGTTTGTTTATCCTTTACATAACTTAATTGTGTATACAAATCGTCTCCGATCTGCCCTTGTTGTAAAGACTTATTTCCGTTTAATTGTGTAGGATATCATCTTTGCAGATTTGTTTACTAATTAACCTTTATTCAATGGTTATGTATATTATCAACTATTAACTATTGTATATTTCAATATCCAAAGATTGATCCCAGAAAAAATTAAACATAAATTCTTATGTAACAGATTTACAGCATTATTATTACATTGCTGTACAAGCATAGTCTTGATTGACACGGTTAGCTCTATAAACCAGTAAATACAATATCGGGGACTTTATGTCACTCATACCAAACAAGACAGCACGTAACCTTGTGCTGTCAGCATTGCCTTCTAACAAACACAGGGTTCAACATCTTTCAAGATAGACTTTACATTAGGTGATTCTGCAACAAACAGCACTAAAGATCTAAATCCATCAACAGAATCCACCAATGTGCTATATGCCTGCTTCAGGTTCTGACAGTGTGACAGAAATGGGTTGCAACACGCCAAGTTAATGTCGATTTGGAGAGAACAAGAAGTTTTTCAATATTGTGAAACATTTTATCACCTAAAATGATTTTAAATTCCTTCATTTGTGTGTCCATTTTTTTGTGAAGTATAAACTCTTAGTACAGGTAAGATTAAAGATATCGTTAAACGCAGGTAAACAGCTATTTACCATCAATACATCAAAACAATCACAGAAAAAAAAATCGATATGTCAATAAAAAGCTTAACCCATTTCAAAATCGATATAATAAGGGGAAATTACCAAAAACGAAAAACTTATACAACAACGAATGAAAAGGTGCAAGGAAAATACGACCAGGTGTTCCGGAAGAGTAAGCGTCTTCTGTTTTATCAACGACACCCGCCATGTTAGGTATGGTCAGCCCATATAAATAATGCCATCCTAGTGTCATAAGATGGTTAAAAGACATAGCTTTAGTAATATGAATACTCTACTCTCTAGTTGCTTGAATATATTTGTATAGTTATGGCAGGAGGTTCTTTAAAGTAGGTCGGCAATCATTTCTTTGTTATTTTCGAAGGGCTACGACGGGACCACATATTATCCCTTTATTCGCTATGAAGTGTATGATTGTAACTTTATGATACGAAAGTGATGAAATATAATACGTAAGCCTGGTTTTATTTTTATACAGTTTGGCCGTTCGTGCTGGTGGCGATATATACAGGGATCCGGGGCTCAGCTGACGATACCCAGAGATCAAGGTAATATAAACACTGGGATTCCCGTCATACTTCTAAAACATAAACATAAATAATGTCACGTGATGTCATTTAATATACCAGTAGACAAGCATTACCGTTCATATCATCTCTGGTTACATTCAGTTACCCATTAGTATCATCTAATTTTCTTGAATAACGTACACATGTCTTCGAATTACACAGGGCCACCTATGAGGTGCAGTGTTCATAATTCGAACATAATGAGTACATGATTAGAGCGTTATGCCGGCATGACCTTGTAATATATAGCCTATGTAACCATTCATTTACCAATATGCTGTCTGTAATATATAACCATGCCAAAGCCATGTGGCATTCATATCATTTATGAACAAAATTATCCAATGTAATTGATCAACAAAACATCACAATTCAAATGCTATGTAGATCTCAACATTCATTGAATGCAGTAATTTTATTATTTATACCGAAATTTTATTGATAATTAATATAAAGATAATAAGCTCCGCAAATTCTTGATATACATATGTCTGTAGGTATATATAACGGTTTCCGTTGGCATTCATATTGTATATGAATGTCACTTTTTAGTCCCAGTGAAATAGGTTTCTATACGTGTTAATACCAATCCAATGTGTGTTGATATCACTCCTATATTTATTGATAATAATTCGTTCTATTTCATTCAAATATATAAAAGAAACAGGCAATATCACTATATTATTAACTTGACTTGTAGCTATAGGAAAAGTGACAATCCTAGATGGTAGAATTCGTCTGACCCTTTACTCCGTTTGTCATTATAGTTGCTGGATAGGTGAGAGCAGTCTACAGTGGATAATGTACGTCCCGATTATAGTATCTATGGTGGTAAGTATTATCTTAAGTCTTATCTTGGTAAATTATGATGTATAACTTTGTATATCATGTTGTTTGATCGTGGTCACTTAGGGTGTATATTTATATATATCATGTTGTCTTATCGTGGTCAGTTAGGAAGTATAACTATTTACATCACGCTGTCTTATTGTGGTCAGTTAGGAAGTATAACTATTTACATCACGTTGTCTTATCGTGGTCAGTTAGGGCGTATAACTATTTACATCACGTTGTCTTATCGTGGTCAGTTAGGGCGTATAACTATATACATCATGTTGTCTTATCGTGGTCAGTTAGGGCGTATAACTATATACACCATGTTGTCTTATCGTGGTCAGTTAGGGCGTATAACTATATACATCATGTTGTCTTATCGTGGTCAGTTAGGGCGTATAACTATATACACCATGTTGTCTTATCGTGGTCAGTTAGGGCGTATAACTATATACATTATGTTGTCTTATCGTGGTAGATTAGGGTGTATATATATATATATATATCATGTTGTGTGTTCGTGGAAAATTAGGAAAATAAGTTAAGTTAAGATTGGTAGTTGTGAGTTGTGAGTTGTTGAATGGAAGTTGTTGGTTGGTAATTGTAGAATGGGAGCTGTAACTCAAGTTTCGCAAGAGGTGCATATTACACGTGTTTTATCTTTAACCATAATGTCAACATCATTCTCCGGCTTGTCTCGGATGTCATTCTCAGAAGTACATATGCTGCACTGAAACTATATTTGATGAAGGTAGAGATCAGGAACATTATTGTTCTCATTAATTTTTACACCCTCTCAGTACTTTAATAGAGATCGGAAACTTCGAATTCAACGATTAATTCCCACACCAACTCCACTTTCCAACAAAACAGATATCACTTCTTAACCAGCAGTGTGAAACTTAAGACACATCGTTAATCAGCAATTGCACTTTATAAGATAGTTTGTTCCTACAATTAATGATTTCAGTATTATGAGCTAAGGATATCAGGAAAACTTCACAGCAATAGCATTTCCTTAGTTTAAATAAAACTGTCATAAAAGGACAATACAGATGATTTAATATCGATAAAGATATAACATAACAGCATGATATTGACATATTCAGATATGCTACCGATTTATATTTATATTTAAAAGTAACTTTTGGATGTGAGACTTAATATCTTTACACATAGGTAAGGAAACAAATATAAATCGGATATCAAATTAATGTCTGTTAATTAAAGTGTTTACAATTACACACAAAATATCATTTTTTATAACATACAGAGTGTCATTATTTAACTAGGAATGGTTTACAAAAAATTCTGAATCATTTAATCTGCAAAATCAACCTGCGTTAGTTTAAGGTATAATTTTGATGGGTATGATTCGAAGACGTGCTAATCAGCAAAGTCTGTGATATCATAACGCATAAACCTTGGGCAAACAAACAACATCTGGTATTCCTATGGTAACGGAATTACTTAATGAGTTTTGGAGCTGTTCCCCTTTTTATTTCAGTCCGTCTGGTCTTTGCTCTACCCTTAATTAGTCATTTTATTTCTCTTCATGTAAACGGTATAACATAATTGTTTTTATTTATGTCTAAATAGAATTAGTAATGATGATGAAAGAAATCTCCACAAGCTCATAAAACTGCCAAATTTGATAATATTACGATATCTATATTGTTTAGAATGAATATTGGTCGTGTATCGTTTTACAGTTTGGTGTGTAGGACCAACAAAGCTGTGACTGGTATGTAGCCATTAGCTCCACAGCAGATTAAACAGTCTTCAGTGACATGTTTTCAAGATCATAAACACGAAATCAGTGGAATTTTAAATGGTCACTCTTTTTTTTATATCAAATAAGCTCTCTCCGACTCACTCGGAACTCCTCGGGTGTGCTTCACAACACAACACATTTTCATGTGGCGTTAGTCACATTCGAGGAGTTCCGAGTGCTCTCCGACTAGGCGTTGTTAAAATGTTCCTTAATCCATGACAGACTAGATATATACGGTAAAATGATATATTTTCATGATGACCAATTGTTCTTTCCAAGGTTATATATTTCGTTTGTCGGCAGTACTGTTTTCTCGACATTAACTATTTTAAGTCAATTTCTCATTATTAATCATTTCGTGGACATATTAATTCGTCGGTTAGGAGTATAAAACAAATTCAACAGAATTAACACTCTCACTAAACTTGATGATTGTGCAGTTTTTGATATGAAAAGCTGCTATTTTCTGCAAACTGTTGATGAAAGTTACCATGGCCCAAGCCGATATGTTATATATAAAAACATACAGTATATCCTACCATTCTGTTAACGTAAATTAGCCTTACTTCTGACAGCAAAGTAATCCCTTTTCCTAAACACTGGTAAATAGAGGTGTCATGCAGGCTTACTTTCTAGAGTCTGTTTAAACAAAGCTGTCTTGCACGTTTAAACTATATATTTAGTCACCTGCGAAAATGACTGGTTGTTTGACTTATTGTATCATACGTAATTTAGAATATACTGCATTTCAAGATCAGATGAAGACGGTTTCTGAATTCTATTGCGACAAGTATGTCTTATTACGCGCCAATTAAGTGTTGTATGCTGTTCCAGAAATGATAAAGGAAACACGATTTTATGTGTACATTAGAAAATTTTTTCAATAAACTAACTGAAAACATGTATTTGTAGAAACATTTATGAATTGCAGGATTCAAAAACACGCTATGATAGGATCTCGGGGAACTTTAATCAGATAAATGTGTACTGTTACATGCAATAACACGCCATACCCACTGTGCTGATGATATCTTTAATATGAAATAGATAAAAATGATTTGAAATATACATTAGGTGGATATTCAATAAAAGAAAAAATAACCACTGTTTGTAGAAACGCTTATAAACTTATAGGAGTCAAACACACGCTCTGATAGGATTTAGAGAAAGTTGAACAAACTACATCGCAACTGTAACATGCACATCCGCTGTATGATGTAAACTATTAACCTTGTAGTTTAGTTTATTAGTGTATCAACATAAATACTTTTAATTGGAATAAGATTTAGGCTTTACATAATGTACGTGAAGATATGGTGTTTTATGTCTAATCTCAATGGCAAGGGGGCCCTGTGTATTAACCAACCGAAACAATTGAAAAGGTTGATATTTTTTTAAAATGTTATTACAAATGTTTTTAGTGTATTTTTTCTTAAATATTCTGATCAGCACATCAAATATTTTAGTGTGAAAACGAAACACATTGTGTGGCAGGTTAATATCTAATCAGCCATGGCAGCCTGCCTTCGGATACTGGCAAAACACAGATATATCCAGCATGGACTTTACTTGAAATTGTCAGATATAGGAAAATGTATTGAATTATTAATAGAACAGAACCGGTGGAAGTTTAGAGTGTGACGTTTCGATGACTACACGGTCACCTTCATCAGACAAATGACCAGTGTGAAACTTTTTCGGCTGCGCTATAATTCTAGGTACACTAAGGTCGAAAATAGTGTGACGAGATGGTAAACAGATTATAGACAAAAATTACACCAGATAGTAACAATGTGCTGAAGTCGATTTGGCTACGCTTTCTTTAATTCTTGGTCAAAGATGACCTGTTTTTAAGAACCTCTATACTACTGACATTACCAACCTGAAGAAAATGTTCCAAAATATTGAATTGTAAATCTAATGCATTGCCTATTTCAGATTTTGGCATTTCGTTCGAGCATTTAGGATTTTCCTCAGTCGCCTCTTCTTGATTTCAACATTTAGGCCCTCACCATTACTGATGAGTCCTACAAGGACGAAACAGTTGTAAGATGTAGCATTATAGTGACGAGTCCTAGAAGGACGAAACAGCTGTATGATGTAGCATCACTTACGAGTCCTAAAAGGACGAAACAGTTATATGACGTAGTATTATTGACGAGTCCTAGAAGGACGAAACAGCAGTGTCAAATAGTCATATAAGATTCTGTATAACCAATGAATTGATTGCGATGATTATGTGTAATGTGTCTTAATCGAATGAAACACGGTAAATGACTATAACTTTAATGTCATAATATATAGCCAATAAAATAGAAATGATAAGATAATTCAATAGTCATTAAAAAACTATGATGGTTAAATGTAGCAATATAAAGCAATTAGGATATCAGCTGTAAAATACGATAGTCATTAATATACATTGTAATATTCTTACAGTTATAATATACGACAGCCATTAAAATAACTATGGTAAGCCATTAAAAAAACTACGGTAAGCCATTAAAAAACTATGGTAAGCCATTAAATTAACTATGGTAAGCCATTAAAATAACTATGGTAAGCCATAAAAATAACTATGGTAAGCCATTAAAATAATTATGTTAAATAATCAGGGCGATATAAAGTACAATAGCAGTGATAATATACGGTAGTCGTTACCATAGCAATGGTAATTAGATAGAGTAATATCTGACCATTAAATTAACAATCATGATAATGTAGCAGTCAATGTTTAGTATCATATAGCTTTTGAAATAATGTTATGGACATTAATTTATAGTAACTAAAATAAAGGAGTGAAGTAATATAGAGAAAGTATAAAATGATATAAAGGAAAATTATATTATACAGTCGAACTTCGTTATCTCGATCTCTATGACCGCATTTATTTGTTTGGTCTCTCTTAAGTCGCATACGCGGATAACTCGAAGTTTTAAAATAACGAAGTTAGACCTATACGACTGAAATGACTTATGATCATTTAAAGGATTGTATTTTAAAAAATGGCCATGTATGTTGTGTTCGGAGCCAGAGAATGACGTTGAATACGGAAACTGAATAGTTAGAATCAAATTAGATCATTAGATAATAGCAATAAATATCCCGTTCAATCAAAGTCTGGGATTTTAGAGAATACCCACTTAGTATATAGCTATATGATATTTTAGTATATTGACTTCCATCCCAAGTATTACCATCAAGAGAATTGCATATAGCTTAGGCGGGCGCATCAAATGAATTTATAATGGGATTGAATACATCAATCAAATTTCGATGACAGCCCGTATGTAAAATGATACCTGAACTCATCAATGCCATACTTCATGTTTTGTGTAGGGTATTGTTGAGGCTAACATCAGGACAGCGTTTCCTTTATATCTATCTAAAACGTCTAGTTTTGTGTCATGAAAAAATGTCTGACCATGGCAAGAATAATCAAAGTAAAGCCATGTTCAATTATCTATTCCAAAATTGTTTGGATACCATAAACACTATTTTGCAATTAAGGACATTTCACACATGGTGTAACTATGCCCAAAGTCCGCCATTAGGTCAATTATTTCAAGATGCATCGATTTTCTCAATCGCAAATAATTTTGAACGCCGAGTCGTCTTCGGACACTGGTTAAAGAGATAAGTCACATGGGATCAGATGGCACGCAATTTCCTTCACTCCGCTTATTAAATGCGGTCAAGCGACTGCCGTTTATGTCAAACGTCCAACACATTTGGCAATGTGCTAGAGTAGGAAATACGTCTCCCGAGTGTGCTAAAACATAGCATCTCCTCTCCCGGAATACTTCGTTTCTAAACGAGAAAATGCACGTTCGCACATTAAATAATCGTTACGTCCCATAAATTCCTCACTCTTGTCAAGGTCGAACAGAATTCTTGAATTAACATATGTTCTACAAAGGCAATGTTAACTGGTGTACATGGTCCGAGTGTTAGAGGAGAGAGGTTTGACCTCTAGTTACTTATATAGCTAGTAATATATGTCTCGTGCAATTACCTAGATATGATTTACGACGTTTGTTCAGGGAATTTATCATCCTTTCCATTCCTACGTGAATTCTGTAAAACCTTCGATAAAACATGAAATCGATGATATAAGTTGTCATTCTTAAGCGTGTTTCTCCATCTTGGTGACGCCTACTAATGTAGTCAACAGTTGCTGATGATAGGTTTTGGAATACTTCATGAACAATATTTCTTTGCTCGTCTAAATGAATTAAGTGTACTGCATAGAGGCGAGCACTACAGACGGTTCAGATATAGTGTTTTCTTAAGAAATAATATTGTACGTCGGCAACCATAACCATATATATATATATATATATATATATAAGGATCACGTTTTTATGTATAAACATGCATGTCTATAAACATTGGATAGTTTTAAAGGACGGGTATAGTGGTAACCTACACGCCTGTCAGCTTGTCAGCCGGGGTTCGATTCCTCGTTATAACGGGTAAGGCGGTCGACTGCCTGATCACAAAGATTTTTCCGTTGTACTCCAGCTCCTTCCACAACAGTAACACGCTTTTCGCGCTTCAATCAAAGCTACCGATATATATTTTCCTCTTTTTATACATTAAGGTCTGTAAGTAGTGTAAGTATAAAACTTGAGCATATATAGAAAAGAAATGCCTACAAAATGAACATGGCGGTTTGAATTTCATAGCAACTGACTAAGCAAGAGAAGATAACTCCTGCCAGTGTTGACGCATGAAACTGCTACTATTTAAACTTCTTAGATAAATTGTTGAGACCATGCATTGAGGATCCGGGACCAAGAAAAATCAGCAACCTAAAAAGTACCAACATCTCAAAATAAGCATATTCCAAACTCAAATTCAACAGAAAAGAAAAGGGGATGGCAAAATATTAACATGAGTTACATATCCCAAGAGTAAGCGTCTTCTAACCACCCGCCATGTAAACTTTGGTCAACCCGAGTAAGTAATGCGGTGTACAACAACGGAACTAATAGACAAACTAACGAGCATCAAACACGTGCAACCTCATATCACACACAGTAATAGAATACTTCTCCATGAGATCACTATGACGTTCGAAACCTTCCTCATAGTTAAACAATTTTAAGCTACACAATTATGTGTCCTAATATTTAGGGCCATATAGGTCGAATTGTAAACGTCTCACCAGCCCTCCGCCTCTAATCGCGGGTTCGAAACCTACATGAGGCAGGACTTCGTCAGGTACGGACAACAGCTTTCCTCCATCACCCAAACCTGGCACGTCATTAAAGGACCATGGCTGTTAATAGGACGTAAAGCAGTAATAAACTAAAAGTGCAGTAATCACTTCTGTCTTGTGTACTTTTTTTAATGTTAGAGGCAGAGATTTATGGATAAATCCCAGTCAGTTTCCTCCTATGTAAAACTGGAATATCGGTTAAAGAAGCAAATTGTGTCCATGCTGTCTTCATAAACAGCGATCTTCGTGTATAGATCATATATAGTTGTATGCGGTTTTTCAATTTCCCTACAGCACTTATAAAGTATAACTGGCTCTTGCATGACAAGATATCATTGAGATTGTGAATACATAAAACGCCAATAGCCAAGCCTTTTGGTAGATGTGAAAGCTTCTATAAAATAGGAAATGCGTTAAGCGTTTTATTGTTTTAGCTTATCACCAAGAAGATCCAGGAACAAAAGAAACTTGCGTTGTGGGTCAAGCGTTCAAAGGCCTCTGATCAGCCAGTAATTGGAGTTTCGTGTTATGTGGTTGTCAGGTCATAGAAAACTGTCACTACACACGTGGCCCATATTGATGTATGGTTGTGTATTAGCACATTAAAAGTGTGATAAAACATAACAGCACGTTACCAAGGTAAATAGAATTCGTACTGTCACTGAAAGGAAAAACAAAGTCGAACCATCCAAAATACGCAAAACGAGAATATCATATTCCGTAGAAGACAAAAATACCATAGTCTTTATTCTAAAATTATGTGATACATAACAATTACGAAATTGATTGAATAAAGGAGTGCGCCGTCTCTTCTAGCTTTTGACTTTTCTTCCGGTATTTTTTGTATTTGTTTGTCTCAGTCGCCTCCTGGGCTTCAAACGTAAGACCCTTAGCATCACTGACGAGCCCAAGAAGGATGAAACAGCTGTATGATGCAGTTTAATCTATTCCGTGATACTAATGTATCTTATCAAAAATTTATCAAAAGTTCATTTTGTAATGTTTTGACATACAATAGTTAGCATTTTGTTGGTTTTATATTTCGTACAGTCTTGGCTGTTGGTATTTTCTCACACTCGTTTCTCATTATAAAATGGTTTATCCTGTATAAAGGAATGCAATAAAAACTTCAGAATGTAGTTTAAGACAGCTTTATAATCAATGTGGTGACTAACATTTCATAAAATCATATAAATGTTTTATTTCAGGCCAATTTCGTTTTCCTGTGCAACATCGTCCGTCTTCTGATCACAAAGCTGCGACAGGTTCCCGAGGCAACACAAACCAAGTATGTACCACAGAAAAAAAAAACCCTAGATGAAATAAATATATACTGCATTTCGTGTGTGTGGCTATGGACATTCGTTTCTTTAAATAACTTTGAAAATTTTGCCGGAAAGCCGTTATATATATTCGGTTTGTTGTATTATTCTGATATGAGACTGTGCATGTTTTGCTTTGTACATTTATAACGTTGACATATCCAAATTGAGCCAGAGATACTTTTAGATAGTTTTACATTTAAAAATAAGCACAGACCATTTGAATTTCCATGCAATGAATACCCGGAACAATTAGATGTCATATATGGTTAAATGATTCTAATTTCTGTAATATGTTACGAGACCTAAAATTTAGCCAAACCTAGTACCGGGTAATGCAAGTTGTATTAATTAATATACCTTAACCCTACATCACGTGACAGTTATTGGAGTAATACAATACTTAGGTAATATCATTGAGTTTGAAATGCAGATTATTTGTGCCATACTTAACCTGTTATTTCAATGAAAAAATATCTGTCATCAATCGCTTTTTATATGATGTTAGGCGATTGTGAAAGTAAAGAATCTAGTGTCTCATGAATATATTTAGAATGGTAAATGGTAGTTGATCTTTTCCTGTCAAAGTTGCGTTCAGTTAGATGCAAAGAAAGATTGAGTGAATATTCTGGACGATCAATAAATGGTAGTAAAATGACACTAGATGGTTAACGTCCATTTTCTTTCTTTTAAAGTCTGAATATGTATACATATCTTATGATGTGTTTAAGGACAAATTAGAAAGTAATTTTGCTTGAACGATGTTTTTAACTAACGAAGTCGTGGACAGCAACAGGCATGTCATTACAAAGTTTTATATTTTTATCGGACTTGGGTTTAAAGCTATTGTTACTTTTATCTCGTCTCTCAGAGAAGATGGCTCAAATTGGATTCTGGCTCAGTTTGGATAATACCATGGCAGAAAAGCTTTCCAACAGCTCATTACACACTTTAACCAGAGGTTTTATCACAAAACTCGCCTATAACCGCGATTGTATTACAAGTATTTGAGATAACTGTTGTCCGGACAGTGATGCAGAAAGGTTAAGACAGTAGTATGTTGGAAACTAGTCTGACATAATTCTGTTGTTATATTTAGAAAATATTTTTTTAGTAATGTTGATGGGCCAAGATAGCAAGTGAAACTGGTGTAATATTTATGATTCACACTTTTATTGAACATGTAAATTCAACCCTTTCGATAGATATCGACCAGGAATAACACGAACTCCGGAAGCTTTGTCCTATCTGCCATATTGACCTATTGTTAAAGATTAGTTTGGAATTAAATTCATCAATTAAAAATATTTTATCTTCTTCATTTGATACTATAAACCCTGGGAAGCAGCATTTAAAACAACAGTCCCTCAACATACCTGCTGTTTTACTTTGGTAACATACCATTTTTTGCTGTATCTGATATTAGTCAGAACAAAGGACATCCACTTGAGCGGATGGTATATGCTAGGCATAATCTCTTTGCAGTGATGGGATGCACTCAGAATGTGCTTTATCTGTGCCATGGAAGACACAAATGACTACAGAGTGGTCAAATGTCAACATGAAGGAAGTCAATAGTTTGAAGTATTGGTTTCATTTCTCCTCTCCTTTGCATGGAGTATAGATTTAGACCGAGTGGTAGTGTTAGCCTGTTAAAGTAGTGGAATCGGGCGTTATTGAATCGGGAGTTTACGGTGGTTGGTCTTACCGAATCGGGAGCTAGTGGTGATGGCTAACTTAATCGGGGTCTTATGGTGACGGGAGTTTCTTAATCGGGGTCTTATGGTGACGGGAGTTTCTGAATCGGGAGCTTATGGTGGTGCACCTAACTGACTCGGAAGCCAGTGGTGATGGTTAACTTAATCAGGGGCTTTTGGTGACGGGAGTTTCTGAATCGGGAGCTTATGGTGGTGCACCTAACTGACTCGGGAGCCAGTGGTGATGGTTAACTTAATCAGGGGCTTTTGGTGACGGGAGTTTCTGAATCGGGAGCTTATGGTGGTGCACCTAACTGACTCGGGAGCCAGTGGTGATGGTTAACTTAATCAGGGGCTTTTGGTGACGGGAGTTTCTGAATCGGGAGCTTATGGTGGTGCACCTAACTGACTCGGGAGCCAGTGGTGATGGTTAACTTAATCAGGGACTTTTGGTGACGGGTATTACTAAATTTGAATTATTGGATACAGTTTGTACTGAATCGGGAGGTAGTGGTGATGGTCATAACTCAGACGGTAGTTTCTGGTGACGGGCTTTGCTTAATCGGAATTGACATCTTAACCTAAGTGACACCTAATAGTCATTATTCATTTGGTATATAACTCATGTCTCATCTTATGAAAAGAGTTCTCGTTTTGTAAAAAATAAATCCATATTCAATGGCCGCCTTTTAGGCAAACATATGGTCTATTCTGGTTTCATGGTAGGATACCGTTTTCTAGAAAGATTAACTGGTCTTGTTTGAGATACAATATATTGTTATGATTTCCCAGACTTATCATAACGCTGTGGAATAGAGAAGTCACGTTAACCAAGGTTGGTTTTATAGAACACGGCTGGAGCACGATGCATTTTAGTAGCATAAATTAATGATTTGCCTTAACCTGCACTAAGTAGTATTATAAAATTAGAAAAGGGATCGTGCATAAGTTTGTTATGATTATATTTTTACCATGTCTCATTAAACGGTTCTCTGCATGTTCTGTCGATACTTCGCATGGTGATAACGTTAACAAATATGTACTTAATACGAAATATTACTTTGTATGAGAACTCGGCGTGTGGTTACAATTCAATATATTGACGTAAATATGGTTCAGTGATAGAATGTTGGCAAATAACTACAAAACCATATGATAGGAGCATGACTTAACTAGTGTATGGGTTTTACATTGTCCACCTTCTTTAAAACTCATCGAATCTCTTTACTTGAATAATCAGATGTTTCCTTGTCACAATGCACGTTAAAACGTATATACACTTTTTCAGAATAAGATGTTCAAAACAAAACACTCTTTCCTCTCTTTATTTTCATAATCATTATTTCTAACTTCCTTCCGTGTTCCAACACTGAGGATAATAATCACGCACGATATGTATCTTAATTCATATTTGAATTTGCGTATTTTAACCTTCCTAATTGCTTCAACAAAAGTTCTTGAATGTATTCATTCGCGCATATTCCTGTTTATGATCGTATCTTTCCTAAAGCGTCGGGTTTATAAACCCGGGATCTTCTCATCCTCAAACCCGTCTTTGGCATACATTTTGTTATTTACCTTGCACGTGGTATCGTCAATAGACATCTAATCTAACTCTGTTTTGAAACGATAACAATCATCTATTTGTAACAATGTATCAGTAAGGTATGATGAGCGGTCTCTAAAAAGAAAGAATGTCTTTAACAATATGGACAAGAAATGTCATCAAGCTGTTCGCAATAACGATCCCTCCTAAACGTCATCGACACTTTTGACAAGGAAATGAGAAATATTTCTTTTTCTTAAATATATGTCCATTTTTACAAAGACTTACCACTCTTTAAAGGGTCGAATCCTCACTTTGTTTTACATAACTACTCTACAATGACATAAAGATGTAGTTTTATACACAATTCCTGGGCCAATTTTGATAAAGCAATGTGTTCTGCTCACCACTAGGAAAGTGTGATATGAATAACTTGACTCTGTGCAATGTAAACATATAGATACTCGTTCGTAGAAACAATAAAAAGTCTGTCGTCACAACATAGAAATGAGCCCTTTTATAAAACATTCACTTTTCTTTCATGTGTAATCCAGGAAGGCTGCACGGGCCACGTTAATCTTGATTCCACTGTTGGGATTACAGTTCCTCCTAGTCCCCTTGCGTCCGGAGATTGGGTCGGACACGGAGCCAGCTTACCATTACATCAGTGCACTTGTCGTCTCTTTACAGGTATTTATCAAAATTATCTTATATTTTCAAACCACCAAAATTTGAAACAATATCACATTCTACATGAAAATACAAAACAGATGCAGACCAGTAACAGCTCGTTTACACATAGCAAACCAGTAATGTTTGTACCAAGAATTACATCACTGCGTAATGTAAGCCATTTTATCACTCAGATTTAAAAACGTCACATAACAACTTGTTAAAAATCAAGGTATTATGGAACATGTAAATCATTTCAAAAGCGGCTAGAGTAAAAAATACAGGACATAATTAGTGTTTATCACTCGTATATGTAAATGTCATTGATTTGTCCTGTAAGTCGATAATAGCATCGATAACTTTGAAAATTATTCTTCAGTGTTAGATATTAGTATGTTCTACAAGGAAACTACGTGTATGTATGTGATGTGTTTACATAATTTTTTCAGTACTGAGTAAGGAACACGAACAGCTAGTCTAATAACTTTTGTCATCATGAACTTAAATTCAGGGAAGTCACATCGCTTCAGATTTACATATCTATATACCTACTCAGTCGCTTACAGTTTCAAAGAAATGTATACTCAGGCCATTTTTCTTTAAACTGGTTTAAATCGTTAAAAAACAGTTAAAGAATAACTTAAATATTGATGATTATATCCCACTTGCAGACTTTCAGATATTCAGTTGAAAAATGTTGATTCAAGTATCATATTTTTCACCAAAATATTTTTAGTCTGAGCATAAAATATATATTTGAGCATGAATACGGTTTAATGAATATTGGCCGAGGTGTTCCGAAAGGATAAGCGTCTTAAGCTTCATCGACGACAACAGTTTGATAGCATTGTTACATGCAATCTGTCGTATAGATTCGTCTTCTATGACATTTGTATAACCAGGATAAAGAATATGCATTTGAAACGTTTTGTGACCTATACTGTAAATATATTATCATTCGTTAAAACCGTACGAAAATTACGACAACAACAAAGGCAACTGTAACATATACAAGAACAACAATAAAATACCAATATGTAATAAAGTATAAAAATTACAGGTTCTATACCTGTGATAAAAACTCAAAAACCGTCGTGTGTGGTCTAAGGATAACACTTTTCGGTATAAACGTTACGTGGTATATAGGCTGAGAGCCACACATTTGCAAAATTAGACATAGCGATTAGGAACTCTTTTGAAATGAAGGCGATTTTAGACTTGTCATTGTAAATAGGTACACATGGTGACAAATATCAAACTACTAGTTGATAGTGTGTTTACAATCTCAACATGACCATATCATCTTCTGATGTAACCGATTATGACTTGAAAAGTGTCTGTGAATGTGGACTAAAACCTATGGTCCGTCTTCAACAAAGTGTGAAACTAAACCACGATTTAACAACAAATATGATCACTTGTTACCATAGTGTAGGTCAAACTCTAGCGAGAGAGATTCAGGCAAGAGAAACAATTCGTCTGTAAACACAATTACACAAATTCAGACGTCGTGCAAAAAAAGTCACATAAACATATAAACTTTGGATTGAAACACCTGAGCTTGTGCCTTTAAATATTTATTTTAAATCTTTGGAAATTACATACGAATTTCTTTTCAATAAAACACGCTTTGACATCTGATGCTATTATAAACACGATTATCAGAAAACCAACGTTTCCGAAGGCGACGACTATTGCACTGCACACGTCATTTATCCAGAAAAAAGGCATGGCTGTAAATAACACTGTTTACACACAGAAATGTTCAATCAATAACGCCCTTCGAACAACCGATGGCTAAAGCTGGGGCGTCGAGCAAATTGTATATATTGTAAGTTCATGAATTTTGCCTGGGGCAAGAAGTGGTTACAAAGTGATATTTACTAACAAGTACGAATCGAATTACTACGCCGTCGTTGTATCATGACAATTAAAAATAGAACCGGAAAGAAATGATGCCTTTGTTCTTAGAAAATTCGATTTTGTACAGGAAATTAAAAAAACGGTTGATTTTTTTCCTAAGTACATAAAATTTTGACAAATACAAAAGGTATGGATATGGAGAATTGTGTTTCAACACAAAGAGAATAGGGGAAAATTTTCTGAAAAGATTGACATGCATTGGTTCCAAATGGCACGATGTGAGAGATGATGCTGAATACTGACAAAGGAACAATGACAAAACTACTTTTTTGTTGGAAAATTAAATCTATGACATTTTCAAAGATTCGACCTAAAAACAGAATGCAATTACCAACATGTACCTTCATGCAACATCCACTGTAAAAACGGAATCTTAATAAGGATGTTGTTTCTATTTTTAGGGGGCGTTTGTTTCCACGATGTACTGTTTTTGCAACAGTGAAGTAAGTATAACGGTATAACGTGAATTACGAAGGTGACATAAATATGAGCGTTTATATCTAGAATGTTCACGTGTCAAGAACGTGACGGATGTTCTCATTTCAACAACGAGCTTTCATTGGGCCTGTATCAAATTGTAACATAAATGTGGTTTAAGTTATCTGAGAGAAACGTATTGTAAACAATGAAAGCTGTCATTAGCTTAGTGTAATTACCCAAATGTGATGTTAGATACAGAAAATATTTGAGATAGAAATTGTAAACAAGTTATACTTCTCAATAAGATAGCGTTTGGAATACAGAAAATATTTATGATAGAAATATGCTATCAGTGTAGATATGCGACTTGGTTGTTTGAAATCTTCGACATTCTTTTATTTCCATTATATCCAGGTCATATCTGTTATCAAGCGGAAGTGGTATCAACACAAGGTCATGTTTAGTGGGAAACGTAGTCGGACGTCATCAACAATTGCTGCCACCACGTACACATTTGTGGATCACGTGTCAACGGTACAAACGTCAATCACGTGATAGATGTCACGTGACACGAAGAGAACTATATATATATAAGATGGACGAGAATAATTTATGAATTCTGTATATTGTTACATTTGTTATCTAGATATCATTGTTGCTATTTACACAGTAAAAAGCCATGTCAGAAATAAATCATGTAGCATTTACAATCTGCCTCATCATTCATTTTATCTCAGCTTATAACTGATATTTGTAGAAGTCCGAATACTCTCACAGTCCTCAAGTGTTAATAGATTTCAAATTTGAAAATGTTTACATCTGTATCTATATTTCACCACAGCAAAACCTTTAACGTCATAGAATATTATGTGATTACATGAATATTTATTTCATTCACATTACCGGTATGTTTGATGTACGTGTTCATATTTATTATTCGTTATTCTATGTGTGTGAAATATGGCATTGTCCATTCTTTAGAATCGGTATATTTGGTGAATATTTTTTTTAAAAAATCATTATATTCTTGTATATATCATGGAGTAAATTTGGCGGAGATATACAAGCTAAAAAATGATTAGCAATGAATATACGTCACACGAATCTGTTCATGGACAAGACTGACTACAAACACCACCACTGCGACGTCTGGTAATGAGAACACACAGGGATTGTTTTTAAACCCTCACAAATTCACATCAGGAGAGAGAAAACATAGCTATGTCATTAGTACACACAACGACTGTCTAAACAAGTGCTGATATGACAATATTTATTAGCTATTTGTCCCCCCAAAGTGACGGCATATCAGAATTTGTTATCTTAAAAAAAACTGGTATGCGGTGATCAATTTTTATCATCGATGGTTTGTGTTTTTATGAAATTTGAGGTCACATTCCGTCCTGCATTGTCGTGGTTGTGACCTTGGACAAGACACCATTGCTCTGAATATCATGTGGCGTACCTTCCGCAAAGTGTTCATTGAGGTAGTCATCACCTTCAGCAAGGTGAACCGAACTCTAATTGGAAAGTAGTTTACGGGGCGATAAGTCTAGCAATAAAACAACCGACATCATGTTGATAGACGTAGGCTATAAATACACTGTCATGTTATAAGAACAGAGGCATTCGTCTCCGTATCCGTTTTATTCGGGCTACGAAAGGCATATCATAAACGAGATAATAATTTATGGTTTAATTGATAAAAGAAACACTATATTTTAGGTAATCACTCAGCTAGTGTAGTTGCCGCATGTCTAGCATAGTTTGGGAAAAGTCAGTGACAGCGACCAACGCCTTTAATTCGAAAACTATGATTTAGCCATTCCTTAAGCCTATGCGCTGATCGTACAAGACAGACTGATAAATGGTCCAGTCAATGCCATGTTTACATCATCGCTAAAGAAAAAGCGCCATCGCAACAGCGATTGGTATTTCTGGACAATTTGATTGGATCTAGTTGACAATATTACAAAAAAAATAGCATTATGAAGTGTATGTATTATCGGAAAACATCGTTTCTGATCCATTTAAGGAAACAGAAAGACATTAATTTCAAACCATGGGAAACCGAACCCAACTAAAAACAAGAAATCATAAGTAAACTAATTTATATTTCAGTCATGAGTGTACGAAAGACACACACGCGAACAACACCTTTTAATATCAATATAGATTTTGATAGAGTAGATTAAAATCATGACTTGACTTTAAGTCCATCGGCCGTCTTTGGTCCGTCAGTGATGATATGGGTCCAATTTGTCAAAAAAAAAAAATAAATAAAACTTAAAGATACACCACAGCCAGATACAAAGGTACACTATAGCCAGATGTAAAGGTACACCACAGCCAGATACAAAGGTACACCACAGCCAGATATAAAGGTACACCACAGCCAGATACAAAGGTACACTAAAGTCAGATACAATGGTACACTTAAGTCAGATACAAAGGTACACTTAAGTCAGATATATAGGTACACTAAAGTCAGATACAAAGGTACACTCAAGTCAGATATAAAGGTACACTCAAGTCAGATACAAAGGTACACTAACGCCAGATACAAAGGTACACTAAAGTCAGATACAAAGGTACACTTAAGTCAGATACAAAGGTACACTTAAGTCAGATATCTAGGTACACTAAAGTCAGATACAAAGGTACACTCAAGTCAGATATAAAGGTACACTAAGGCCAGATACAAAGGTACACTAACTCAGATACAAAGGTACACTAACTCAGATATAAAGGTACACTATAGCCAGATATAAAGGTACACCACAGCCAGATATAAAGGTACACCACAGCCAGATACAAAGGTACACCACAGCCAGATACAAAGGTACACCACAGCCAGATATAAAGGTACACCACAGCCAGATAATAAAGGTACACCACAGCCAGATACAAAGGTACACCACAGCCAGATACAAAGATACACTTAAGTCAGATATATAGGTACACTAAAGTCAGATACAAAGGTACACTCAAGTCAGATATAAAGGTACACTCAAGTCAGATACAAAGGTACACTAACGCCAGATACAAAGGTACACTTAAGTCAGATACAAAGGTACACTTAAGTCAGATACAAAGGTACACTTAAGTCAGATATATAGGTACACTAAAGTCAGATACAAATGTACACTCAAGTCAGATATAAAGGTACACTATAGTCAGATACAAAGGTACACTAAGGCCAGATACAAAGGTACACTAAAGTCAGATACAAAGGTACACTAACACCAGATACAAAGGTACACTATAGCTAGATACAAAGGTACACTATAGCCAGATACATAGGTACACTATAGTCAGATACAAAGGTACACTATAGCGCTATAAAACGGTAAAGAACATCAACTCCATGTCTATATTATTAAGATGTGACATACAGATTATATAAGGATACACGTGCAAACTCATCTAATCAGTATCAATCAAATATTAATCAAGAAAAAAATCTGAATCAATCACTTGAGTCACAACTGGAAAATCTTCATTGGCTCAGATTAAGTGGAATCAATCCATAAGTCCAATAAGTACTATGGGCAGTACTGTAACATCTCTGGCAAATTGAAGACAACCATAGTAGTATAACATTACTTACCATAAAGGAAAATGTTTAAACACCGAAATAACTCAGGTAACCAGGTAATCAGTAGGGCTGACGTAGGAAAAATGTTTAAACATCGAAATAACTCAGGTAACCAGGTAATCAGTAGGGCTGACGTAGGAAAAATGTTTAAACATCGAAATAACACAGGTAACCAGATAATCAGTAGGGCTGACGTAGGAAAAATGTTTAAACATCGAAATAACTCAGGTAACCAGGTAATCAGTAGGGCTGACGTAGGAAAATGTTTAAACATCGAAATAACTCAGGTAACCAGGTAATCAGTAGGGCTGACGTAGGAAAAATGTTTAAACATCGAAATAACACAGGTAACCAGATAATCAGTAGGGCTGACGTAGGAAAAATGTTTAAACATCGAAATAACTCAGGTAACCAGGTAATCAGTAGGGCTGACGTAGGAAAAATGTTTAAACATCGAAAGAACACAGGTAACCAAGTAATCAGTAGGGCTGACGTAGGAAAAATGTTTAAACATCGAAATAACACAGGTAACCAGATAATCAGTAGGGCTGACTTAGGGAAAATGTTTAAACATCGAAATAACACAGGTAACCAGATGATAAGTAGCCGCTAACGTAGGGGAAATGTTTAAACGTCGAAATAACACAGGTAACCAGATGATAAATAGCCGCTTACGTTGGAAAAATGTTTAAACAACAAAACCACCCAGGTAACCAGATAAGAGATAGACGCTAACGTTGGAAAATATTTAAACGTCGAAATAACACAGGTAACCAGATAATAGATAGACGCTGACGTTGGAAAATGTTTAAACGTCGAAACAATACAGGTAACCAGAAAAAAGGTAGCCGGTAACGTTGGGAAAATGCATGGTACAGTTAATAACATTTGTATCACAAACGTTTTTGAAAGGAAAGACATTTGTCAACTAGAAAATTATTCACAAAGTAGATAGATGAATCGGAAGCAATAGCTGGCATTCAGGGACGCCAAACTTAATGAAGTGATAAATTTCCAATTTAAGAACGCTGCAATGTTACCACATGAAACAACATAGTAGGCGTGGATTGGCAAGATAACAGTAAGGCAAGAGTCAGAATATAAATGAAATGATCGTTAATCATTGGAATCGGATATCTAGACACGTAAAGGATATACGGAGGTTTTAAAAAAAATGTTTTTTTTTTTTTTTTTTTTTTTTACTTTGTTACACATAATATTATCTAAAAAATTGAAATTGTCATATAAGTGAAAAATAGATAGCAAAACTTCAGAAAGAAGTTTTGGTATAGATTGTCTCAAAACTCTGGTGTCTACGTCTACAGTGAAGAAATGTATATTGTTAAACAGGTACTTCCTATAAGCAACATTATATAATCATTTATCACCCAATCGGCCTTTTATCCATGTGCTGGTGTAAGGGGGTGTGGTAGTGAGGGTGTTTGGTGTGGTGATGTGTGGGTGGGTGTGGGTAGATGTCTAATAGTTTCCCACGTAATACAGGTTCTTTGAAATGCTGTAGTGCGCGAGTATGAAATAGAGAATTGAAATTGATAGCCAAAGGCTAAAATGGTTGAATACGTCAAATATTCTTTCTGTGTGACAAATAACGCCTCAATAATGGTTGACACTGTCACCATATCCTCGCCATCATCGATACAATACAAAACAATTTCCTAAGGACATTGTAATAAAAAAATGTTTGCGACAACTCTAATTGTGGCTTTCGACACATGGAGTAATCTCCAATGTTTTCTCAATTTGTTTGAAAAGCGCCGTGACTTTGGGAGTTCGATTACTTTAGTGTTAATCAAATATATTTGTTAATTACTCATGGTTTCAGGAATTCATTTAAAGCTATTTAATTAACGTTCTCGTTATACATTACCACCGTCTGGTAAAGACCTACAACAAGCGGGCTAGGATCTCGGAAACGAAAAAAAATCCTTAAGATATAAATTCCGTCTTTCTCTTACGGATCTCACTCATAAGTGTTATCAGAAACGTAAGTATGACATCTGTCTCAACATATGAAACGTCGTTATGAGGAAAACTAAAAGTGGTTAGAGTTAATATTGATTAACAGAATTAAGCACGCTAAATCTTATCTTAATTCGGAGTAGATCTAGCTAACACCTGTACTAAATAAACTAACAACCTATAGACAGTCTGATACGTTACGTAACTACGTAAGGCATATCTTGACTGACAAACTCGCTCACACACATATTCCTTTGTACTGAAGGTTATTTTTTGGAATACATGTAATTGCTCTCCTGGACTATCTATTATCTACTATCTTATTAAAAATGATTAAATGTCTATATGAAGATGGAGAAAATTCATTTAAAGAAAGAAACAAACAAAATATTATCGTTGGTTACATTATGTTTACCTCATTGTTTAACTTGTATTTCAATACAACACAATAAACAGAATATGAAAATAAGATGAAGACATCTGCTTGTAATACTAACAGACTAAAGCGGATTGCAGTTGATATTCGTGTTATTGGTAGAATTTCAAATGTGTTTTGTGACGTAACTGTTGATGATCGGGACTACACGTGTTTTAATGAAGGTGCACGTGCTGTTTATGGTATGACTTATAAGGAGTTGTACAGGTTATTGATGAAATAAACACGTGATTAGAGAAGTTTTGATGGCGTAACACAATGTCTTGATATATTATCACAATACTTTGATGGAGTAACTCAAGGTTTTCATAGCATAACTCAGTGTTTTAATGGAGTATCACAAAGTTTTCCTGGCATAACTATAAGTGCTTCGATTGAGTAACTCAAGGTTTTTATGGCGTTACTCGGTGTTTTGATGGCGTAACTCAAGGTTTTGCTGGAGTAGCTCAGTGTTTTGATGCGTAACTAAGTGCTTTGATGCGTAACTCAGTGTTTTGATGGCGTTACTCAAGGTTTTGATGGAGTAACTCAAGGTTTTGCTGGAGTAACTCAGTGCTTTGATGCGTAACTCAGTGTTTTGATGGCGTTACTCAAGGTTTTGATGGCGTTACTCAAGGTTTTGATAGCGTTACTCAAGGTTTTGATGGAGTAACTCAAGGTTTTGCTGGAGTAACTCAGTGCTTTGATGCGTAACTCAGTGCTTTGATGCGTAACTCAGTGTTTTGATGGCGTTACTCAGTGTTTTGATGGCGTAACTGAAGGTTTTGATGGCGTTACTCAAGGTTTTGATGGCGTTACTCGGTGTTTTGATAGCGTTACTCAAGGTTTTGATAGAGTAACTCAAGGTTTTGCTGGAGTAATTCAGTGTTTTGATGCGTAACTCAGTGTTTTGATGCGTAACTCAGTGCTTTGATGCGTAACTCAGTGTTTTGATGCGTACCTCAGTGCTTTGATGCGTAACTCAAGGTTTTGACGAAGTAATAGTGTTTTTAATGGATTAATCCAATTATTTGATGGAGTAACATTGTTTTTGATGGATTAATTCAATGTTTTGATAGATTATCGGTGTTTTTGATGACGTAACGTTATGCTTTGAGGGAGTAAAAGTGTTTTTGATGGAATAATTCAATGCTTTGTTCGAATAAGAGTGTTCTTATGGAGCAATTCAATGATTACATGGATTAACAGTGTTTGAGTATTTCAATGTTTTGATGAAGGAACTCAGCGTTGTGAGGATGAAACGCAGAAGGGATAACGCAATGTTTCGCTGAACTTCTGGATGCTGATGAAGATTTAAACATTGTTGGTGACAGTGTTACAGATATTGATATGTTAACTGTTAGTTTGTGTTTCTGGTGACGTTACACGTATGCTTGAGGCTTCTCTTGTTGTTTGAAAGAACACACACGTAATCAGGCGAGTTAAACGTGCTGTTGAGGAGTTACACATGGCTTTTGGTGGTAATGATTTTTATTATAATTTCACCCAAGAATGTAAGGCACGAAAAACTGACAGAGACATGAAATTCCACGAGAACCTGTTCAGCTTGTAATGAAAATTTAAGGAGGTACAAGGTTTGAGTGGAAGAAAAAGCATGGACTCGTGGCCAGTACGTGGTGAACCCTTGACCCAAAGCTAGTGATTGAGATCGTCAGACGCCACCGCGGCAACAGTCGTTAAATCTTAAACTGGTTGAAAATGGTAAACGATAGAATGCTGAAATCATGTTTGCTCCCAAAGACGGTATTACGATACGTAATTTCACAAAGAATTCATTATTACCTACGACACAAATCACATAAATTTCTAAAAGTACTCGCCTCTAAGCGTCATTGAAGTTAATTATGATATCTCGTTTATAGGAAAAAGAACCACAGATTGATTTAAATGTATTTTACAGATTTTTCATCCTTCTAGGAATTGTCAATAATGCTGGACCTTAAAGTATGGCAATCTAGCAGGTTTCAGAAAAATCCAAATATATCATTAGAAAAAAAAACGTTGATATATGGACGGTAAGGTACATTGACCCCAATCTTTTAATACACTTTGTAATTGTCAATAATGGAAGTTTTTAAACGAATGTTAGATCCGTTTAATATATCCTTTATTTTTATTATAAAATTAATTACGAACAAACAAAATTACAAACACAGTGGAATTTGGGAACAAGTTACGGTACATACACAAATCAAAACTCAAAATTAGTGACTTAATAATTGTTTTTTTTTTTTTTTTTTTTTTTTAGAAATGAAGGTTATGTGTACAGATATTCGTGGATATTGACAGATAGAAAGATAGTAAAGAAATATAAAATGGGGCTAAAAACGCGGTGTATCGGACGGAGTTGGAAGTTACCCACACCAGGGGGAAGAAATTCTATATATGGAGCAAGTAGTTGTTTAATGGGCAAAATGTATCAAATACTTAATACTAAATAATAAAGTGTTCGTTGGTTTCGTTTGCTTTCGTACAGGAAAACATCGAACTATCAACAGAATTGAATAAGAAAAAAATCTTAGGAGCCATTCCGAGATTTAATGAACCAAACGTCCGTAGTTATTCAGTTTACATTTCATCAAAGAGTGTTCATCGTTATCGGTATTTTTTTCTAAAATGTCAATAAATAAGTAGCTAAGTAGTGCTTATCGTTTTCATATCTTTCTAAGTCATCCTTAATTCGGTAAGTTAAAAAAATTCTAAGTCGGGAATCCAATCTTCAAACAGGTAATAGATGCTATGGATTCCATTCCAATTCAAGACCTATTTCTAAAATAGGGTTTTAGTCAAGAGCTATGCAGGCATGGCGTAGGGGATCAGAATGAACAGTTAGGTAATACTGATTTAAACCTTGGTAAAACTACAGATTTGTTTTACATTCCATGTCCGATGTGATTGAGATCCAGTAGAGTAAGCTACACGAGAAGACCTTAGTGTTTTTCGATCAAGTGATAATTTTTAACCCGCTCCCCATTCCTTACAATGATGTGCAGGAATTTACCTATGACGTACAATGGGTTTTGCATTGTATCATGTGACATCTGCACATGCAATACAACTTGTATAATGTGGTTCGACATTTTGTTCGGGACCTCTTTTATTGTGTTAGAATATTTGTTTGTATCATTTTGTCAGCTCACCTGACCGGTTTTTTTTATACCATGGCGCGGCGTCCTTGGTCCGTCGTCATTTTTTGTCCATTTACACAACTTCGTCTCAAAAACCAACAGGCCAAATGTCATGATATTTAACTGAAGGGTTGCTGGGATGAAGCCCGACAAAGGCTGTGAAATAAATGACATTGAGCCTTATTCAAGATCACAAGGATCGAATTTGCTAATACTTTACAGCAACTTCTGATGATTAATCAGAAGGCGTAGAAGCATGATATTTGGTTGAAAGATTCATACTGTACTATGAATTACTACAAAGTTTGCAAAACAAAATACCTCGATCTATATTCAAGGTCACAAAGGTCAAATTTGTGAAAACTTTAAAATGGTTTTTGATTATTAACCAGAAGGCGCAGATTTGTGGTATGTCTTTATGATGAAAATTTACAAAGTCAAAATTGTCAAAACCCATAAAAGTCTTCTTCTGAAAAACCAAAAAGCCTGATAAGAATGACATGGAATGACCTTGATCTGTATTCACGGTCACATGGATCTAGTTTGTTAAAACCTTTTAACAATTTCTTCTGACCAACTAAAAGGCCCACAAATATATTTGGCTGATAGGCTCTTAGCATGAGTTGCTACAAATTTTGCGAAAAGTAATGACCTCGGGCTCTACTGCAGGTCACGAATGTCAGATTTGTTAACACCATGAAACAACTACTAATGATAAACCAGAAAGCGCAGAAGCGTGATATTAAGCCCATAGGTTCATATTGAAAATTATTATAAAATTCGCGAAAAATAATAAACTTGAGTCATGGTCACATGGATAAAATTTGTTAAAATCTTAAAACGACTTCAGATAATTTACTAGAAGGTCCAGAAGCATGATATTTGGCTAACAGGTTTTATCATGAAGCCAGATAAAGTTTGCGAAAGGAGAAAAGAAATGACCTTGAACCAGATTTCAGCTCACTGCTCGTCAAAGCCTTAAAAAATCTTCCTGGTTAACCGAAAAGTCGAGAAGTATGATATTTAGCTCATGTGTTCCTTGTTTGAATCTCAGCAAAGTTTGCAAAAAAGAATTACCTTGAACCATAGTCACGGTAACTAGTGTCAAATTTATAAAAACCTGTAAAAGACTTCTTCGAATAAACCAAAAGTCCGAGATGCATGAGGTCTGGTGGAGATGTGTTTCTAGGTCAAAGCCTGAAAATGTTGAGAAGAATCGATTGGATGTGCCCATTTTGAATGTCAATGATGTATGTTTAGTGTATTTGTGATGAATGTTGATTGTATTTTAGATGAACATCGAGCACCAGGTGAGTTATGTAGGCCCATTGGACCTCTTGTTTAAATCTTAATTCACATTGATATACTGGTTTACGTCATCACAAAGTTCTGTTATTCAACCAATCATTTCAATATGTGTATTATTTTGTTGTCATCAGCACAATTGTTGGAAAACAAGTGTAAATGCAGTAATGTTAGCTTATACGGGAACATTGCGAATTGACTACCGTATTTCATAAATGGTGAAATCCGTGGCCACTGTTGTTGCCTTTAGCTCTTATCATATAATTCGAATGTGAATCATTGATACAGATAACACTCAAGTCAATGCTTTTGGAAGATAATCTCAAACTCAAGAACAAAGGCCCGTGGTTGGGGTCAACTTTCCAGATACATTGGTACGATGTCTACAGAAGTATTGTTTCTTTTAATTTCCTCTGTCATGAATAAGCTATTGTCGAAAAGAATTCCCCTTCATGTCGCAAGCGTAGTGCAGACCACTGCTGAGAGTACTGGCACAGGAGATGACTCGGATGCCCTCTGGTCTAACACAGGTAAGCCATTGTAGTTAAAATTATAAATTTACAAATTATTCAACTTCACATTCCTCCCGATGTAATGTTGCAAAGGGTTTACCAAAACAACAAGAAAATATCAACATGTCAACATAATCGTCATTCAAACTCGAATTCAATAAAACTAGGACAAAATATGAAGCAAAGAAAGATTTTACATAGAGGCTCCTGAAAAAGTACAAGGAAAATAAGACCAAGTGCTCCGGAAGAGTAAGCGTCTTCTGCTTCATCGACGAAACACCTGCAAAATATTACGTTTAATCGCATGGTCGCACAGAGCGTTTTGTTGATGTTGATTTCCAAACTATACTGAAACTCAGGTTAAGACGATCAATTTAGTCAAAGTTATGATATTTGCAGCGTTAGAGGCATCAATTTCGAATTTCTCGGACTCAAGCCCTGATTTATTTTTAATAGGACTCAAATGATACCTTCTTGTTTTCTCTTCGTTCATTAAACTTAGAAATCCTTCAATCACTTTTTTTCAATTAGCACAATATTGACAGGCTCGAACAACAGACCGTTGTGCAACGCGCAGTCAAATACATTGCTTCTATCCTTACTTTAAGTCTCAATATCTAAATTTCCCTGAGTCAACTTTCACAAAACCAATTATATATTCAATAATTGCATTCAGTTTTTCGGTTACTGTTAATTAATTACCGCTTTTTGGTAAAGATAGAATGATGTGAAAAAAATATACTACTGTCCTTTGCGAAGAATGTCGTAGTGTCATCAACTTCGTAATATTATCCGACCAATTCCGTCATTAAACTCCACGAAAGGAAATGTCATTAAATTACTAATGAACCACGTGATTTCCTAAATCAATTTCGGTCATGCGCACTGATAACGGAAATCGTAATAATACCAAGTTGTGTTCGTGACTTCGCCTTGAAACACATGGCGAATCTGCAAACAATTAATGATGCAGACAAACCGAGAACAGAGATGCACGGTGCGAGGCACTAACGGGAATATCGAGATACAACAAGATGGCTCTGTTCATGTGTATAATAGGCCCATATGAGACCAATTAAAAAGTTCACAAAGAACTCTCATTTGATTTGATGACAAAGAATACATCTCGATCCATCCATTAATTGCCTTCTGTTGACATTCAATATGTATAGATTTCAACTTGAAAATAAACACCATGAGATTTCATAAACTCCGCATTGCTACTACCAAGTTTTCTGTCTCTGGGATTCTTCCTGATACTAGAGTTGTCCACCCCAAAAACGTCTGAGCTATCGACATTGAAACTGTAGAAATGTAAACAAATCTATCTTTTCGTCAGTATTTCTATACTAGAAATAAAATTTACTTGTCCATAAAACCCATCTGTAACATACTACACAGCATATATATATGCACATGTATGTTTACAACTATCGTATATATACTCACTAGGACAATCATTTCCCTTTATTGTTCGACTTTCTGTTTTTCTTTCATACGAATGTGAACTAATGGAAGAAAATACCGTTCTAGGTCAATCAAGATCACGTTTGGTATAACCTTACTACACTCGCTGTCCCTGCTAAAAATGAAGACTTTTTCTGAAACATCAACACCTGCCGATTTCCTCTATTTTTTATTTGATGACTCTGATGTCCCAAATTTTAGAATTCTTTTCTCAGTTTATTAATGCTTTCCCTCTCTGCGTCACAATGTATTTACCCATTACAGGTGATTTGATATCCCAAGGCTTGTTACAATTTCATGGACAGGTGTGAACTATTGACGGACAAACAAAACATAGAACACCAGGTTTGGAGACATGCAGTCAATTAAAATGTTGTTCCATGCCTCTTGGTATCATTTTAACTATCATGGCTTCTATTTTGAGAACGTGACATGATATGGAATTGAGTTTTTCTTAAATGGAAAAAGACATGGATGCACTCTTTTAATTGATGTTAAGCGATAATAACGGATTCCGTTTCCGTTTTATTCTAATGTTATGCCATCGCAAGATCCAGGAATATTCAATATATGAACCAACCAGTGCTGATGTTTCAGCAATTCCTGTTGTGACTTTGATTGATAATAATTATCAAATTACAGTCAACACTGATGGTTGACTTCAGTCTCCGAGGTTTGCCGTAATCTGCACAATACATTCAATCCATGAACTGTTGCTCGGTCCAGAAAGAAAGTACACATGTATTTGATATTCCTTTTCAGTTGTCAAATGATGAAATGCATTGAATGGTTTGGGTTAATGCACTTCTTCAGTTGCTTTTTAAATTTATTTTTGACCAATTTCCATTTTCCCCAGTCGTCCCTAGTTTTATCAGTTTAGGCTCTTTGCATTACTGGCGAGTCCTAGAAGGACAAAACAGCTGTACAATGCAGTATAATTCATTGTTTTACTTCATCTCATTCTCAACTTGTTAGGTCACCGCATTCAACAAGAAAACAAACCATTGAAGTTTAAGTAGATTCCATTATGGATGGAAAATATGAACGAATTTCAGTATTCAATAAATAATACCACCAAAGTGTTTCACAATTTTATTTTTCAACTTTTGTGAATACATGCCTCAACATTCATCCATGATTAGCACTATGTCTGCTGTATAGTACACAAAATTTCTCACAACAAATATACTTGGCCTTGCCTTTACCTTGTTTTATACATTTTTTTCATAAAATTATTGCGCAGTTGAAAATATTGCATTTTATTCAACATTGAAATTATTTACATAATCCTAGATTACAAAGCCCAAAGTTTCTACAAAAAACATCCGTATTATGTGTCATGTTGGTCATTCTACAGTTATTTCCAAAGGTGTATTTGACTAAATAACAGAATCCTTCTCAAAATTAAATCCATGCAATCGTTACAAAACACCAAACGTTATCCTCGTTGCTGAATTTCATCTTTAACACTTTTAGTTTGATGGCATTTTCATTGATGAACTTTCCACTTGTCCCAGAAACTACAGCACAAAAGCCAACATTTTTGTAGTTCTATAGAAGACATATATTGATCTCTAGTAACCATGAAAGTCGGTGAATCTAATGTCTTGACAGCTTTCTACCATCTCATACAAAAATCCAAACAGCTATGTGCAGCTATGTCTCAAGGTTCATTTCAAGGAAAAAGTTGAAGTGAAACCATTATACAAAATAAAATAAAAGTCTTAAACAAGCAAGAATCTTAATGAAATTTGATTCAGTAAAATGTATTGTCTCATTAAATGAATTTCTACCAAAATGGTGAACAAAATATAATATCTTATATTGATCCCTCTTTCTGGCAATATGGCAGTGCTGATATTATTGACAGGAGTACCCGCAGAAAAAAACATGTGGTCAGGCAAGTGACCACTATCTTTTTAGAAACCCATGTGGTCAGGAAAGTGACCGTTATCTTTTTAGAAACCCATGTGGTCAGTCAAGTGACCATTATCTTTTTAGAAACCCATGTGGTCAGGCAAGTGACCATTATCTTTTTAGAAACCCATGTGGTCAGGAAAGTGACCGTTATCTTTTTATAAACCCATGTGGTCAGGAAAGTGACCATTATCTTTTTAGAAACCCATGTGGTCAGGCAAAAGACCGTTATCTTTTTAGAAACCCATGTGGTCAGGAAAGTGACCATTATCTTTTTAAAAACTCATGTGGTCAGGCAAATGACCACTATCTTTTCACATTCAATCATAGACTCTCTCTCAAGTTTGCTACGTTCACTTTAGACTGCATAACCTCTCTCTACTTTAAATATTATTCATATTAATACTTCTGTAATCAATGATCTATTGAAGGAGAAAACAGCAGACAAACGACTGTAGTGAATTTCAGTTTCATTTCAGTCACCTTTCAAAATGAATAATTAAAAAAAAGTACTTTACCAGTACATCACACAGCAGTAATGATATGCTATACTCTCATTCTGTAAGTATATTCATTTTACAAGCCATTAATACAAAATACTTAATTGAATATCATGCTGCCCTGAAAACCCATTTCAGTGTCTTCTTTCACTTTCCCAGTATATTATACTAATCACAACAGTGCCACTTGTTCCTCAGTCTGTTCCTCCTCCAAGTCTGGGATCTTCCACTGAATGCGACGACCCTCTTCATACATTTCCTTGATGGTGGCCCGGACCTTGTCCATTCCTTCTTTGGACATCTCCTGATACTTGAGATAGAGTTGAAGAGCAGTACGGGCATCCTCAACAGAGTCATGAGTTGTTGACTGAATATTCAATTCTGTTAAGTATATAATGATAACTGTAAATGACTTATAACTAAGTTTATTGCTGTAAATGAGTGAAAAAATGTAAATGAGGGGGGAAAAAAGCAACTAGAGGTATGAAGATCAATATGAAGGTAGAACATATATAGCATATCTTATTAGGATCCACTGATATATTACTCGCACAAGTACCAATTGGTTAAGGTAACCATGTTGCAACATAATTTTTAAGCTAATTCCATTAGATATCTTTACGTCACTCTGGAATTGCAGCATGTAAAAAGAGAGAGGCAATCACACCTACATCATGATTCTTTTCAACACCTTCTTGCAATATCCATTCAAAATTTGAAATTATCAATAACTATTGACTTTTCTGCTTTCGTCTAACTGGAATGATATACAAGTACTGACAATGAGAATCCTGTAAAATGAGTCTAGCCAAATTGATATTCATGGGATAATACATTGTTATCATCCATGTACATATTGAAGATCACCAAAACCTTAGTGTATATGATATCATAAAGCAGCTGAAAAACCCTGTTATTTTTATCAGCATCTCGTACACTCCACCTTGGTGCTTCACACTAGTCACTGGTTTGATGAAGATGACAGTGTAGTTATGGAAGCGTCACATAAGAATTTTTATTTTATATATCTTACCTACCTGTGATACAGTGTAACTATTTATATTACAGCTGCTAAGAGGCTATTGACCTATGTAGAATAAATAAGAAGACAGCTAGGTTTAAGCATTATGCCAAAAACTAGCTGAATTTGATGGTACATGTATACATTAATTGCAAAACCATGAATACTTACTGAGGAAATACCATGCAAGAAACTTGAGGGAGATCATCCTCTGACGAGGAATATGGAATAGTTCAACGGTGTCTATCACCTGGTCCTTAGGAACCTGTGCAAAAAAATGTCCATTACAAATACTGAGAGGCCAGATGCAATTGATAGGTTTTAAGTCCTGAATTAATACTTGTATGATCACGGTACTCATCACACAGAAAATATTTTTGTTCAGAAAGAATTATTTTCAGGTACCATCATATTTACATTTCTTTAATAGCCCCAAGGTTTTGTTTATCCAGTTTTAATGATAGTAAAATTGTATGATGAATCTTGAAAACAAGGACATGCCACACAGATTGCACAATATTTTCCTCCAGAAGTACCAGAGGGAAACTTAAAATTTGGTAAGAATTAGTTTTGCAATTATGAGAAAAATTGAAAATTAAAAGATGAATGAAAAGATATCTATCAATGCACTAGAAGGTTTAGAGTACAAGGGAGGTAACTGCTATATTTTTTGGATAAATGTACATGCATGATCATCTGGTTATTTCCCTTGATGGGTAGATTCACACAAATCTTGTTCTTATGGTCAAAATCTGCACTATATATAAATCTCTTGGTTGTGACAGTGTACGCACTTTTACCATTAAAAATTTCAAATATTTCCAGAATAACTGATTCTTTGCTACAGGTTGATTTTTTAGTCAAGTATGTACTGAATTCATAAGTGCAGAGTTTTGTTTTCATCATCATCTTAATTACTTATACACTTACTCTGATATTGATCACTCTAAAGTCTTTCTTTAACCCATGACCTACAAACAGACAACCAGCATCAACCAGATATCTCAATTTCTGATATGTCGATTTCAAGGTTGTTAGGTGCTTCGAGGACACTGTGGGGTCAAGGTCACCTGGCTTGATTCCAGAATACTGGGTCAAGTAATCAACAACCTGAAACACAACAAAAGTGAGGTGATCAGTAATAGTGTCCTGTCTTACGTCACTCAATTACAGCATGCATCAAACTCCACTGCAATATAAATACCAGGTAAGTAATTTGTTGGCCCTGGCCCTTGTATCTATAGTAACACTTCTCCTGGTCTGTGATATGACTTCCAGACAATAGATTGGACTATACCCTGTATGGCCAGGAAAAGCAACTATGTTGTTGAACATCCAAAATAAAGTCACCAAAAACGAGATGACATTAAAATGAAATTTTGTGAAACATCCCAATATGGTGTCAAAACACCATGAAAATCATCATATGACCTCATTATGAGACATTGTTACATACTGCAAGAAATTATCAAAATGAAACATATTGAAACATAACAATATGACACAAAAAATAAATATACTGACCTGTTCCTGTGTAGATATGTAATCATCAAGGAATGGTTCCCCACATTTTTCTCCTTGTCTGTAATATCAATATACTAGATCATTGTTTGTCTGTAATATCCCATATCATTGTGATTCATTCCTCATACTTTTTCCATATCATAAAATAAAACCAATTCATATTCAGACAATTAAGAATGGCCAAACCATTAAACGGATGTATCAAATTTTTCTGTGGTAATTCCTGGTAGGTATTAATTACGTTAACCCACAGGACTAAAACTTATAAAGGTGTTCATAATATCTTCACTATAAAGCTCTCCAGAAATGGATATCTCTTAATGAGCCCAACAGATATTGAAGTCGTATCATTAAATATGAGTAAGTTTACTGTAAAATGTTGGGTGTTTTTATCATTTGTTCCATATTAAAGATCACTGAATGAAGCCCACTCTATCTTGATATTGATAGAAATGATCCACAGGTATAGTTAGATATTCATAACAGTTAGAGTCTAAACAACATACCTCAGATCTTCACCTGATGTTACCAAGCTAATACTGACTAAGCTATTGCGACCACTTTTTAAAAATTCATTGGTAATTTAATTTACTTTTAACTGCTGTAATGTAGTGTTACTATAATCTACACAAACAGCATTTCTGTAAAAGCGGTATGACACCGTAATAATTCCTTTTTGTGAAAATCTCACAAATATGACTCCGGTACCAGTAATTAGTTTTATGAAATGAACCAAAAGTCATAGTGGATTTCTGTGACTTAAATTCAAACTCCAGCCATTACAGAGTGACCAGACAGGAAAAGGTTGGCTCACCCTCGGATACAGGATATTCTGGCAACAGTAAGATGACTGGGCTTAATAGTAGACCTCGTGCCATCACTTCTCAGCTCTGATTCCTCCTGTGATAAAATGAGACACAGCAGTAGATACAAATCCACAAACATAGTTGGCATAGAAAATGTAACAAAAACACATAACTTAATTAACATGATCTGTTGTATTGATATATTTAAAGAAGAACAATAACTTCTATCAAGATTTATCAGTCTCTGATTTTCACAAACATTTTTTTTACAAACCAATGCTTCCTCAATATCAAATTCCCTTCATTCTTGTTTTATTTTGATATATTCATGATAAAAACATTAAAACATGCAGTACAAAGCATGATATTCAACTTAATTAACCAATACCAGTAATCTAACCTGATTCAGTGAAACAAACTCAGCATCAAGAGCAATTATGTCCCCTTCTTTGGGGAGCTCTTCTGGAGAAAGAGGTGTAAAGGACACTTTTCTCCTTTGGGGGTTGACTAGAGCAACATCCTCAAACAAAATGTCAGCCGAGATTGGATTCCTCACTAGAACAGAAAAACAAGACAAAAACAAATCAATAGGTCCTCCCTATACACAGGAAAAACAGTTTCAATCAAGAATCATTGTAACAAAGAAAAATCTGAAAAAAGATAAAAAATGGAACTCTAAACAGAAACAGGATAAAATATTGATGTATTTTTACAGCGTAACATGTCATTCTTCCATTACATGTTAATTGGAAGTAAACCTGTATTTATTTAATACAGCTATATATACACTTATGACTGTAGGAAATAAAATATATGGGGAATTGGTATACATTTCAAAATTAATGACATATTTTGCCAAATTATTAGTAAAACCAACCTGGTATGTCGTAGTGTTTATGAACCTGTCTTCTCATGAAATAAATTGTGCAAGGTATTTTCCAGTCCAGATTGAATTGCACTGCTTCATGCTGGAGTAAAAAAAATAAAAAGTTAAAAGAGACAGGAATTTCTGAAAGATTCTTAAACAAAATCAAGCATTTTTCAATTTCCTGCAATGACAAAATTTATACAGTTAAATTAAAATACTTCAAGTTAAAACCATACAGTAGCCAAATCAGATTTTGCTTTCAAAATAACTGATCAGATTAATATATTCTTGACAGCCCATCCACACAGACAAGAACATTATAGCCAATAGATGGAAAATAGAAATATCAGACAAAAGAAAATGTTGATCAAATGAGTTGAAAGGTCTACAAAAATGACATCTCATTGTGCACTTTGTAATCAGAAAAAAAAAACTACTTGGTAGACTTTTATGGAACAAATCAGAAGTTTGTAGGTAATCTAGGATATTTCGTATACTGATGGTTTCAGATACAGATTCTAAAGCACTTAAATCCTTAGAAATATAAATATGTACGCAGATGGTCAATACAATCCGATAAAATCCGTCTTATCTTATCATATGAAGTATTCTCCAAGCTGTACAAAGAAACTTTTCAATGAAATTTCTGAAAAGTGTTATAATATATAAGTGTTATTCAAAAATGTTACAAAATGATTTACAAAGAAGCTATGAAACTTATATCATTGTTAATTATTTCATAGAGTATGCTTGAAAATGTTAAGTTAATTAAATCTCAGATGAAATGAAAAAATTCAATATATGATTTGTTTAAACAAAATTAACATCAAAATCCAATGTTGCCTTGAATTTTACATAAAATGTAAGCAGTTGGTATATTTGAAACCTCAATTCTGCAGATTAGTTGTTAATTACTTACTTTCTCTACTGGTGTAATAGAGAAATCGTTGTAGAGATACCACTGTGTACAGGTTACATTTTCCTTACGGAAGTGGTATGTCTCTCCCACGTTGATGTGTGTCACCAGATTCCCGCCAGACTTTGAGTCCTTTATATGGGCCACCGTTGCATACAGTTCATAATACTTCACATTTGGATCTTCCTCCTTTGGCAAGGGTTCCTGTTCATGTATCATTAATTATATTTTAAACAATAATATGAATATACTAGCATATTTTCAATGCTCATGACAATCACCAAAAAGGAGACTCCCGATTCTTTGCAAACCGCTTTGATTCCAAAATGTAATTAACCTATGAAAATTAGTTAAATTTAACCCCTTCCATGGGCAGAATGCGAGAGCCTTGGGGAAATAAAATTTATGATTTCAGTAGAGCATCTTAAGACACCTCCATCCTTGAACAGCATTTGATTCTGCAATAATTGGGTGTTGAGAAGATTTATGAAACTTAAGTCAACCTTTTTCCACAACCCTCCGGCCAATGTTCGGAAGGTATCATGTAACTCAGATTTTTCCTTCATCTTTGGCCATGGAATATTTCCGCAAAACTTTATTGAAATCACTTCAGAGGCTTTTGAGAAGTTGAAAGTTCAAAACATTTCCAAATGCATGATGCCACACAAAATGTGATCTCAATAGGTCACCATGAGACTCCATCTCAGTTAATCTAAAAATTTCAAACCCTAGTTGATAGGAAAGAGACATAAAAAAACATAGCGAGGTAAAATAGTTCATCTACACCTCACCACAAGGTATTTTTTGGTGTCAGAAATTAGATATCACAAATATGAACATGAAAATCCTTCACTTACGTCATCTGGAATTTGTACCAATTCTACTCTCCCTTCACTAGTGAGTTCTACTTTGAGGCCCATAGGAATCCAGATAGAGTTCATGTCTTCTTCTGGTTCCTTGTCTTTATCTCTGCAACAAAATCACGAAACATTGTTATCCTACGTACCACAAACCCTGCCTACATCATAGAGCACCTACAACACATATATGTAATACAGTTCTGACCATTTCAAACAAATTTTATCAAAATTAAAAAAAAAAAAAAAAAATCAATGCTGTCTCTCATGTATACAGATATTAGTCATTTAATAAAGGAAAGAAGTTATTTTTTTTTAGAATATATCATTCATCACTTTAAAGATTCAAGAATCTTTGACACTGTAATCTACACCAAGCAAACAGGTATTATAGTACAGCAAACTAGAAAATAATGTATGACATGACATGAATTCAATGCTCAACAATTTATCTATAAATAGCAATAGTGACCTTGACCTTAGATCTCGGAACCATGAGTTCAAATGAGATTTTATCATACTTGACCTTTGACTGAAATCCTTTCTGGAAGAAGTAAGGTTGCTAAAGTGACAATGATTGGGACAAGACACAATGCAACGAGATAAGGATGCAAAGGGTGTGGAAGACTAAATACACTAAACCCTTCTCCCATCCTATAGAATGACCTACCCGTGGCCAGGCTCATGCTTGAAACGACATCCTTTCCTGGTACATGAGCGTCCGTAGCGACACATAACCTGGGTAGAACTGGACATGTGGGGTGCTGAATTGGTACTAGACAGACTCTCTCCACTCTCTTCTCTCTGTTGTTTGATCAACTGCAAATAGCCAGATTAGGATTAAATGCAGATCAGTTATAGGCGTAAGGCAGCACAACAACAAAACCAGCTATAAACAGTGGGAACAGGGTCAGTTATAAACAGTGGAAACAGGGTCAGTTATAAACAGTGGAAACAGGGTCAGTTATAAACAGTGGAAACAGGGTCAGTTATAAACAGTGGAAACAGGGTCAGTTATAAACAGTGGAAACAGGGTCAGTTATAAACAGTGGAGACAGGGTCAGTTATAAACAGTGGAGACAGGGTCAGTTATAAACAGTGGAAACAGGGTCAGTTATAAACAGTGGAAACAGGGTCAGTTATAAACAGTGGAAACAGGGTCAGTTATAAACAGTGGAAACAGGGTCAGTTATAAACAGTGGAAACAGGGTCAGTTATAAACAGTGGAAACAGGGTCAGTTATAAACAGTGGAAACAGGGTCAGTTATAAACAGTGGAAACAGGGTCAGTTACAAACAGTGGAAACACAGTGGAAACAGGGTAGTTATAAACAGTGGAGACAGGGTCAGTTATAAACAGTGGAGACAGGGTCAGTTATAAACAGTGGAAACAGGGTCAGTTATAAACAGTGGAAACACAGTGGAAACAGGGTAGTTATAAACAGTGGAGACAGGGTCAGTTATAAACAGTGGAAACAGGGTCAGTTATAAACAGTGGAGACAGGGTCAGTTATAAACAGTGGAGACAGGGTCAGTTACAAACAGTGGAAACAGGGTCAGTTATAAACAGTGGAGACAGGGTCAGTTATAAACAGTGGAAACAGGGTCAGTTATAAACAGTGGAAACAGGGTCAGTTATAAACAGTGGAAACACAGTGGAAACAGGGTAGTTATAAACAGTGGAAACAGGGTCAGTTATAAAACAGTGAAAACAGGGTCAGTTATAAAACAGTCAAAACAGGGTCAGTTATAAACAGTGGAAACAGGGTCAGTTATAAACAATGGAGACAGGGTCAGTTATAGTGACAGTAATAAACCGTGGAAAGAGGGTCAGTTAAAAACAGTGGAAACAGGGTCAGTTATAAACAAACAGTGGGTCAGAAACAGGGTCAGTTATAAACAGTGGAACAGTGGTCAGTTACAGTGGAACAGAGTTATAAACAGTGAAAACAGGGTCAGTTATAAACAGTGGAAACAGGGTCAGTTACAAACAGTGGAAACAGGGTCAGTTATAAACAGTGAAAACAGGGTCAGTTAGAAACAGTGGAGACAGGGTCAGTTATAAACAGTGGAGACAGGGTCAGTTATAAACAGTCAAAACAGGGTCAACTAAAAACAATTTCAACAGGGTTAGTTACAAACAGCAGATAATTTACAACCGGAAGTAGATTTTCTTACAGAAAGTGGTGATAATAACTTACCATTTGTTGAATAAGCCAAAATTCAAAGTCTCTGACATTTTCTAGTCCACAGTTAAATGCCAAAATATCAGGAAGATTCTGTATGACTTTCAGTCGAGTCTGAAATGAAATGTTGAACAGGATTGAAAAACACGACTCTAAATAATGATGAAAAATGCTTTGTAACTTCACATCACTGCAACAGAATCCCTGAGTCCAACTTCTCTTGTATTATATGAAACAAGACAATTTTCCTGTCCCAATCAAACACAATTTAGGTAGTGAAAAGTGTACATACGTGAGGTTGGTATCGACCACACTCATTACACCAAGCCTGCGTGGTCTGCTCCATCATCATGCTATGTTTCAGTACCTGGGCAAATGTGAACATAACGGGCGGCTTGTTTGGACCTGCCAACATAAAGCAAGTCAGGTAAAAGGTTCATAAAGTCTCATTTTTTTTCCCCATGTGTTTCTTTGGTTTTCATTTCTATATTTTATGTATGGATATATCAATATGACATGTGAGCTCTTATCAGTGGAAGGTTTTTCTAGAAATCAAGAAATCTAACAAGGTGGATCACCCCAGCAAATAAACTCTATTTATCCATTCAATATTATTCACACAGAAGATTCTTTACACAAAGTAATAATTTGACAGTAACAAAAGGATAAAGAATCTATAGGCAGACTCTGGACTTCATTTCCTAGAATTTTAGGTCAAGAAGTGATGTCATAACGACTATTTTTGAGTCACTAGCAGTGGTGTAACACAAAGGCTGAGTAGTTTCACCGCACAAACTAGAAAGGAAACCCTACCCAGGAAATTATATTTAGTCGAGAATGGTCTGGGTAGGAGAGAATTATGAAACCATTGTCATTTTACCTGGCGGAGAACAGTCAGGATAAGAAAGGTTTATGAGAGCGTTGTCAGACATTTTCTGTGTCTCAAGGCCACATCGACATTTTAATGTTGTCACCATCTTCAGATGCATTAGACTGGACAAAACTGATGTCTCCTCATATCTGTATACACAACATATATAACATTGTCATAAAACTGAAATGGTTATATACATGAATTACACTGTGTGAGTTTTTGAGGATGTACGGATACTAAATATATATTGTGGCATACTTCATTGTTCATCACCTCTCCAAAGACAATTTGATAGTCACCTCTCTATTGACAAATCACCAGTCTTAGTAAGACACCTCTAGACCTATATGAGTTATAATTTGCAAACAAAACTTTAGCAAATACTAGTTACAATACACTCCATATTCCTGTGATTTAACCCAAAACTGCAATATAGATGCGAGTCCATACAACACTTATATACAGTATCACAATGCTTGCCTTCCAATTCAATTTTCACTATATCTCTTTGCTATATTTCAGTAAGGTAAGAAACATTTCTCATAGTCACTTAAAATAGATAGTAAAACTCCTGATCATAATATTGTCAATTTTTTCATAAGTCCCTGTCTGAACACCAAGCAAGAAAGGCTTATGCCTCTGATAATTCTCTTAAATTGTTGGCTATACATAATTAATTTTTTAGATTCTCCAGGCTGGTGATTTTTTTTAATTTATCTCACACTGGTATATTGTTCTGATACCACATTCTGTATCTTTATATTGAAGTCAGTATAAAATACCGCTAAAAGTAACCGTTCAGTATTGAAATAATCAAACTATATAAAGGATGAGTATTGTGATGTGCATCATATCGCAGCTAAAGTGTATCAATGAATCCCAAGTAACTGGTCAAGACATGCTAAAAACCCATTGGTCTGATAAATTTAAACAACATACATCTCTTCACACGGTGGTTCCTGCACTTCCTTCTCATCGCCTTGAGAGCCGGCCTTATCTTTATCCTCTTCATCAGTAGGTTCTTTTCCTTTCTTCTTTCCTTTCTTTTTCTTCTTCTTCCTCGACTTTGGTGGTGTAGTTTCAGTGGGTTTGTCTGAGGATTTTTCATCCTCTGTTTTATTCGCTCCCTCCCCTGCCTCTTCTTTTGAATCCTCCATCAAAGTTCTCTGAAGAATTTCCTGATTGTACAAAAATAATTTAGATGAATTTTAATTCATGATAAATTGCTATTTTTATACGTCAATTGATATTTACTCAGTGTTCAGAAGAGCTGAAACTAGAACAGATATTTCTTGAAATATTTCTTGATATATTTTGATATATGAGTTTTGAATTGAATCCAAGTCTATCAAATATAATATAGATTTATTTCTTTTACAAAAATTGCAGAACAAGCTATCAACTTATATCAATCACCCTTACTGACCAGGTTGGATGACCAGCACGCAAGAGGTCTTACTATGAAAGAAAACCAGAGTACCCAGGGAAAACCCACATGGTCAGGCAGATGACCCTATTATACCTTTTCACATCTATTCCGGGAATCAAACCCCAGACGGCTAGGTGAAATTTAAGTGCATTAACACTGTGCCATATGACCATCCAAACTCTGTTCAAAAAGTCACTGTGAGAAACCCTTGCATGTTTAGCATATGATGCTAGATTTCACGAGGCAGTTTATAAACTTACGGAGTGAATCTGTGGGAACATAAAGCGTTGCCAGCTCTGAATCAGTCTTGACAAGTTAATGTGCCCTTCATTTTCCTCATTCTCTGCCAAGACCAGTCCAAGAGCTGCAGCCTCCGGAATTGTTCGAAACGCACGCAGGAAGTTACTGGCCTGAAAATAACTTGGTTGGTGAGTCATAATAGGAACCATATAGACATATGAACTTTGATATCAAAATATACTTAAAATGGAAATTGTCCTGGTTAATGCAGAAAGTTCAGAGGACTTCATCATTATCATGAAAACGATTTTGAACCAAATTTAAGTATTTAAAGCAGAACTCATAATATCTATATATTTTAAAGATTATCCATTCAAAGATCACTACAGTTACAATTTCTATTTTACTTAAAACATATGTTTTTTTTATTAACGTTAATTTGCAGGAGAAAGAGAGCTCTGCAACATAAGTTTGAAGAGAATAAAAACTTGAAATCATCACAAAAGTCAACCAGTAGCTTTTGTTGAATAAAAAGCTGAAAACCTTCAAGCACTGCTCATATTCTCTTCAAAACAAAATTATCAGTAGAGATCTAT
Source organism: Ylistrum balloti (assembly GCF_031769215.1). NCBI lineage: Eukaryota > Metazoa > Mollusca > Bivalvia > Pectinida > Pectinidae > Ylistrum > Ylistrum balloti. The sequence goes on along the minus strand of NW_026781932.1, from coordinate 753,065 downwards.
ATATTCATTCAATGTTTCCAAAGTGAAAACAAGAAGCTGAATGACAATCTATCACACCAATTACACACAATCTACCTGTAAACACACACCAATTACACACAATCTACCTGTAAACACACACAAATTACACACACTACCTGTAAACACACACCAATTACACACAATCTACCTGTAAACACACACACAATTACACACAATCTACCTGTAAACACACCAATTACACACACTACCTGTAAACACACACCAATTACACACCCTACCTGTAAACACACACCAATTACACACAATCTACCTGTAAACACACCAATTACACACCCTACCTGTAAACACACACCAATTACACACACTACCTGTAAACACACACCAATTACACACAATCTACCTGTAAACACACACCAATTACACACACTACCTGTAAACACACACACAATTACACACAATCTACCTGTAAACACACACCAATTACACACACTACCTGTAAACACACACCAATTACACACACTACCTTCACACACACAATTACACACATGTAAACACACAATTACACACTACCTGTAAACACACACACAATTACACACAATCTACCTGTAAACACACCAATTACACACCCTACCTGTAAACACACACCAATTACACACAATCTACCTGTAAACACACACACACAATTACACACAATCTACCATGTAAACACACACACACACACACAATTACACACAATCTACCTGTAAACACACACACAATTACACACAATCTACCTGTAAACACACACACAATTACAAACAATCTACCTGTAAACACACACACAATTACACACAATCTACCTGTAAACACACACACAATTGCAAACAATCTACCTGTAAACACACACACAATTACACACAATCTACCTGTAAACACACACACAATTACAAACAATCTACCTGTAAACACACACACAATTACACACAATCTACCTGTAAACACACACACAATTACACACAATCTACCTGTGATGCTTGGCCTTTCTGTTTATCCAGCATCTGGAATAGGAAACCTAGCTCACAGGATAGACAGAACTCTTTATCACACAGGTGACTCAGTAATGTACATCTCAGTGGCTCTATAAAGTACAGCACCTAAAAAGTAGAGAGATAAGAACATATACTACCATATCAATGTGTACCTAATCATTTAAAATTTATATCTGTATTTATCCAACAATAAGTCCAAGTCTGGTAATGAACACATTTGTATCTACTGTTTAACAAAATTACAAACAAATTCAATTTTCATTTTCCTTGAGTAAACCCACCCACTGTGTTGGATCCATATGTTAGCCTCGTATGTTAATGCAAAATAAACAGGGAAAGAAACTATTTTTCGATTATAAGAATTCTTTATTGATATTAAGGTCAAAGTTCATGCAGATAGAGAAAATTAATTAAATGATTCTATTTTTAACCAAAATGCAGAATTATAATTCTTAAGCCTATAGCTTGAAAGTACATACAAGAATCAGGTAACTGTGCTGGTGAATTTCTTTAATCACAATGTCATGCAAAATCCAAGCTTGCCAATTTCTAATTTTAATGCATATCCATTTTTCATTCTTTTGAAATTATTCGGTTTCTTGAATTATCAATAAGTTAACATCTTCTCTTCATCATTTCTTAATTGTTCAGGCCTATCTTTATCTACCATTGCCAAACTTCTACAATTTGGTCTCTACTTTCAGTGAAGATTCCAAAAGCACCAGACAGATGTTAAACAGGGTTTCATTCATTAATCAGTATATTCTGTACTAGAAACATAAGTGAATTCTTTAAATTGCAGCATCTCTTCATAAATCTTAGCTAAAAATTGAATACTTTATTTCTATCATAAATTTCTTCAAACCATTAATTTTACTTAAAAATAAAAATTCTGAAAAAAAAACACAGGATCAGTCTTTTTCATTCCCTAGCTTAAAAAAGTATGCACACAAGCTTAGATTTCAGTTGAAAAGAAACTTAAGTACTATCCTCTATTTGTATTTATCTTCCATTCAATATATGTAGCCGGTAAATAAAATCTTACTTGACTTTTACATCTATAATGTTTGAATGAGCATACCTGGAGCATACAATTACAGTAGGCATTAGGAATATGTGTTTCCAGTCCAGCAAAATGTGTTTTATTGTAAAGTCTGAAGTCAAAATCTTCCAAGCCAAGTTTAGAGTACTTCAGGTCTACCTTCCTGAAACGTTTCGGCACCACAAAGAATGGATCTTCACCTGTTCAACACAAACAAATAGTTCATGTACCATTCCTTCTTTTGTAATACAAAGTTATCTGTTAATTTTAAGCAGGTATTGATTGTAATGTCATTAAACAGGGCGAGAAAATTACCTTGTTTTATCACAAATTTATGTTATTGTCTCACAAAGAAATGTTGTATCTATAAATATCTGCTCACAAGAACAGAGGGAATGTTTTGAAGGCTTTTTCACTGTTTTATGACAGTGTGGGGTTTAAAAAGTATTAACATTCAACAGATATATACCATATATGCTTTACACATATTCCAGGTACCATTCTTCAAATTTTAACTTGATTACAGCATGAATATACTGATCATTGCTAGTTCAGTTCAGAGCTTGTTATCACATTACCTCTGCCTAATGGTGACTCTAGGACACCTGATCATTGCTAGTTAAGCTCAGAGCTGGTTGTCACATTACCTCTGCCTAATGGTGACTCTGGGACACCCGATTTTCCTTTCTTCTTCTCTGACTTCATCAAGTACGGGGTTTGGTTACGACATTCCTTTCCCAGATTCTTAGCATAACCAACATTGTGTTGGATTTTCATGCTACGCAGTATTTCAGGGTCGATTTTCTTCGGCTTCCTAATCAAATAAATAAGTAAAAATAGAAGTCATTTAGTGATCAAGTCTACACCACATGTATTTAAACAGATGAGCGCAATGATGAATTTGAAATATGACCTTTAGCTTCTGAATATGACCTATGGCTCCTAAATATGACCTTTAGCTTCTGAATATGACCTATGGCTCCTGAATATGACCTATGAATTCTGAATATGACCTATGGCTTCTAAATATGACCTATGGCTCCTGAATATGACCTTTAGCTTCTAAATATGACCTTTAGCTTCTGAATATGAATAGGCTCCTGAATATGACCTTTAGCTTCTGAATTTGACCTATGGCTCCTGAATTTGACCTATGGCTCCTGAATATGACCTATGGTTCCTGAATATGACCTATGGCTCCTGAATATGACCTATGAATTCTGAATATATCCTATGGCTTGAGATGGTGTTGCTTTAATAGGCTATATTCCAACTGGATGTATGTCAACATTGTATTGTTGATCTATAGAATGCAATTACTGGGTATGTGTAACAGCAGATATTACAAGTGAAAAATCCCGAACATGTTGTGATATCCATCAGGATAATGTAAGCATACTTCAGGTTTTGTAGTCAAAGGACATCCTGTTTCATGTCCATTCAATCTCGACAGAACTATGATGCAATATATTGCCAAGCTAAGATAATGAAAATCTCTAACCTGTGATTTTAGATAATGAGGTATTCTATTTGTGGATGTAGCTGTCATCTTACCTGTAAAGAATCACATCACTTGTTGGACTAATGAAAAACTGTTCTCACCTGTAGGTCCTCTCACACAGGTGGTCAGGCCAATCAGAGAGCAGAGTTCCATTTGTAGGATAAACCATTGGTATGATAGATAGAGGTGTCAGTTCATCTGATAAAGAAATATGCTGCAGAGGTTCCAGCTAAAATAGATAAAATGATAGTTAATGAAAGGGGTGGTGATGAGATGTTGTGCTTAACAATGAAAGAAATTGTATAAACAATGATGGTCATGATTACAAATTTCTTTGGAAAAGAAATAGGTTCGCAAAGTATGGAATTCAGATATACATAAAATCTATCAGAAATGCCTTTCTCCATGTATACAAAGGAATCTAATAAACTCTCACATGGTCAGCAAACTCAGGAGCATGATGATATGTGTTGAAGGCTGCTTGTTCTCCCGTCGCAAACAAGTGCAGATAACCTAGGAATAAAGAGAAGCAAAATGCCAAATGAAGAATTTTCTTTATCACATTTAGAAGTTCAAAAGCAACCTAAGACATTTACCAGCTTGTATGACAATTGAAGTATTCTTTATTTTTATTTAATCAAACATTTTTACCTTCAACATTCAATACTGGCTATCAGACATTTTTCAGTTTCTAACTTACCACCAGTGTCCCCAAAGGCCAGTGCCTGACAGGATGATGAGATATCAAAGCTAGTGACATAACCTCCTTGTGTGTTGATGGGATACATCATCATGGCTGAAGGGGTCATGGCTGTAGTTTCTATGATCTGGAATTGTCCTGCCTACAAATCAAATCAACCCTATATATGTATATTGTAGTGTAAGAACACAACCTGGTGGTCATGTAGTGAGCACTGTACAACTGTAGTGAAACTTTTTGTTAAATAAAAACTAGCTATTAGCTAACTGTCAACAACAAATGTTTGGTGAAATATTTTGGCTAGCTATTAACTAGACACAGCTAACTGTCAACAAGAAATGTTGGAAAACAAGAAAACTTGGCTTGGCTAAATGTTCACTAGACACATCTAGCTGTTAACAGCAGATAACTAACAGTTGACCAGACACAGCTAACTGTCAACAACAAATGTTTGGTGAAATATTTTGGCTAGCTGTTAACTAGCCACTGCTATTAACAACATACAATGTGTGAAATGTCTTGGCTGATAACTGTACAATGCTTACTGTCAACAACAGGTGTCTGGTGAGGTTCTTCAACAATTATTTCAAAATTTACCTGTGACACGAGGGCTATGCGGTTACTAAAGGAAGGAATGAACTTGAGGAACATGGGATCTATGACCACTTGAATAGGAGACATTGCCCTCATCACACGCATGTCATACACCATAAGGAAACGGTCAACTGTCATATTGTTTAACCTAAAGAATAAAAAGTCACAAACAATTTGTTGGATTAAGCAAAATACTGATCATCAAAATTTTTTCACCTATCTTAAAAAAATTAATTTCAGTGTTTCATCTTAAAAAAATTAATTTCAGTGTTTCAAAGAACTTTTCGTGACTTCCATTTTGTAATTAGTAATCATACTATTAATCTGAAACTTTTGAAATTGATCTGGTATCAAATACATTTCATACCTGACAAACATACTTGGTTTTGCATTTACAATAATAACACTGATTTAAGACGCCATGGTTATGGTACAAAAAGGAAGTCATTTTAATACACAAGGATTTCATACACTGATCATGCTTGTAAAACGATCATTTTCACGCTGACCTTATGTCACACTTACCGTGTAGAAAATCCACACGTTACTAGCAGATTACCCTGTACATCAAAATCTGACAATGTACCACTATGAGCATCCAGTACATGTTCCGCATTCATCGTGTTGGGGTCATACAAGGTCACCTATGTAGCGTATGAATATATTCTGAGTTATACATTAAAATCACATATCATATATTTATCATGAAATCTTACTCAAAGTCAAAGCCCATCCCCTAGCTTATTACAGGCAATGAATTGATATTGGTTTATAATTCTGAAAAATAGCAATATCTAGGGGTGGGCTTATTACAGGACAATGAAATAATATTTGTCTATAATTCTAATAAACAGCAATATCTATGGGTGGGCTTATTACAGAACAATAACATGATATTGATTTTTAATGTTAATTTTACTACACAGGAATTTACATGGTATATGTAATCTTACTCAAGGTCAGGGGTGGGCTTAACACAGGACATTATGAACATCTTGTTCATGAGACAATAAGATTTTAAAGAAAGAGAATCAGGATACCATTCAATCTTAATGTGAGACAAGTCGTTTGTCAACTCACCTTCCCACCTGTGTCGCCAGCACAAATGAATTTATTGGAACTTCTGAAGATAGCACATCCTGGTTCTGGTATGTCAATCTGTAACACAGAGAAACTTTTAGCTCTCTACAGCTGATACTTCGTGTTAGCACTACAACAAATGACTGATACATCATTTTGTTCATGCCTCAAGTCTTGTGCCCTGTACATCATCAACGCTGTATTTTACATACCAGGTACTCTCTCATATAATGTATAAAGTGGAGTTTGCATTACTAAAAGTTTCTCATTAAAGACTGGAGGTTATGTCATATTCAGAAATATATCTACTAACAATATAATTCTTCTTATTCTTAACATTATGAATGGATGAAGCACATAATTTTGAACTGAAGGCCTTAAAACCAAAAACTGCCATGAGAACAGAAACTAAGAATAATCGAGTGACAGAATTTGCGAAAGGTATAGTACCATTGTGTACAAAGACCAAAGTACCATAAAAATATAGAACTATCCTAGATAAAGATACTATAGTAAATGTCCACATAAATATATAGTACCTTTGAAGAAAAAGATATAGTATCATAAAAATATAACAACATTCCAGATAAAGATGTAGTAAATTTCTAGATAAATATATAAATTTCTGGATAAAGATATAAATTTCTAGACAAAGATATAAATTTCTGGATAAATATATAAATTTTTAGATAAAGATATAAATTTCTAGATAAAGATATAAATTTCTAGATAAAGATATAAATTTCTAGACAAAAAGATATAGTATATATTTTTAAAGATCAAGGATATAGTAAATTTTTAGATAAAGATATAGTAAATTTTTAGATAAAGAATTATCACTGTTTTTAGATAAAGATATAGAAGTATTGTAGAAAAAGTTTTAGTACTGTTGTAGATATATAACAATTCTTATTAAAGTATCCCTCTAGATAAATATATGGAACAGTTCTAGATAAAAAAAAAACACTTACTATTCTAGATAAAGATATCATACCATTCCAGATAATAATATTGTACCATTCAACATAAAGCTATAGCACTGTTCTTTCTAAAGATATGTTAATGTTCTTAATAAAGTACCATTCCAGACAAAGATAAAGTACCATTCCAGACACAGATAAAGTACCATTCCAGACACAGATAAAGTACCATTCCAGACAAAGATAAAGTACCATTCCAGACACAGATAAAGTACCATTCCAGACACAGATAAAGTACCATTCCAGACACAGATAAAGTACTATTCTAGACAAAGACATACCGTTCTAATTTCCTTGAGCATTTCAAGGTCTAACTGAAGAGCTTTTGTCTGATGTCCACCAATCAGCACAGAGTGAGAACTCGTCATCAGCATACACTGCATGTTGTGCATGTTGGCACCACTACAAAATGAATCCCCAAACACTTATACATAGCCTAAATGGGCAATCTTTAGGCACTGCTCTCTTGGAATGTTCTGACAATGTAAGTTTTATTATTAGTCAACATGTTATCACTGTATTTATCTGGCAAAAAACCAAGTGGGGATAGGGGCAAGAAATAAATTCCCACTCCGAGTTGGGGGGTGAGGGTAGGGTTATTAAAGGACAATGAAATGGTATTTGCTTGCTATTCTACAGAATAGTCATAATTATTATTAGAGATGGGCTTGTTTTCTGAAAGATACATTATATCACACACACACACATATATATATATACTACCGACCATATTTCTTAACATTAACATCAATTTGACTAATTAATAGTCATTTTCATCTATAAATTTTGTTTTTCTTAAAGGACGAAATTTTTACACAATGAAGTATGTGTCATCAGAATTTAAAGAAAAACAGAAAAAAGGTAGAAATGTCTTACGTATATGTGAAAACTGAAAGCCCACGTCTGAGTGAGCAACGAAGACTGCCCTGGGTAAGTGACAAGATGCCACGCTCCAGAGGAACAATCTGCCGAATATCCTCTGAATTGTGAATCTGAAATGAAGTGTACTTCTGCAGCTCTGTGCCGTAGTAAGATGTCACATGACCCTGGGAAACAAAAAAGGATTGGTAAAAGAATAAAGCCATTTAGTAGTGAACAACCACCTACATTGTACCTTGGTGACAGCAACAACTTACAGCAACAATTATGGCTAAACCTTTGCTTTTACAGTGTATTCTAATTTGATATTTGATCTTTTCTTTATCTTTGCTTTAACAGTGAAGCCATTTGTGTAATTTTTTCTCTTTGCTAGAACAGCATTATTTTTTGCATAAAGTTTTATTTCTTCTGTTCTTTGCAAAAACAGTTTCATATTTTGCAGGAAGTTTGATCTTTTCTCTTCATTTTTCCAAGACTAACAATTTTGCAATTCTATGTAGTCAAATATAGGAATTGTGCAGTTACATTGCAAAGCATTGGAAACTTACAAGAAATTTTAGGGAGCATTTCATCTAGTACTTTACAACAAATAGCAATAACACTATTAACAATATTCAGAAACTGAAACAGATGATGGCTACCTCTCCATTATCTTTACATCAGGGACTTATCAGAATATTTAAATGAATCTGATAAATATCCATCCACTATTTCTCAAAAACAAAAAAAAAACATCTTTAAACATCTAAATCAAAGACTGCTAAATGTAAGCAATTTTCATTCCGAATATGAATGAAAATCAAACTTGCTCAGACAGGTACCAAGGGGATCTGTTTTAAAATTCTCAAGAAATTGCTGTAACAGACGTGAAAAGTCAAATGGTCATTTCGGTTTCCAAACAATCTCAAAACTGAAAATTTACAACGAAATAAAGCATGAGGGAAATCTAAACGTTCATACAAGCATGACATTTGAGAAAGACCCAATTACAATTTATGCTCCTAAAAAGAACCTAAAACAGCAACTCGTTGACCACGTTTTTTTTTCTGATTTGTGTCAAAATGGAACAGGTACATAGGTAAACCTACATATGAAATTTCAGGAAGATCCATCATGGATTTCTCCGGTAATACCAATAAGAGAGTGAAAACAATACAAAGTAGAACTCATGTTGCTTGATATACCCACATTCTGTATGTAATTGCATAAAATATCTCTTTCTTAATTTCATAATCATCAAGTCAGAGTTAACTGTCTTCAAATACCAGTATTTAACCTTGACTAATGACCACCATTACCTATGCAACTGTATTACCTGGTTTTATGGTTCTTTTTTTGTAAACATGAATTCTTTTTATTGTATTATGTCAGCTTGAAAACGGCAATTGCTTTAAACTCCTAAAAATACCAACAACAAGGTTAATCTTCTAAAGCCTTACTCCTTGATTTCCCATCCACAGCAGATCCTGAGTATCAAAACACAAGTGGGAAACTCCAAACCTGTCTCCTCCATCTACCAGGATACTATGAAGTTCTGAGTAGGGGCCAATGTCATGGTGTTGGGGTCCTTGCTGGTACATATTGTTGTCCTGTATATTAGAATATACATGTTAACTATCAGTTTAAAATGTTATGTAATAAAAAAAATCAGGGTTATGGGAATCAGTTAAAACATTTCAATTGTCTGGTAATGAATAAAAGTAATTATGAAACAAATTCATGCACACAAAATAAATCTTAATGGTGATCATTCAAGTTTATCTTCATAGTTCTGACAGTATAGTACGAGATATGGCTTTCGAAGGTAATACTTTATCAAGTTATCAGGTATGCCAGATATTTTAATTTGTAAGGTAGAAACTGAGAGTACTGCATGCTGGACAGTGAAGTCACTTGACATCGTAACTCTTAGCTACACAGAATTTTGATTTAGCACTTTTTTCATTGCTTTAAGAGCAATAGGTCTCTATTCATGACCCAAACACCTGTGTTGGATGGAATATGTAGAAGAAGAGAATTCAGGTCTCCTTATTAATCACAGCTAAAGAGAATTTCCCTGAAGTCAAGCGGTAGCATTTCTGTTTTGAAAGTGAAAAGTGGTAGATCAATCTGCAGTTGGGCAGGATATTTTTCTTCTTTACCTTTTTCTTCTATTACAGCACAATTTTTTTAGTTTTTGGGGTTTCATTAAAGCATGTGCTAAAGCGTTAATAACACTTATTAACAAAAATTCAGAATACAGGTACATGTAGATGCGATATCTACCAAATAATGATCAACTGGTTTTGAAATATAGTTGTTTTTTGTTTCAAGAACTTATTGATGCTAGGGACCTCAAACTTTAAAATCTGAAGCATGACTTTGAAAAACTCAGTGATAAAACAAGTTGGAAAATGAATGTGTTCGGTGAGTGCTAATAAATTTAATTAAAAAAAAATCAGCCTTCTGAAATATGGCAGGTCTTATTATTAATTGGTTTTTGATGTAGGGAGGAAGGAGGGGAAAGTTACAACAAACATTGTATTATGTGTATAATGTAAATAAGACATGGCAGTAGTCTACAAATACTTGTTTCATGCAAATCCAACTATATTCAGTTATACAGAAATTTGAAATTAAGGAAGAATGATAAGTTGATATTCATTATTTCTACGATGATATATGTGAAATTAGCCACAAAATGTAGGACTTTGTAACTTAAAGACAATTAAGCAGGAAGTAATTATCAGAGACCCTACAAACATTGCACACACTAGACAGAAAGTATAATACTGTACTATTTCACAAGTCTACTTTGTAACTAGGTATGTCTAACTTTAAATAATTGATCATTAATATTATCAAATTAAGTTGTAATATTTCTTTTACATGTGGGGGTGGTGCATAGTGTTCCTCTAGCATGCCTGGAGCCATCATTGGATCTCCATGTCCCATTACATCTGCTGGACCACCCATTGGTGGAGGGGTTGGATAGCCATGACTTTGTGGTACTGGTATTCCATTAAAATCCATGTTTCCTGAATGTTGTCACTGATTTAGGCTGCAATAAGATATATAGATATTCATTCAATGAGGCATGAAGAAAGACAAGGTTACCGGTCATATGTACATCTAAACTAATATTATCAGTACCATTTTGCAAATTTGTTATGATTTTCAATCTGACCATGGTCCATCAAAAAACAAAATCCATTTTTTTCTTAGTCAATAAAATTATCATAATGATAATATATATGGTACAACGTATAATTACCTTATGCATTGTAGTTGAACTGGTTATCTGTGCGTGCAGTTGGTAAAATTGTTATGTGACATGACACAAGGATCTCGAAATACATACCCTTATGAAAATGCCTTTCACTTAAGGTTTTTAATTTTTGAATTTTGAAAGTTCTGAACATAAACTGTGAAAATTAAGTGTCTTATGGCAACAATGTTTTCTAAAATATTGATAGCCTATATTAGGACATCGCACCACCATGTAACAGTAGTTACAGGCGAAGAGGTAAACAGATTATGTTTACATTTCAATAGTTAACTAGCAAATTCTAAAACATCATTTAAATCAATGTTTGATACTGTGCTAACGCAAAAACTCGGCGGGGTCCCTTGTCACTATTTCACTGTTTTGGAATCTGCGACAGCTTCGTGCGCCAGGCATGATTTTCAAGTCGCCACAGACCATTTATATTTTACAAATTTGTTGTCACTAAACGATTAAGATACTTACACAAATGATATGAAAATTACTTGAATGTGGTAACAATCTTGTTAAGTAGTACAGAGCATGTCTGGCAAACTACACATGCTGAGAAAACACACAGTGTCAGTTTAAATACATCTTCTTTCTCTCCCTCGTAATTTTCCAAAGCTGTCTTTTATATTTTTCCAAATACGAGAGCTGCTGAGGGGAGGCAACTCTAGTAAACTTTCTTATGTGGATTGCATTCTGTGATCGTTGCCTATATTTATTAACAGATTTTACATTCACTGTAATAATTTATTAAGTAAACGTGAAATTAAAAAAAAAATGTTGAAGACACAAATTTATTTTTGCATGTTTCTTTTTCTAGTTATGATTTGGAATTCTGATGGTATTCATTACTATTGAATCTTACAATGCTTACTCATGATTGGAACAGACTCAAAGGATTGAGTGCATTTTATCATAGGAGATGGCATACGGTTAAAACAACAATTTCTTTAAAAGCTTTTGCATGAGATATAACATAATCTAATTTAAGTCTGGTTAAAGCTCGCGTTGAGAGACATGATATCTGACTGTCAGTGCTCAAAAACGACATCTTCACTGATTTTGGTATATACAATCTCACAAAAATGCTATCAAAACGTGTCATTTGATGTATTTTTTCTTGAATAAATAAAGTGAGTCTCTTTAAAAAAAAAAAAAAAAAAAAAACTGACCAATTTTTTCTCTTTCTAACAAAATTGGCGTTACATCATTTCGTGCGCTCGTGGTTCGAATTCAATGGAAAATTCCCTGTAAAGAATACAATTCGCTATTTTAGTCACGTTGGGAACTCTTGCTTTGGAGAAACACAATGCTGAATGATCAAAAACACGTCAATGATCACTGCAGTTATAGAGTCAAAACTATCTATTGTTCTAATCAAACTATGATTTCGGAAATTGATTTTATAAGATAACTGGAATCCCATAGTGTTGTGTAAATTTCGCTCTTTGCACGTGTGCAGTGTAAAGTGAACATTATATAATGAAAATAAAACAAGAGATTGATATCTTGAATAATTTAAATGAAAAAAGGAATCCATTTGTCATATAAAACATGTCAAAATATGATGACACGAACTCGGATGTTAGTAAATAAAAATGAAAGGAATGTTTACTGTGTGTGATTTACAATTCATTTAAAGTTTACATATTTCTTGGAAAAACTTACAATTGTAAACAGCACGTGATAAACAATGAATTATTTATAAGTTTACATAAAAACATCATCATTTGTATGATCACATACCTACTTCTATAATATACTAAAGCACAATACTAGAAAACATGAAATATCGATGTTTTATATGTCCACCCGGAAGAAGCAACCCATGTCGATTTAAAACGGACAAATATTTCAAGAGGTCTGGACTTTTGAACAAAACACTTTATCTATTCCTTTGATACCGAAATATCTGTGACTACAAAAGACAAATATTAATCTATATAAAATGTAGATATGCATCTGTAGATATCATATTTTGTCAGCTATATCTTGAACCACAAATGTTAAAATGGGAAAAAATGACTGGGAAAAAAAAGAAAAAGAACGAAAAAAACCAGAAAAAAATCTTAATGATGTAATCGACCAACATCTATAACAACAATAACACTATAAGAGCTATAAAACAAAGTATGAACAAACGAATGCTGAACTGGTTACAAGATACCAACATCTATAACAACAATAACACTATAAGAGCTATAAAACAAAGTATGAACAAACGAATGCTGAACTGGTTACAAGACACCAACATCTATAACATCTATAAAACATAAAGAATGGACTGGTCCTCTAGACCTCTTAATGCTATAGAGTGATACAGGCCCTCTAGACCTCTTTATGCTATGGAGTGATACAGGGCCTCTCGACCTCTTAATGCTATAGAGTGATACAGGCCCTCTAGACCTCTTAATGCTAAAGAATGATACAGGCCCTCTAGACCTCTTAATGCTATAGAGAGATACAGGCCCTCTAGACCTCTAGACCTCTTAATGCTATAGGAGGTATACAGGCCCTCTAAACCTCTTAATGCTATAGAGTGATACAGGCCCTCTAGACCTCTTAATGCTAAAGAGCGATACAGGCCCTCTAGACCTCTTAATGCTATAGAGTGATAAAGGCCCTCTAAAATTCTTAATGCTACCGGAGTGATACAGGTCCTCTAAAACTCTTAATGCTATAGAGTGATACAGGCCCTCTAGACCTCTTCATGCTATAGAGTGATACAGGCCCTCTAGACCTCTTAATGATATAGGAGTGATATAGGGCCTCTAGACCTCTTAATGCTAAAGGAGTGATACAGGCCCTCTAGACCTCTTAATGCTATAGAGTGATACAGGCCCTCTCGACCTCTTAATGCTATAGGAGTGATACAGGCCCTCTAGCTCTCTTAATGCTATAGTAGTGATGTAGGCCCTCTAGACCTCTTAATGCTATAGGAGTGATACAGGCCCTTTAGACCTCTTAATGCTACAGAGTGATACAGGCCCTCTAAACCTCTTATTGCAATAGAGTGATACAGGCCCGCTAGACCTCTCAATGCTATAGAGTGATACAGGCCCTCTAAAACTCTTAATGCTATAGAGTGATACAGGCCCTCTAGACCTCTTAATGCTATAGGAGTGATATAGGGCATCTAGATCTCTTAATGCTATGGAAGTGATACAGGCCTTTCTTAACCTCTTAATGCTTTAGAAAAGAGATGACCATGACCCTTATTCAATGTTAGGGTTCAATTTTTTTAAAAACCTGAAATAAAATTATCCTGATTAAACAAAAGGCTTAGTGGCATGATATTTGGCTGACAGGTTCCTAGCATAAATCATGACAAAGTTTGCGAAAAGAAATGACCTTGACCCATATTCAAAGCCACGACAAATCGGTTATAACTTTTAAACAACTTCTACTGAATAACCAAACGTCCAAGAAGCTTGATATAGGCTGTTTGGTCTCTGGGATGGGATCCGACGAGTCCGACTTTGACAGTAAATTTGTCAGAACTTTTATCAATTTCTTTTGATCAATCTAAGGGCACGGAAGTATATTTGGCTGGTAGATCCTGGAATGAAGCCCAACAAAGTTTGCAAAAGAAATGACATTGAATCAAGTTCACCTTTCTTGGAGAAAAAAAGCTCAAATAACAAGGGAACGATGTTGTTCTTTCAGTTTAGAATTGGGTGTGGAGATGCACAGGGTAGAAAAATAAATTTTCTTACAGAGGAAATTTTTTTCAGAAGGGATTTTGAAGATTGGTTAAAAGTTCATTGGATTCTTTAAAATCCACATACAATTGATTCCACTACTTTAACACAGATTTGATAGTTTTTTTTGTAAATTTAACGTTAAATAGAGTAAAGCCAAACAATGACGTAAACTGTTTATAAATAGCAATATATCTATCGACTACGACCATCGTATATACCCACAAGAAAACATTCTCTTCCAAATCAGCCGCTTATCTCGATCCCGAAGTGAACAGCTTTCCACCAAGCTGTAGGATAAGCGTGACGATTTTAGTTTACCTTTTGTGAATTTTCCATTTCTGGTTGAAATCTCCATGGTATAGTGTTTACATGCTGCAAAGTTTTCGATATTCAAAGGCCCATTCCCAATATCACGAATTTTCGTGCAGGAAGTCGTTAACTGACAGACAAACTCGTAACACAGGGTTTAAAAACAAAACAAAAATGAAGAAAAATGCAAGTTGATGAAAATGATGGAACGTTTTACATTCATTGTGTGATCTCATCGAGAAATTTTCAATTTCTTCTAAGGCTTGATGTGTTAGATGCCCGTTAGTTTGCCTGTTTGGTAGCCTGTTGTAGACCTTGTTCTCTTTTTAGAACGTGACATTACTTAATTGGATTAACCAAGGTTTGTACATTTTAGGTGTTCCCGTGTAAATCTTATTTTTGTATACATTTTGATTTAGTTTCATTTTGTTTGAGTTCGGTATAATAATGTTGACATGTATTTTCTTGTTGTTTTGATGGAGAAAAAACAACACTGGTTTTGACATGAAGCAACAGATGTATTAAAGTTGTAATTATGCTGACAGCTTACTTCATATTTGACATATTTGTAACCTTGATGAACGAATATGATTATTTAAAGTTTGCTTACCACGCATCGTTTACTTTCGTGTTTCTTCTCAATGTCAGTTTTATTGCATACAACAGGAAAATAATGCACGTGACACAGAATGATAGACGGAGCTCTTAGATGAACTAGCGTGACTTTACACCTAAAAAAAAAGGACGATGATAAATGTGGTTTTTTGAGTGAAAGTGTTTCATGACGTCGGCTGCCTCTTCTGACATTTGAAAAAGCAATGTTTTGTAATACACAGTGCTGGAGGGCTTAATACAGTCTGGTCCTTTATATTTTCTACATTACACATCTGCTCGTTATATAATTCTCCGACTTTTACAACCATTAGATATATTGCCTGTCGTCAAGTACGTGGATTTAAAACCTCAGCGTTGTAGGTAACTATGAACACCTATTTTTGACACAATATTAACTTTTACATTTTACCTACTTTTGACAAAAAATTAATTTTTGCCATTTTAGTTATTTTTATATATTATTAGTTTTGTCAAATAAAATGTTGTTCGGAAACTTCATTTCCAAATAAAAGCACATTCGACATTCATTGATAGTTGTAAGAGGTCATCCATGCAATCCATTCTTTATTTGGGCTAGAGGGTTCAGGGCAGGGTCACTGAAATGGTTTCCTTGTGCGTATCAGGTAGTTTCACTTTAATGTTGGGTCCCGGTGACTTGCTTGTTTTATTATACTCTCACATTGTTTCTGTTTTTCTAAGTTTCCTCGCTGTTCTGACGTCATCGTGATCGTCTTTCTGTCGAGAAAACAATGGATGTCGACCAGAGTGCCTCAAGACAACGTGTTGAAAATGGTATAACTGTTGCTTTGATTTCGTTAAATAAACTCGACAGTGATGGAAAACGGATTTCTTCCGTCAACTCTCATATTGATGTGGAAAATCCACCAATAGTAGAAACAGCAGAATCGGGTCCACAATCTTGTAATGTAGGTGGAGGCGAAAAGACTTTCTTCATCGACAAATTGTTTCATGGGATTCATGGCAGTGTTTTAAAGCACAAAAAGACAGTTAAGAGAATTATATACAGCGTCTTACTGCTGTTGTATCTGGCGTATGCCGTGTACTCTCTTAGTTTTCGGTTTGGAGACGAGGGTTCCTGGAGACTTCTGATATGTACAATATTACTACTGATGTACCTCGGTTGGAGGATTATCACGACATTGTCTGTGTACCAGTCATTTAGAAAATCTCTTGGACCGAAGAACCCTGAAAATATTACTAAAGCAAAGAAAATAGTACGATGGTAAGTATTTTTCATCGTTATCACTACATGAAACATTATAATTTCATCTATGTTAGATATTGCCAAACAAGTCATGTTGCTATGACTGAAGAATGTGTTTCTAGTCACTATTAATGCGTCCTTACGTTCTGTCGTTCTTACATCATACCTTTGCATGATCGTCTTATCTTCCCTACGAACAGTAAAAGAAATATTTTCCTGTTTTATGACTTGATTCATTATCTTAAACGTTACTCTTACATTTCCTGGGTTGCAATAGATCAGGTGTTGACGTAACCTCGGGTTAAGATCAGATGGGCAATGTTCGTCACTCTCTTTCCGAGACATTTTGAGTTTCTCGGAAACGAACTGGTCTTTGCTAACGTGGTTTTGTCTTGGGAAAGTTTGTTTAAATTGTTTACGTCATTTCAACACTTTGGGTTATTTAAGGACGGCCTCCCGGTGCATGGGAGGTGAGTGCGTGTTGAGATCGTGTGTTTGGGGGAGACTGTGGTATGACCGTGTTAGCGTCCTTATAATGTTGCGGAATTGAAACCGGTTTTATAGTGCTACCATACTGAAGTATACTGCTAAAGGCAACCATCAGGACACACAACCTAGTCACATTCTGCTGACAACGGGAAAATCAGTCGTTACACTACCACAATGCTGAACGTTGAGCAGGTTCTGGAAGTTCTCGACACCAGTACAGAGACTAAAGCCTTCATCACAGGGGCGAACGCTTAACTCAAGACACTTACGTATTCTGGATGGCATGAAACGGACCTCCCGTATGTTGTTCAGTGAAGCAGACACCAACTACTACAAGGAAGACGCCCTTTTATTAAACCCTGGCTATTAACGAGCTATAATTTCAGCAAACATACAAACAAACGTTTGTACGCTAAGCTTTGTCACACCTTTGTGATAGCATACATTTGATATTTTTTGCACATTTTACCACATTACCATCTAACTCTGACATTGACTGTATAATTGTTTACACGAAATGGTAATTATTCTATGAAGTATGAATAAATGATATTTTTTGTCACATGAATTGTTCGCGTCTACTCTCCCATTATGTCACTGTTGACAAGAGTCTTAATCAAGCATGACATCAGAAATACTGAAGAAAGAAAATGTGATTTACAATACAGTTTTGAACTTTTTAATCTAATTCCTTTCCCGTAAAATTATAATAATATCCACAGATTACACAAGGCTAGTCGTCGCTGTTTGAACAAAGACAAATACATTACCAGTCATTAATCATAAACAGGTAGACATGTGATTAATTATCATCCATTTTACCGGGCACGCCCCATTTATAAAACAGTCTGATTATCAATTGTTTAAAAAAAATCAAAGGCAATTTGCAAGGCCAACTTAAACCGCAAACGGAAAAGACAAGAGGTGATTGAATGAAAAATATTTCTTTTGATATCAATAAAATCAAATATGTAAAATATATACACATACACTTAGGACATCCCTCGCCAAATTTGCATTTTTCCTGAAATTATTTGTCATGTTTGAGATATACAGGTATAGCAGATTGGTTATGAAAAATACATCATTACATGTATATATATTTATAAACTACATAACAATTGCATTAACAGTAGAGAGAAGAAATTTGTGTAAAAAAATTTTCCTCTGATTTATGACATTTGATTGTCATGGTTACCTACTGAAAAAATGCTAAAAATGCAAAAATACTGCTAATTCCAACCTAACACTACAACTTTTTAGAAGAAACTTAATTCTAAACACCTATCTTACAATCAACAACACTGTAATGGTAACAAAGTACTTGCATTTCAGCAAATTCCAACTCGGAAATTCTTCATAACATGACCACATGTAAACACTATGAAAATTTCACTTCCTGTAAAGCTAGTTCTTGGTGCGTAGACACAGATTCGAGACTGCCCAAATAGTAATCTCCAACACAAAGCTAAAGTATTAAACTGAAAAAAAAATAAAACCCCACATTGTCCACTTAAACATGACAGGACCAATTTTAGCAAGGTTTTTTTTTTCATTTTTATTTAAAACCTTTATAATGGGGTAATCTAATGAGCACAAAAAATCACCCATGGCCACACCGAGAAACTGTGTACTGCTACCTCTATACTAATTGATGCTAAGTGTGCAATGTATGGATCGGATATATTTTGCAGGCCAAAACTAAAGTTGCTAATGGTTGGACGTATAAAGTTCCACATTATACATTTATATATACCAATGTTTGTAATTCTGACACTGCTTAATTATCCTCTTCAAAATATTTCATTTCGGCGGGGATTTATTTTCATTGTTTTCGTGGATACTCACTAACGAATTTATATGTCAACGAACTGTTATCAAGCCTACATAAACTAATTAAACTATATATACCCACGAAATTAAGTTTTCACGAAATAAATTTAGTTTTTTTTAAAGCCACGGAAATTAAGCCCCACGAAAATATAAAGATTTAATAGTAATTAAATATTTATTTTTTAAACTAGGATGATGTACTTTATTGTGCTGGTGCTCATTGCCGTGTACATCGGACTCACGGTTATACAAACGAGCCCACGAAACCTCATCTCTCTCGGCGGGATCTTCGTCTTCATCTTCATCTTATTCCTCATGTCCAACAATAAGACGAATGTAAGTCAATCAATAGTTCATTGCTGAGGGAATGTACATCATGATGTATCACACGTATGCTTGTGTTTGTGTGGGTATATTCATTTTTTCAGAACTTTGAGCAGATTTAAAGAACGGGTAAACAAATATCATTAAAATTTATGTTGATGTTTTATTACATAACTTAAAGGAAATTGATAGATAATAAAATTAAACTGACCATAATTTAACTGTACTGAAATAAGATACCACCCTCTAGGTACAAATGAAATAAGGTACCACCCTCTAGGTACAAATGAAATTAGGTACCACCCTCTAGGTACAAATGAAATAAGATACCACCCTCTAGGTACAGATGAAATAAGATACCACACTCTAGGTACAGATGAAATAAGATACCACCCTCTAGATACAGATGAAATAAGATACCACCCTCTAGGTACAGATGAAATAAGATACCACCCTCTAGGTACAGATGAAATAAGATACCACCCTCTAGGTACAGATGAAATAAGATACCACCCTCTAGGTACAGATGAAATAAGATACCACCCTCTAGGTACAGATGAAATAAGATACCACCCTCTAGGTACAGATGAAATACGATACCACCCTCTAGGTACAGATGAAATACGATACCACCCTCTAGGTACAGATGAAATAAGATACCACCCTCTAGGTACAGATGAAATAAGATACCACCCTCTAGGTACAGATGAAATAAGATACCACCCTCTAGGTACAGATGAAATAAGATACCACCCTCTAGGTACAGATGAAATAAGATACCACCCTCTAGGTACAGATGAAATAAGATACCACCCTCTAGGTACAGATGAAATAAGATACCACCCTCTAGGTACAGATGAAATAAGATACCACCCTCTAGGTACAGATGAAATAAGATACCACCCTCTAGGTACAGATGAAATAAGATACCATCCTCTAGGTACAGATGAAATAAGATACCACCCTCTAGGTACAGATGAAATAAGATACCACCCTCTAGGTACAGATGAAATAAGATACCACCCTCTAGGTACAGATGAAATAAGATACCACCCTCTAGGTACAGATGAAATAAGATACCACCCTCTAGGTACAAAAGATACCACCCTCTAGGTACAGATGAAATAAGATACCACCCTCTAGGTACAGATGGAATAAGATACCACCCTCTAGGTACAGATGAAATAAGATACCACCCTCTAGGTACAGATGAAATAAGATACCACCCTCTAGGTACAGATGAAATAAGATACCACCCTCTAGGTACAGATGAAATAAGATACCACCCTCTAGGTACAGATGAAATAAGATACCACCCTCTAGGTACAGATGAAATAAGATACCACCCTCTAGGTACGGATGAAATAAGTTTAACCCCAGGATGACTTCCCCTCATGTCAGACATGTACTTAGGACAGTGGAAAAACTGTACGAATACTCTATAATATGCCATGAACAATAGTTCACATTGAATCTTTGGGACTTCTTCACATTAAAGTTTTGGGACTTGTTCCCATTAAATCTTTGGGACTTGTTCACATTAATATTTTGGGATTTATTCACATTAAATCTTTGGGACTTGTTCACATTGAATCTTTGGGACTTATTCACATTGATATTTTGGGATTTATTCACATTAAATCTTTGGGACTTGTTCACATTAATATTTTGGGATTTATTCACATTAAACTTAAGTATTTAATCAATGTACAGAACCTAACCACGTGTGGTACTTGTATTCAAAATAATACAACCACAAAGACTAACAACAATATGAGCTTGTTACAAAAATATTGTTTACACTGTTATAGATCAAATGGCACACTGTGTTTTGGGGACTTTGCCTCCAGTTCGGTTTTGCCCTGGTCATCCTGCGGACAGAGTGGGGTATCGGTGCTGTACGCTGGGTCACGAATAGATTCATGGAATTCATTGCTTTCTCAGATAAAGGCTCAGCATTTATTTTCAGTGAAAGGTACAAAGAATTTGACATCATATTTAAGGTGAGTTGTGAAAAAGAAACTTCATGAAATATGGCGATTCATTTTTTAATTCATTTTTTGGTGTGAATCATATTGTTATGAACATAACAATATCGAGCACGTGCGCTAAATTTTTAATAAAAGTGGAATAACATATTAAATGACATTGAATTTTTAAAAACAAATTCATTACTTTAGAGGTAAACAACCTTTAGATTGAAGTTATGTTAAAATGTTCGTTATGAGTGAAATAGGCGAAGGTAATGATATCAAGAATACATTCGAAGGAGAAATGGGAAGATTTAAGTTATTTAACATCAAATAGTCTATTCATTTTGTTTTCAAATTTACTTTACTGAATATGTTGTTTTTGTTTAATGTTTTCGTGTACTGATAAGTGTACTGCTATGCTTCAGCGGTAGAATGTGTAGAATAAAAAAAATAACAATTTACACGGAGGTTCCTCAAAAGCGCAAGGAGAAAAAGATCCGTTGTAAAAAAAAAATATTAAACTAATAGCACCTTATGACATAATTCATGTAAGATATTCCCGATATAAATGCAAAGTCACACCATATACACACAAACGTAATTTCTCCATTAATCCAGGTTCTAGCAAAGTATACATCAAATGCATCTTTAAGTATTTCAAATAACAAACGAATACCATTAGAAGGATCGATACCTTACATGGATATCCCTGAACAAGAATAAACCCTGTTACATCATATCCCTTACCATGACTATATCATGTCACATTATACCCCTTAACGCCACTAAACTCTATTACATCATATCCCTTACCATGACTATATCATGTTACATTATACCCCTTAACACAATAAACTCTATTACATCATATCCCTTACCATGCCTATATCATGTTACATTATACCCCTAAACGCCAATAAACTCTATTACATCATATCCCTTACCATGACTATATCATGTTACATTATACCCCTAAACGCCACTAAACTCTATTACATCATATCCCGTACCATGACTATATCATGTTACATTATACCCCTTAACGCCACTAAACTCTATAACATCATATCCCTTACCATGACTATATCATGTTACATTATACCCCTAAACGCCACTAAACTCTATTACATCATATCCCTTACCATGACTATATCATGTTACATTATACCCCTTAACACCAATAAACTCTATTACATCATATCCCTTACCATGACTATATCATGTTACATTATAGCCCTTAACGCCACTAAACTCTATTACATCATATCCCTTACCATGACTATATCATGTTACATTATACCCCTCAACACCAATAAACTCTATTACATCATATCCCTTACCATGACTATATCATGTTACATTATACCCCTTAACGCCACTAAACTCTATTACATCATATCCCTTACCATGACTATATCATGTTACATTATACCCCTTAACGCCAATAAACTCTATTACATCATATCCCTTACCATGACTATATCATGTTACATTATACCCCTTAACACCAATAAACTCTATTACATCCTATCCCTTACCATGACTATATCATGTTACATTATACCCCTTAACACCAATAAACTCTATTACATCATATCCCTTACCATGACTATATCATGTTACAATATACCCCTCAACACCAATAAACTCTATTACATCATATCCCTTACCATGACTATATCATGTTACATTATACCCCTCAACACCAATAAACTCTATTACATCATATCCCCATCATATCAGTGATAAATCACTGGCATCACATTTTCTGAACACGAGTAAACTATGTTATATCATATCCCTAAACAATTAACCATGTTAATTATATTTCTAAAACAAAGTTTAACTCTGTTGTGGATGAAATATGTTTTTTCTAAGTTTTCTGTACATTACGCAAAATAAACAGGCAGCCTTCAATAGATAAATAAGCGAGGTATCAGCTAAAAAAAGTCTCGAAAAATATAGAGAATTTTCCTTATTTCTTGACGAATAACAACTCTATTTCATCTAGTAGGTGAAACACGAATGTAATATATCCAAGTTTCCATTTATTTTTCTTATTCACCAAGATACAAGGAATATTCTATTTACTTAATTTAAAAAAAAATTGTATCACATCTAGGAAACGCGTCTTTAAATGATTTAAAATGTAATAACTAAATACAACACGCGTTACACCCTAATAATTCAGTACAAAGTGTCTTACACAAGACAACCTAACAGTAAAACGAGTTGCCTCCCTTGGGTTATGTTTTCAATATATCTACCAGAGTGTAATAAGATGTGATCCGATTTGTAAAATCAAGTGAAAACATCACTTTTATAATCACGTTTCATTTTCGTATCTTATTTTCTCTCTAAAATCTCATTTTTCAAATGGTGTTTTATTATAGGTTGTACCTTCTGTGATCGTGTTCTGTGCCGCCATTTCTGTTTTGTCCTATCTCGGCGTCCTGGCCTTCATCGTCTCAACAATTGGCGGTTTCCTTGGTTACTGTCTACAAACAAATCCTGTGGAATCAATCAACGCTGCCACGAATATATTCATGAGTGGTGTAAGTTTTTTTCTATATAAACCATTAATTCAAACATTATATTCAATTAACTTGTGACAAAAGGCATATATGTATTCATATTCAGTATCTCGTTAAAACAGATTGTCATTTTTACTGCCTTATATTATTTGATAAAGTTTCATATTCTACCAATACCTAATTATCACTTCCAACGTAGATCGAGTCCTTGATGATCATCAATGAATACATAGACTCACTCACTACATCCGAACTTTTTTGCATCTACACGAACGGTGTTTCATCCATTGCGGGATCCGCTCTCGTTGTATTTTCTAGTTTTGGGGTAAGTTGCCAAAAGAATAAGACTTTTGATTTTGATTTTTATTACATGTCTTATGCTCTTTAAATATTCCTATTGAATTATTTTCAATTAACTCTGTACTATATTCTTTATATGTCCCATTTTGTAGTATTATTGTTTTTTTAAAAAACACATATTGGAGGAGAAAGATAACAAGTATGCTTAAGAATTGTAATCAAGTTGGTATCATAAGACAACTTATATAGTGATAGCGAAACTACATTTTGTTCTGTTGAGCAACAAACACGTCGGAGTCTATACCTTTCCAGGAAATGCTATGATCATGACTATAACACAGCAAGAAAATACCAAGTTTTGTCAACATAACTGTAATTCAAACTCAGATTTAATAAAACAATTCAAAATATGAACAAAAGAAAGATTTACACGGAGAAGCCTGAAAAGATACAAGTGTAAGGAGAATAAGACCAGGTGTTCCGGAAGAGTAAGTCATGTAAACTGTGGTCAATTCAAGTAAGTAATGTTACGTTCTTCAAATAAGAACAATGTACAAACCGAACCAACATGCAGTCTAACGAGCATCAAGCACATCCAGCTTCATATCACAAAAAGAAATAGACTATTCCTCAATGAGTTCAGTATGACGTCCGTTAAACTGCCCTGTAATTTTCATCAACCTGAATGTATGAAACCCTGCGTTAACCCATTTTATTAAACAACAATGAGTCAACGTTTGCTGGATAAAAACTCTAACTATCCTACACCACTGTAACGTGATAAATAAAGCATACATTAAATTTCGATATTTGCAAAAAAAAAAAAAGGGTTTTATTTTCATCAGGATGAAAAGTGTCATATCATAAATATTCCAGGTACCTGTAGAATACCTACTAACAGCCTCAGTTATGTCTGCTCCAGCCGCCCTGGTAACGTCTAAACTGGTGTATCCATCTGAAGAACGCAAAGACGAAGATAAAAAATATCTTATTGGAACACGGAGGTACATAAGTGAGATAGAGAGCAGGCTTGTATCATTGATAGAAAGCTTTTTTTTTTTTGTGATTGCAGTCTGTGTTAAAGATGAATGCATTTGTTAGATTTTGTGAATCATTTTGGGCAAATACCTAATTAAGTAGGTTATTTCTCCATCTCGAATATGATCTAGAAAAATTAAAACGGTTTCCATATACCAGCCATATTGCTTAAACAGTTTGCAGATCTTAAAAGAAACATATTGCTTAGTGCTTTTGATTGAAGTGCTATGTATCACCCAGCTTGATATTAAGACTCAAGTTTTACTTAAGATTACAATATATTTAGCATCTACACCTGAAAGCAGGTTATCACCAAGAGTCGTCATTTCATCGATAAGATTAATTTTTTATATAACAGTTTGTGTGAAAATTTCCTTGAAATTTGGTACTCGTCACTATTTTCAGAAAGTATGTTTCTGCAGTATCAGTTCTGGTTAATCAATATTGTAGCCTAATGTTTCACATAGGAATGCGTTAACTTCAATCCATACCACTAGGCCTATTGTTCGTTTTAGTGGTGTCAAAAGTTTAGTGGAAGCCTTATCAAAAGGTGGAATGCAGGGACTACAGCTCATGGTAAACGTTCTCATCAACCTTCTCATTTACATATCCCTCTTCGCCTTCGTCAACGCAGCTGTCACGTGGTTTGGGAATAGAGCAGGGATGGAGGAGCTTACGCTCGAGGTGGGTATAAAACGCTAATGCGACAAGATTGCAATGTCCTTTTTTGTTCTAAATTGGTGCTCACGTTTGTAATGACTTTTTCAAATCTTTTTTTTTACTTAAAATCCAAATTAACAGCAATGATTACGAAAATGCAACAGGAGATTATATTTTTTAATAATTCCATGATACTATTTGTTTTGACTTCTTCATACTTCACATACTGCATAATTTAATGGTGGAATGTGCCATGGCTGGTTATAGTATTAAGTTTACGACAAACATGCATTTGAGATGTCCGATATTGAACTGCTGGTGACATGAGCATTTTTAATAGTTTGGGCAGATAATTCGTTTTAACGTTAACTCGTCATTTATAACTGGCATCAAGTATATGCTTTAAAGTCAAATACTGATCATTTTATTTCAGAAAATATTTTCGTATGTCCTTTGGCCACTGGCATTCATCATGGGAATCGATGCTGTAGATTGTCTGAAAGTTGCCGAAATGTTGGGTGTTCGCATGTTTGCAACCGTGGCCCTAAGCTACATACAAATGGGGAAGTATTTCTCAAACAAAGAGCAATACAACCAGTACACAGCTCTTTATAACAACACAGTGACGACATCTAGTGGCGATATTTTCCTTCCGAACTGGAACGCAACATTAGAAAATGGAATTCTAACGGTAATGTTAAAACAAAAACATAAGTTTATAATTTCTTTCTGAATCCTTTTTGTATAACATGCTTTGAATGAAATGCCACTGCCAAAATAAAATAAAGTTTAAAACAAAACAAAAACAAAAAGAATGGCAAATTTGTGTTTTCCTTATTTTCCTCTCATGCTATCCAGTTTGTTATTTTCTAAGGGTTCTGATTTTTGCGTTTTCCGAGGAAAAACAGAATAAATGGAGAAAAGAATAATCCATTTCACGACTTATTAAGAATCATTTCTTTTTGTTTTATGGTTTTGGTAAAACCGCAAATGTATTGTAATTATATAAAAAGTGTTTCTGCATATAACTGTATTTGTGACTAGGTCTTATAGTAACAGTGCCTTGGAAAGTCGAGTGGGTAAACCTGGTGACCCTTCATCGTAGGATTACCGATTTAACTACAACACTGAAATTACTAGTTTGTGTACAGTTTATATAAATAAATGTTATTAAGATTTCATATATTTCAAAACGATAAAAATTAAGTTAGGGGAGGCAGGTTTTATAAATACTTGATCCATGCAGCAAAATATTGCAAGATCACGCTTTTACCAAAATTGCATTTGGCTTTTAAACTATCAGGAAGCTATTTCATATTCCAAACTTCACCGCGTTTTGATTTTGATCTTCGTACTAAATGATAAGTTTTCAAATGATATCTGATGTAGTGTTAAAAACATGATTCATTCAATGGTTATTGTCTGTCATTATCATCAGAATATTGACTTTACTAGAGAATTGGAAACGTACGGTGATTAACAACTGGACTTGTATGTAAGTAAGTACTTCAACATATACACCAATCTCGACCTTTCCTACTTATCAAAAACTGACTATTCCAGGACCGTTCCGAGCTGATCACTACCTATGCTATGTGTGGGTTCGCTAGCATGCCGTCAATTGGTATCTCCCTGGGATCGTTTGCGGCCCTTGCCCCGAGACGACTTGATGAAATATCGAAGATAGCCATGAAAGGGTTAATAGCTGGTACAATAGCTAGTTACCTTACTGCATGTGTCGCAGGTATGTACCAGTTAGGAGTATGTCCTTTATCCGTCTTAGTCATTTATTTATGTTATTGTAATCACAAAATGTTGATTGATGAAGTAGAATTGAAATATTGCAAGATCTATATTAATCGGAGTAGATTAAAAATGAGCTAATGAATTGTACATATCACAGTCGGCGGTATCAGATTCTAAAAGACGGTACTACAACAGACAGCCGTGTTTTGTTCTAAATGACGGTACTACAACAGACAGCCGTGTTTTGTTCTAAATGACGGTACTACAACAGACAGCGATAGTTTGTTCTAAATGACGGAACTACAACAGACAGCGGTATTTTATTCTAAATGACGGTACTACAACAGACAGCGGTACGTTATTTTAAATGACGGTACTGTCAAAGTCGACGGTACTTCATGTTAAATATCGGCACCATCACAGTCGGCGGTACATCCTGATACATGACGGCACTGTCACAGTCGGCGGTACATCCTGATAAATGACAGTACTGTCAGAGTCGGCAGTACATCCTGATAAATGACGGTACTGTCACAGTCGGCGGTACATCCTGATAAATGACAGTACTGTCAGAGTCGGCAGTACATCCTGATAAATGACAGTACTGTTACAGTCGGCAGTACATCCTGATAAATGACAGTACTGTCACAGTCGGCAGTACATCCTGATAAATGACAGTACTGTTACAGTCGGCAGTACATCCTGATAAATGACGGCACTGTCACAGTCGGCGGTACATCCTGATAAATGACAGTACTGTTGCAGTCGGCAGTACATCCTGATAAATGACAGCACTGTCAGAGTCGGCAGTACATCCTGATAAATGACAGTACTGTTACAGTCGGCAGTACATCCTGATAAATGACATTACTGTTACAGTCGGCAGTACATCCTGATAAATGACGGCACTGTCACAGTCGGCAGTACATCCTGATAAATTACGGCACTGTCAGAGTCGGCAGTACATCCTAATACATGACAGTACTGTCAGAGTCGGCAGTACATCCTGATAAATGACAGTACTGTCACAGTCGGCGGTACATCCTGATAAATGACGGCACTGTCACAGTCGGCAGTACATCCTGATAAATGACGGCACTGTCAGAGTCGGCAGTACATCCTGATAAATGACAGTACTGTCACAGTCGGCAGTACATCCTGATAAATGACAGTACTGTCACAGTCGGCAGTACATCCTGATAAATGACAGTACTGTTACAGTCGGCAGTACATCCTGATAAATGACGGCACTGTCACAGTCGGCAGGACATCCTGATAAATGACGGCACTGTCACAGTCGGCAGTACATCCTGATAAATGACGGTACTGTCACAGTCGGCGGTACATCCTGATAAATGACAGTACTGTCACAGTCGGCGGTACATCCTGATAAATGACGGTACTGTCACAGTCGGCAGTACATTCTGATAAATGACGGCACTGTTAGTCGGCGTTACATCCTGATAAATGACGGTACTATCACAGTCGGCGGTACATCCTGATAAATGACAGTACTATCACAGTCGGCGCTACATCCTGATAAATAAGGCGGTGATTAATTCTTTTTGACGGTGGTGTCAGAGTCGATGTTAAGTGAAATAATATAACGACATTGTGACAGTCGGCAGTGTTTGATTCTTACTAGCATACTTACTGTTTTCAAACTGACGATTGTTGAATATATTTTGAGCGTTATCGCCATCATAAATCGTTTTCTTTATGTCACCGTATTAATTCATATATAATTATAATTTTCAGGATTACTATTTGCTTGAGGAATAAAACAGCTGGTCCTGTTACAGATATGCTGTAGTCAGCTTCTGGACTTCCATCCTCGGTCTGTTATCTGTGATTACATGGTAAACCTGTATTGATCATCCTCGGTCTGTTATCTGTGATTACATGGTAAACCTGTATTGATCATCCTCGGTCTGTTATCTGTGATTACATGGTAAACATGTATTGATCATCCTCGGTCTGTTATCTGTGATTACATGGTAAACCTGTATTGATCATTCTCGGTCTGTTATATGTGATTACATGTTAAACCTGTATTGATCATCCTCGGTCTGTTATCTGTGATTACATGGTAAACCTGTATTGATTATCCTCGGTCTGTTATCTGTGATTACACGGTAAACCTGTATTGATCATCCTCGGTCTGTTATATGTGATTACACGGTAGACCTGTATTGAACATCCTCGGTCTGTTATATGTGATTACACGGTAAACCTGTATTGAACATCCTCGGTCTGTTATCTGTGATTAATCAATATCGTTAGTATGCTACATAAATTAATACCTCAATACATGTATGTATGTATTGTGTGTGTGTGTGAGTGTGTGTGTGTGTGTGTGTGTGTGTGTGTGTGTGTGTGTGTGTGTGTGTGTGTGTGTGTGTGTGTGAGGGTGTGTGTGTGTGTCATCATAAAAAGCAATGGTATGAAATAGTGTAGTCACAAATTTTACTTGATTAATGATGTCAGAATGTCGCATTTTTTCGTTCGTTTGATGGAAAGGAGTTTATTTCGAATGGATATTTCATTAAAAAGTGACGTGGTTCACAGTCAGAATTAACGAAACTCTTATGGCGATGTGTCTAGTATTTTCTCGGGAAGTATTTACGTTTTTTGTGTCATAAAGCGGGCTGATGCGATTTTCCGGATAGAATAATTACGGAAATTGTCAATGGAAATCAATCCTGTGAGTAGATGACTACATTTTGTTTGTAACGGATTCTACATTTGTAATATGGACTGTCAGATTGACATCTAAGCTACTATAGCAGAAGAAGTTGGTAATCAAGTGTGTTATGATGAAAATAATGATATTGTGACAAAATTACAAGTTTGACGATAAATTTGTTCGGTTATAATTTTGATAACTTTGTAAAACCTACTTATATTTTTGTGAAAGTATAACAACTTCCTATAGATTAGTAAACTGTATATTGATGCTGAAGTGAAAGTGACCGGCGGTCAGTTTTGTTTACCTCGGAGACATATTCAATTATTAATTCCAACACCGACCAAATCACTCTAGTATACAAGATCATATTTGATATACAGACAAATGCAACATAGAATGAATGTATATTCATACGCTTAACAAGACGAGTGTTCAATTTAGAATTTAACGGGAAACTGGTGGTAGAAATAGAAATAATATATTTACATAAACGAAAATTTGCATGCAGAAAGATAATATGTATATCAAATAGCTTTTTTATCCATATTTATTTACGTGAAGCTGTACCTGGCGGACTTGGAAGAAATGTAAGGACACGTCTCCGAGCGGTATTATTTACATATCAGGTTAAGAAGCGGGATACTTTTACCGTCAAAGTAGTTGTAATAAAGAGAGGAAGCCGTGTAGCGTTGATGAGATGAGAGTTTTAACAAAAAAGTCAATATGTTTATACATGTCGTTATGCATAGTACACGTATCATTTAGTGTCGGTTACAAATATGTTACGTGTAAATAGTAGGATTATATGGCATTTGTAAATGTATGGTGTATTTAACGTAGTCTACTATATGTATTTATACGTTCATAAAAAAAATTGGAATTAAAATTCATGGATATGTATGTGTATTCAGTAGTTAAGCGATACCATAGTGATCTGAACATATTTGTCGCATTCCTATACCTTATCAGTTCATTGGTAGAACACGGTGTTTTGAAATATTAGAATGTTTAATCTGCCGACAAAAATATGAGGTGTGCACGATATATAACAGACAATAATTTTTAAAAAAAATCGCAGCTCGCCAAAGGCTCAATGTAAAGATTTTTTTTTTACTCGTTTCATGGAGTCACATATTAAATGGATCGTATACAACTTATTATTTATCACAAAATTGCTGTGCTGTACAATGCATATATGTGTTATGTTTTAGCATAATGTCTAATGTAAAACAGCCTATTGTGATGTCACAATTAGATAATGAAATGACGTCCAAATTCACATTTTATGTTGTGACGTCACAATGGAGACCACTGATATGGCAAGGAAACGACGTCGATCTGATATGGGAAAGTTAGTTTTCTGCTGTATTAGTGAAAATTATTGATCATATGATAAAAAGGACCTGGCTGTGGTTTCCATTTCATATGTAAAACTTTGCTTGTCAAAGTCTCTCATATGTCATACATTATTTGACAAATCACATTTAATATGAAAATCAAGAATGATCCTGTCTCTTTGTATTTTTAACACATGTAATGTATCAAATTATGACGTGAGCAGATACTGATGAAATGGCGCCACTTACTCGCTGATAGCAATATAAAGTCACAGTGAAGTCCATAGATAACATACAACACTATAACATAGAGAAGCCAAAATTCCTCCAAAAATGATATAGATAGAACATCTGTAAAGATTGTAAATAACGAATAAAAATAAAACTTTCTCTTTTCATTAAACTTGTTTGAAATAAAATCATATTGGATTCAATATCCATAATTTTCTTAAAATCTTGTACAACTACTTCCCCTTCTTTGCAAGTAAACTTTTGATAACACAAAAACTGTTCCTTAGATGTTTATGCATGTAAATAAAAAAGAAATACTGCTGTGATTCCTTAAAATGAAGGGATATACATACCTAGATAAACCTTTGAGTGTGGGTAACAAGACAATGTTTGAGTAGCACAAGAAAACAGTACACTATGTCTGTCGTAATTGGAACTATGGCCGTACCAGTGCCTCATATCGAGATATCACTGTCGTGATGGTTTATTATTTGGTATATCGATTCCTGATTTGTAACACTAATACATATCATTGTTAATTCAAATATCTATGATTGTATAAACACTTACATAGTCAATGTTGGTCGTTATTTTGTTATTATCAATGCATCGCTCAAGATATCCTCAAATGACGGACAAACTCGTAACGCACGGTTTCAAATGTTGAATGTTGGTGAGAATTGAAATCGTCCCAGTGATCTCATTTAGAAATATTATATTTCTTTGGTCATTAGTTTGCCTGTTGGTTTCGTTGTTGTATACCTTGTTCTCGTTTGAGAACGTGCTATTTCTTGCTTTCGTTGACCAGGAATTACACAGCGACTGTCGTCGATGAAGCAGAAGACGCCTGCTCTTCGGGAACACCTGGTCTGATTTTCCTTGTATATTTTTTACAGTATCTCCGTGTTAAGCACTTTTGTTCATATTTGCCCTAGTTTGATAACATTGGCATGTTGGTATTTTCTTATTATTTTTGATAATTCTATTTTTAAAGATTTTTTTTTCTGTTTAAGAGTTGCAAGTAATGTTTTTCATTGATATGTAATTGGTTTTAGTTAATATCAAATTACAAACTTTCATCATACGTTTTCGGGTTTTTCAGAAAATTAAATGGTTGTTTGCATTTAGCTGAAAAACACACTTACTTTCCTTTGAATGTAAAAATGAGCATGCCTCTTGTTTAATGTGCCATTCATATCAATGAGAAAAAACAACATCCTAACAAATAACTGAGCTCGTAGCTATAGTTTTATTTCCGGTATGCATGCTGTACTCTTTCTCGGTCTTGATTTGAAGTCGATTGCAATAAACGGATGTGTGTATAATGAAGTCCAGCTGAAGCGGAAAGGTACATTTTAGCTCCGCCCCCAGATTTAGTGAGGTACTGGAACTGCCTGTATTTTCGTAATTGGCATTGGCCTGCTGTAGTGTTTGGAATGAAACAACCGTCGATCCAACCAAAAACATGTTTTATCGTTGATATTACCCTGTTTCCTCAATCCGGACCGACTGTGTTCTGTAACCCTGCAGGAAGTTAAATGTGTCGCAGTTGGTTAGTCTGGAGAGATAAACGTGTATTGACTACTTAATCAGTTTACAGGTAAATATATACTAAACACCACATATACAGGTTGCTTTTGATTCCGAGTGTGTGTATTGTGTATGGATTTCTAATGTCTGATTGTGTATCTTTTTGGATGATGTATTGAGTTACGGCGAAACCAGATACTACAACAAGCCCAGTAGCCGTCAGGTAAACCATCCAAACTGTCATTGTTGATGCTCTAATTTTTGACCTCAAAACATACGTCTTTAAGTTTAAGGCTGTTATAAAACATACATTTCAAGTGACGATTTCCACATGTGATGCTATCGATGCGGCCATAAAAATGATAAAAATGTATGAGAAAGGTGAATTCAGACGTAAATCATTAAAACTACCAACCTACATTTAAAAGCCCTACAAGCAAAGTTAGAATTTGGTTAATCATATACAAATACATTTGATATATCAAAATTATCATGAAAGTATACCCACTAATCTCGACATTTACAATTTAAAGGATACCTATATAAAATTTTATATACTTAGACGCTGTACTTACTCAAGCGGTGAGATATTTTCACTTTCTGAACTTGATGGATGGACGAACATCAATAAATGTTTACTTCTTTTCTCTGACAAATCTTGTCCGAAGTAAAGTTATCTGCTTAAAATGACGCTTATCCAGTATAGTCAAAATATAATAGTTATGTCTGAGGGAGTAAGACTTCATTTAAGTGACACTGAATGTACCCAGTGTCAATTTTGAGGCGGAAATGATAGCATGCATAAATGGATGAAAGCACTAAGTATGTTTTAGCTTTAGCTGCGTCACGTTGTCATTTCTGTGTTGATTTTTATATTGACAAATATCAAATAAACATATTTTCACAGTTAAAATTTTACATTACGTTGTTCGACCGACTACATTTCTAACACAATTAATGATGAGATTACTTTAATTGAAGTCAATAATTGTACAATTGAAACTATTGTTATAATGAGAATGAAAAAAAATATTTTACACATTCAGTAACTTTGTGAAGTATTAGTTGTGGTTGATTATAACTTACCTTGTGTCTGTGTTGACGTTCCATTTATTTGATTTTTATTTATAGTACAACTTTGACCAGGTGTTCCGGAAGGGTCCACTGCTTCATTAACAGCAAATTCTCTTCTAGTAATGATTGCATAATAGTCGATCATTTCATTGCAATAGGAAGTGCGAAAATCGTCCCTACATTCCCAACCTATGGTGTTTACATGTCGCAATATATTTGATATTCAAGGGCCTGTTTCCTTTATCATGATTTTCGTGCAAATCGTCAACTGACGGACAAACGCGTAACACAGGGTTTCAAAAGATGCAGGTTGTCGAAAAAAAAATGAATGAATTCAAACGTGGCACACGTCTCCTACATGTTAAGTGTGATTGCAACGGGAAGTTCTAATCGGGCACTACACATGAATAGACCTCACTTCGTTTATTCGTGAATGTTGATCATTTATATGGTTACATTATATAAAACCTATTTACTCTTGATATATATAAATATGTACTTAAGGGATAAAGAAAGGCAGGATGATATTATATGCAATATCTTGCGAACGCGTTGTTCAAAACCAATGCGAATATATCAAGAAACTCTTGGTTACCGAATGTTACATTATGGTACTGCGTGACAATGTATTCCGAGGAATGCACGAAACGGGACAATCTTGTGCACGGCAGTGTTGCAACATTGAGGTACACTGCTCGTAATGCTATTAGTTAGTCTTCATAGAAACACATCATTTTTCGATTAATTTCTCATGGCATTAAACAATGACACGGCTGACAGAAGTTCAGAAGGGTTAGGCCATTGCGGTGATTATGCAAGGTCAAATGCAAATACAGGTTGCCATATTTGCACAATAGAATGTCTTGTTAGACGTCTAAGGGAAACTGGGCGAGTTGCTGACAATCACGCGTGACATCATAACAGGTTTATACGTCTCACGGACTTGCGCAATCGGCACCTTACTGCCACTGAATCTGCCCTTAATAACATAGGTACTCATAACCGTGCTATTCAGCAAAACTGTAAGGAAACGATTGCGAAAAGTTGGTCTGTTGGCACGTCACCCGGTTGTAGGTCTGCCCCTTACCGCTGCTCGTCGCCAAGGTTGTATGACTTGGATGGCGGCACATGCCCCATAATATCCCCATTGAGGCAGCGGAGGCGGGTCTTGTTTACTGATGAGTCCCGTTTCGACTCCTTTCGAGGAGACGGTCGACGTCATGTATACCGATGTCGTGGAGAACGTTTTGCCAACTGCTGCGTAGCAGAGACGGATATGTTTGGGGGTGGATCGGTTATAGCGTGAAGAGGAATCTCACATGGAGTTAAATAACCACAACCTATGGTAGCGGGTAACCGCTAGGTATAGAAGTGAGACCCCATGTTGTCCCATTATTGCAAAAAAAAAAAAAAAAAAAAACCTCATATTCCAGCAGGATAATGTTCGACCCAATGTAGCAAGGATCTGTCTCCCCTGTTACTGTTACTCAGGGCCAATTGAGAGAAGCCTTTTTGGAAGAATAGGCCAACATCCCAATGAGGAGGATAAACTCACTCATGAACTCCATGCCTAGGATAATTAGGGTTATGGAGAGAGCGAATGAGGGACATACACGGTATTGACTAGTCAGCTCCCACAATCAGTCCATTCCGATTTACAGAGTTCTCTTTCAATTCCCCTCATTTACTCCTAAATCACTTACTAGATACCAGATACAAATCGTTGATTTTGCAGTTTGTTCTGTAGGGATTAATTTTTATTCTTACTTCAAAATATTCAACATTATACTCGACGTCTTGCTTAGTATAATCTTCAAAATTTACCCTGCGTTTCTTTATTCCTTGAATGCATATTTGGTAGTTACGACGACGCTGTGATATACAATATATTATTATTAACAATATTCAGAGACGCAAGGTTCCTAAAATCTGAAGATTGCGATAGAGAAACAGAAACGCAAAAAAATATTGACATGTTAACAGAATAAATCTTAATTAAAACTTATATGAAATAGAAAGAAATATATATATATATATATATATATATATATATATATATATATTTGTTTATATTACAAAAGAACATCAGATATGAATGTTCTGAAGTTGTATGAATTCATATAAAATGGTCCTTATCAAACTGCTCCAATATAATATAGGATAGCAAATTATGTAAACAATTCTTTAAAGTTTGACTTGAAGATATCCTTAATTCTGAACAGTACCAAGATGGCCAGTTCATTGTCAGGGCCAGAAAATATAATACGTTAGAACTCTTCTCTCTGGAGATAAGACATGGAGGTTGTGGATTTCTTCTCAGCACAATAAGTTAAAATTGATGAAAACCAATGGAAATTCTTGTAATGTACACACAAAAAGGAACAAAACAGATTAATTATCTTAATTCAAACTTAATTCAAAGAGGGTAAAATATAAACCAATAGTTACACGGGAACTCTTAAAACGGGACAAAGGAGAATAATATCGGACGACTTCTAATATGATAATGTGTGTGAATTTGTATTTACGCGAAGGTTTTTTTATCTTGTCACGCGTCTTCCTCATATACATTGATGTTATAACAGTAGAATAGCTAATGCGCTAGCACCCTTTTTACAGAAGGTCTCCTAGCTTCTATTTTCACGTGTTCGTTAGAAAGCGCAATGATTTTACATCCATTTACTTTATGTGACTGCGCAATGTATTTCTGGAATTCACAACACGGTAAGTTCTCGTCTATGTGAGTATAGAGAAAGGCTAGATATAATACATTTGGATGATCTATGATATACGTTTTGGATTGGTATTTAGACCTATTTAGACAAGCAATAATCACATACAGATAAAACCGGTATAATTTAACTTAAGGTGCTCATTAGACAAAAAGTTTAGGAAGAAAACTCAGCCGATGTACTAGACCTTAGAATTTTATTTATTCTGTCTTTCAAAAAAAAAAAAATCTCGTCTTTAGACGATTCAATAATTACAAGACCACAGACATGTCAAACACGTTTCGAACATGGCATTAAATTATTAAGATTGTCTTTGAAATGAATATGCGTGGTTTCACGAGAATACCAGAAAAGGTGTCAACGCTTTGACGTAAACTAACCGCCATTTGCATAGCAATGCCAGGTTGAAGCAGAAGACGCTTTCTGATTACTAATACTGAAGGGCATTGATTTAAACACTGTTGTATGTTAGTAACTACTATGTTAACATTGTGGTATATCTTATCTTGAAAGTAGAAAATCGTGCATGTTAGTGCTCTGTTACATTCTTTCCTTGTGTTTTTACACTATAGTCGGCGTGTTAGTTCGCTAAATGATGTGTTGTGTTGCTTGTTTGACGTTTCGGAATATTTCCCCCTACTTTCGTGACGCGTTATCGTGTGCCTTGAGGTTGAAATATATTTTCATTTAAATTTTACCTAAATAAGTTTACACTGTGGCATAAATATGTTAAACTTGTTTACTCACGCAATGATATGTATATTCAAGAATATATTTTATGTAAGAATCAGTATGTTGGTATGTATACGGGTCAACATTCTTTGGTATTCGTCTGTCGATGGTGGTGGGTATAGTGTGTGTTGGTATAGTGGTATGTCGTGTTCTATGCTGTTCTGACGTTATGATATACTTAATGCCTTTGATTGCATTGGTGTCACATATTTTCTTTTTGTAAGCTGTAACGCCGAGATGAATTTGTCCTATGCTTATTATATGCACTATATCCCATTTATTTTTCTTCAGAAATAAATATGGATACAGATTTCAGACAGAACAGTTTGGACGAAGGAGTCCAAACGGATATTTCAATGAAAGACCTCTACTTTAAAGACAGAATAGAATCACCCATGAATGTCCAACCCGACGCAGAAATGCCTTCGATATCGGGAATAGCATACATTGAGATGCAACCAACAGAAAATGATAAAGAAGAAACAAAGAAAGTTTTCTTTGTTGACAAAGTATTTCCCTTGATCCTGAATACTGCTTTGGAACATAAAAAGATATTACAACAGATATTATTCAGCCTTTTACTGTTGGTGTATCTAGCGTATGTTGTATACTCTCTGTTGTTCCGGTTCGGAGACGAGGGTTCCTGGAGACTTCTGATTTGTACAATATTACTACTGATGTACCTCGGCTGGAGGATTATCAAATCACTGTCTGTGTACCGATCATTTAGAAAAATTCTTGGAACGAAGAATCCTCCCAATGTGGTTACAGTAAAGAAGATTATAAGATGGCGAGTATTAGTATATCATCAAGGTGCATTTTTCCTTTTCTTATTTTTTTCATCAAGGTGCATTTTTTTTCTTTTCTTTTTCCCTTTCTTTAATGATAAAACGTGAATTTTTGACAAAGGAAATGAGTCCTTAAAAAATGTTTTTAACTTATTGTAGACATTTTTATTTTTAATGCCTAATTAAGCAGAGGGCAAGTGTGGATTCGCAAAGTTTCAACAGGGAAGTTCTCTTCTTATGGTATAATCAGTAACGATGAAATGACCTTTAGATAATTTCGTGTTACATATGGACTTCATGAAGTTTAATATTACATACATACTACAGTGTGGACAATTGAATTGAAGTTTCTCTTATATATAATGGAAAGACTGTTTTTGGTTCAAATTTTTAAGATTTTAACCCCCTGAATCAAAACGATTTTTTCTCGCGAATGTCATGTCATGGCCTGTATAGTTATCCCCTATTTGAGAGTATCAATTTTCCGCAGTTTAAGGTCATCATCGAAAAAAGCTTAACTCCTCGAAAAGATTCTTTACAGTGTCATTGTGTGATTTTATGTTTTTTTATTTTCTATCTATCCATGTCAAATTTACTGTTAACATATTTTATTTTGTCAAGGATGCTGTACTTTGTGGTACTTACTCTCATAGCAACATACATAGGACTCACGGTTGTACCAACTAATCCACGAAACCTCATCTCTCTCGGCGGAATCTTCGTCCTTGTCTTCATCCTACTCCTCGTGTCCAACAATAAGAAGAAGGTCAGTGAATAGATTACATGTGTTTTATTGTAGTTTTCCTGGTACATGTTTATTATAATGACAATAAATTTTATACATTTTATCGTTTACTACAAATTGACATAACAAGCGGAAGTTATATTTGCTCAACATTGTTCACATTTTAATGTCATGTGTAGAGCAGATTACACAAGATATCATATTAACAAAGAACAAATTATAGGAGACTGAGAACTGTTCCTTGCATGATTGTATTTGCCTTTTAGTACAAACGTATGTTGCAGAAGAAAATACCAAAAACATATTGATTTACATGTGTGTCTGTCATAGCAAATCAAAATGTTGTTATTACAGATTAATTGGCACACTGTATTCTGGGGTCTTTCCCTCCAGTTCGGTTTCGCCCTGGTCGTCCTGCGGACAGAGTGGGGTCGTAGTGCTGTGCGCTGGGTAGCAGACAGATTATGGGAATTCGTTGAATTCTCCGACAAGGGATCGAGTTTCCTGTTTAGCGAAAATTACAAAACGTTTAAGGTCATATTCAGGGTCAGTTGAAAGTTAGCAGGTGTTATTGGTTTGAAATACATGTATATGTCTTTGTGGTTTATAAATATAGTTATCAGTTCACAATTCTACAATAGAAATATTGTAAATTGTCCAGATACATGTACAAATTAATCTCAGCGTATTAAGGAAAATATTTAATGAGAAATGAATCAAGTCATATCAAACCCTCTCGCTGGCCCGAATAGAA
Source organism: Ylistrum balloti (assembly GCF_031769215.1). NCBI lineage: Eukaryota > Metazoa > Mollusca > Bivalvia > Pectinida > Pectinidae > Ylistrum > Ylistrum balloti. The sequence continues at coordinate 712,664 of NW_026781932.1, read as the reverse complement.
ACGTTCGAGGCTTATCAATTACCTTCCAGCGTCGACCGGACAAAAAGGTGAAACGAATGTTTCTGAGCCTAAATAAAAACCAAACAATGTACAATAAATAATATATTGATAACTTGATGTTTCATTATAGGTTGTACCTTCTGCGATCGTGTTCTGTGCCGCCATGTCTGTTTTGTCCTATCTCGGCATCTTGGATTTTATCGTCTCAAACATTGGCGGTTTCCTTGGTTACTGCCTACAAACCAATCCTGTAGAATCAATCAACGCTGCCACGAATATATTTCTGAGCGGTGTAGGTATAATAATTTGCGCTAAACAATACAATCAGATATATGGCAGTTTTCAAGTATAACAGTTTCTCTATGAAGGGTTAATCGACATTTCCCACATGTTTCCCCGCGAAACCTCATTTTAAGATCCGAGGTGCATGGTTTCGACGCTCCATACACCTGAGTTAAAGGTATCATGTATGTTGTTTAGTTAGGTACCACAAGCAAATATAAGGAGGGCCTACCTCAAAATGACAGTAGCTGTTCAAGGGCGATTAACTCAAACAGATAACCTTCTCCCATACGGTCCTGTATTCTTCTACAATCTCTATAATGCACGTATAATACTTGTGTATAGAGTATCTACTCTTATATGTGTCAGTATGCCATTGGCATTTATAAAAGTCTAACGAAAGTGATTGTTAATTGTATAATTTAACCGAATACCAGATTCACGAAAATAAACAGCTGCTTTGAAAATGATATATGTATTCTATTAACTGCATTCAGTTCATCATAGTATTTTGATATGTCACTTAAAAAATAATTTTACCATCATTATTTTCATTTGAAACAAGATGACCAAGAGTAAGTAGTAAGGAATATTATAGATGTAACTTTAACTACATCTAGGAAATCAAAGAGAGCATTGCACCCCTTTGTGTTGGGATATCACAAATGGGGGAAACGGAATGATTCGTTGTCCCTATATACATATCTGAATATCTTAAATGATATTTCTAAACATATTCGTGCTAATACAATGATTGTAAATATCGGGGATTCTTTGGTTGTGTTCATAACGATTTTTGCGAATTGGAGTTTCAAAAGATGAAAATAAAAAAAAAAGATATTTGTAGTAGACAATGATTTTCATATTATGCGTTTGAGAATTTTACGTGTAAACTGCATTTATCATTTCATCTATATAAGTTTATTCATAAAATAACAAATAAAAAACAAAAAAACAAAACGAAAAACAAAAACAAAAAACTATCCGTTGTTACAGGCAACTATTTTTGCATGTCTTTTATCATATTTGTTGTAGACAGAGTCTCTAGTGTTCGTCAAAGATTATATAGACACGTTATCGACGTCTCATATTTTCTGTATTTACACAAACGGAGTGTCGTCGATATTCGGAGTCCCTCTAATAGTGTTCACAAACTTTGGAGTAAGTACAAAGGACATATTTGGAATTTTTACAATGCACTTGATGAACAGCTGATATTGTATATTGTTTCAGTTGAAAATGAAAAAAAAAATATGTGACAGATTTCATGAAAAGGAAACCAATTGAGGATATTTTTATTTCATGATTGATAATTCAAGCAGATATTGTATAAAGCAAACATTTCTGTCAAGCTTGTTCCAGCCGTTCAAATTTATGATCTTTAGTAATACATCACAATGCAATCTGTAAGTTTATGGCGCCATATTATTATCTAGATATGACGTAACAAAAAGTTATATCAGGATCAGTAATATGCAAAAAAATATCACATGGATATATTTATGAAATAATAAGCTTATCATGTGATAAATCGTAATATGAAAACCATTCATACATGACATGAGGGCCAAGGTAACCAAATAGTATAGCTCGCAAAAAGTGCAACAAAAGCAACATATTCGTTCATTGTAAGATGACCTAGCGCACGTCAATGACATAAGTGACATGGAATCTGCTTTCAACAGGCCAGTAACACTCTTTAATAATGTTTTCGGATTTTCCATTGGATTATAAAATGTTAATTTTGCAATTGTTGCAATTCACTCATGTGTCTTTTTGTTCAATCTTTAAACACAATATGTCTGGTTCTCCTACATTTTCCAGATACCAATCGAATACCTTTTCACGGCTTCTATCATGTCAGCACCAGCATCCCTAGTTGTATCTAAGATGATGTATCCATCTGACGAGAACAAAGACGATGATGACGATAAAAGTGTGATTATTGGAACACAGAAGTAAGTCAGCGTCTACATCTTAGGTACTGTATAAACGATTATCTAAAACCATGGAAACAAGTCGGTAACTACCATTAATCACACTAATCTGTTGTTAGAGAGTTCAGAGCTAGTCACCAGAATATGCATATATATTTTACATTTTGGAACTATTCCTTGTTAAGCTAGCACAGAATATAAACTTTCACATGATTTTATTTCTTGTTGCTTTTTATTTGCTTATAAATACAATTTCAATAATCAATTATATTTGTTTGCAAGGAAAAACATCACGAGAATTACTAATGTAATTGTATTTGTCAACAGATTCAACAACATTTTTCTAGCATATTTATTTGTCGCATCAATCGTTAAGCCCACTACGTTTTAAAAGTATAGTACACTGACCGTTGTCCACCAGATCAATAGTGCAAGTATTACATATGACGACACATGAAAATATGCAATTTATTACTCAAATTAATGGTTATTTCAGTAGACCGAAGAGTTTGGTGGAAGCCCTGTCAACAGGGGGATTACAAGGCCTACAGCTTGTAAAGAAGGTCCTCATTAATCTTCTTATCTACATATCCCTTTTCGCCTTCGTCAATGAAACGATCACATGGTTTGGGAATAGAGCGGGAGTGGAGGAACTCACACTTGGGGTGAGCGTATAAGTGGGTACCATCGCTGAAGTTCTCATAAATATTCATTATGTAATAAATTTGCATATCTGATACTTAAATTATACCTATGTTCAGTATAACATTGATATATATATATATATATATAAGATAGAAATACAAGAAACATATTATTGCAAACTATGATTTAACCGATCGTTACACAGAGTTGTCGTTGCTTACACTCACTTACAAAAGTCAAGTGAGTGAAGGACTGACAACTCTGTTTATAGTGATGGTAAGATAAATATTTCATCGCGTCACAATTTGCGAAACATCTTCTAGAAATTCTCCCCGTTTTTTGTATCCAACATCCTTCAACCTTATCGCATGTGCTTACCTAATTGTATTTCAGAAAATGTGTTCTTATTGCTTTTGGCCGCTAGCCTTCATCATGGGAGTCGATTCTGTAGATTGTCTCAAAGTTGCGGAATTGATGGGCGTGCGCATCTTTGCAACGCTCTTCCTGAGTTACATACAATTGGCAAAATATTTTTCCAACAAAGAACAATACAACGAATACCTAGCATTATACAACTACACAGTACTGACGTCAAGTGGCGATATCTTCCTGCCGAACTGGAACACAACGTTAGAAAATGGAGTTTTGACAGTAAGGAAACTTCACTTACTTTCTCTTATTTTCAGAAAAAGGTCTTTTCAAAATTCGTAGACATGTAGTTTTAACAAAAATGATACAGGTTTACCGTAAATCACATGGTCACAATTCAAAATATGCATAAATATTTGACATTCTTTTGAAATACTAGTGCAGAACATCATGAAATTGATCAAACTGCGACAAGTTTTAGCATATTAATCGAATGTTGCGGTGACAAAAGGCAAAATATGAACTAAAGGAAAATGAAAACGGGACTCTTGAAACAGAGAAGGAGAATAGAATCGTGCGTTCCGTAAGAGAAAGCGTCTTCTGCTTCATCGACGACATTAGCAATGAAAATGTTGGCCGATTCAAGTAATGTCGCGTTCTCAAATGAGAGCAAGTAATTGAATCAAAAGCATACTCACGAGTATCAAACACGTCCGGCTTCCCATCGCACAAAGAAATAGATAATTTTTCAAAGAGAGCATTGTGATGACTGTAAAACGTCCCCCATAATCTTTAATCAACCTGCCTCTCTCGGAACGAGTTTGCCTGTAAGTTGCCGACATTTTGCACGAAAAATCGTGATATCGGAAGTAAACCTTAGAATATTTGATCAGCAGCGATGTGTTGGGAATGCAGGTATGTTTCTTTCTAGAAGTGGAAAATTCACAATTACAAAATTAAAATCATCACGCTTATCATTCAGCTTGGTGGAAAACTGCCCGTGTTGGTTTCGTTGCAGGAAACGATTGCGGTAAGCAGCTGATGAAGAAACCACTAATGAAGAAGGGTGAAACAGTTGCTTGTTGCAGTTTGAGGGAACATTTAGCTTTACTGTATCTAATTATTACTTTATCTTGTGTGTGGTTATATGATATGGTTTGCTATTTCAAGACCGATATCAAAGTCAGTTCTGTGTTTTGAGATCAGGAGACAGGCACAGTATAAAAATACATGTTGGTGATAATTTTCATCAAAGAATCTGTCTATCTAATGCCCACATCCGCTTCAGTGCTACAATAAATCGCGTAAAAAAGTACTTTCTCCTCATTCTTGACCAATGTGTGCCATGGCGCGTCAGTAGAAACAAATAGACACCATACTGTTTCTGAGCAATATATAAGCTTATCCAGTGTTACAAAGTCAATCACATAATGTTAATGAGTAGTCACAAAAGGAAAGCGTCGCTGAGATCATACAATAAACTCCAGTTTCTCATTCACTCCCATTTAAACTGAAACCGGTTTCAACTGGTATTCCGAGGTTGCGTAACTACCGGATACATGTTATATGGATGGTACTTGCTCATAAGTGACACATCCCAGAAATTGCAAGCAATGTTTTCCGGGTTACAAGATATATTACTGTGCATTATTTATTAACCGTTTTAATATAGCTGTTGTCGTTTAACAATAATTCTAATATCAAGGAATGGTAACGTGACCTATAATTTCTGATCATCTGCTACTTTCAGGACCGCTCAGAGTTGATCGCTACCTATGCCTTGTGTGGGTTCGCCAGTATTCCCTCTGTTGTGATGTCACTCGCCTCTTTTGCTGCTCTTGCCCCTGGGCGACAAAGTGAGCTATCTACCATGGCGATCAGAGGATTATTAGCTGGGACCTTGGCTAGTTACCTTACCGGATGTGTTACTGGTAGGTTTCAATTTAACTTACTCCTACTGTCTTCAAAGATTGATGAACCTGTTAAACATGAAATATAAATGTATTTTACAAAATAACGTTACATGCTTTAAGAACTCTGTGATATGCTTTTGTAAGCGTTTGTGTAAGCTACTTGTGCTAGTGTGCGGTCCATGCGATAGAGCGGAACTGAAAGCGACATTAAGTGCTATAATTTTAAAGCGCACGAAGGTCCCCAGCAGAACACCCTATCCGGTCACATTGTACTATTCATTCGTGACACTAACACAAAGCTGGGTTTTATGCGGAAAGGAGTAACTACCCCTTATATATCTTATCAAGAGGACTGGACCCAATGCTTCCTCAGAAGGATCACCGCTCAATTAAAGTAAAAATGTGAGGCAGTAAGGGTGTCATTCTAACCCCTTACGAATCAGGCCATATAGAGAAGATACCGTATCTCATTGCGTCCAAGCGGAATATAATCCTTAAGTGCAAAACCCACGTTATAATCACGTTGATATATTTAGTTTATCAAATTAGTGTTAAATGGTTAGGACGGATCATAGCTTTATCTAATGCAAATTACTTCAGGATTTAAAACTACGTATTTAACTCTAAAACATACTTTAAAAATTTCTTCACACAATTTTTACATGTATTTCGTTGTGTGATAAACTGACATATATCAAGCTTTCACTTTGCATTTGGTATTTCAGGATTACTGTTTGTCTGAGGGACGCTGCATATGATCCAGATCTTAGCAGTAGAGTATGCTGTACTGCAGCACAAATATAAACGACGTCTTTAGAAACAAATTTAGCAATTAATGCCCTTGGAAGTTTTGTTGAGAATTTAAGCCAAGCTCACTATCCCCACAACGTCTTAGCCTGCCGATAGCTATCGGTGTTAATAGTTTTCATTCCCTTAAGGGTTAAAAGGAAGATCCCAACCCGAGAGGAAAGATTATTAAATTGTCAAACACGAGTCTTGTTGAGCGTTTGATAGCTAAATGATAATTGAGATCTCCGTATCTCACCCTAAAGGGAGTGAATGGTTATTTTTCTCTTACCTTGTTTTCCTTGTCCGAATGAAGATAAAATGTATTGTGTATAAACAAAAAACACGTAGGAAAAGTGACGAGACCCGCCCCTCAGATACTTCAGGCATTGTGATTTAATCTTGCACAACATACAATTCTAGTGAACGTGCCAATGAAACGTCAAATAAAATTATACTCTTGATATTAGATATAGACGTATTTTTAATAAAACAAATTGTTTATTAAGATGAGTTTCAATCTTGCTGTATCACAGAAGTTTCATTTGTCAGTTTAACAAAAGGTTTCAGTAGCTGGGGTATGTATCTGGCCTCATAAATGAGAACTACTTCCGGGTCACATCAGTGACGTCACTTAAATTGTTTTCAGAGTGCGTAAAGAGCATGTGTAGATTGATGATTAATTAAGCATACACGAGGCTTTTTTTTTTTTTTTTTGAGGGTTTAGATCACTCTATCTCACCAACAAAGGATGGATGATTTATTTTAACCACCCTGCTGGCTTTAATTGTTACTCCTATATGTATTCGGTGTCCAAATGCTGCGCTCCGTAGACGTAGTTAAATTGTTGACGTGATGTCAGTGAACTGCTACTGTGACGCCATACCATTGCACTGACAGGAGCCTCCACCCGCCTCAACCCTAGAGTATGACAATGAAATCTCGCACCGTAAAAAAATTGATTTACCAGTCTAGGTCTAAGAGAAAATGATATCAAACATTTCACAGCGCATGGCACGTTACATATAAGGGGAATGACGTTTGACTAGCTGAAATCCAATATCAGCAAAGCTAGATGATTCGGTAGAGGTGTTTTTATGGAGCTCAAATGCAAAGATGCCATGGAATAAAAAAATATTTCCAAATTCATCAAGGGTTTCTTTCATTATTGAAATGAGGACTTAATTTTTCGACTTACAAATTGAATCTTCTGGAATTAATTTATAATTGAAGAAAATATTAGCTTTGAGGATGAAATCAACGTAACACGCTAATGGTTGACCTTTTCTACCGGAAAGAGTAAAAACACACTATCGACAACCAAATGAATAACACATATGTAACATAATATTTAATGTAACACAGTGGGTCATAATAGTTCATGTCGTAGGAATTGAGGCTTGCGACTTACAAGGTACATAGATGACTGACTCCCAATCCACACATTTATACATGTTTAGCCTATTTGATATATTCTTGCCGATAAAAAATAATGCTAAATTGCATGAAAGGATAAATATCATTTCAGATTCCCCAATCTATGTAAATCTACGATTACAGTAATTGGCTGACCAGGGACACCAGGCCCCACTTGTTTAAAACATCTCAACTTGAGATTTCCTCAAGTCGATGGTATAAAATTTTCAACAAGTCATCGGTTAGGATGTCCTGAAATTCCTTGAGGAATTTTCATACAAGATATTTTCAAGTAGATATTAGGCTTAAGTGAGAGTTTTAGGGGGCACGGACAACTCTACGGTCACGTGCAAAATGAAGGCGCGCAATGTAAAGTTAATAACTCGTGTAGTATGCACAGTTTCTGTTAATACCTGCGTGTTACACCTGGCTACATATATGTATATATACATTTATACCTACCTTGTGGTTCGGCTTGAGGACATATCTTATCATCATTCCATTGCTGAAAATATTCCTTATGTAAATAGCATTCAACTGGAAAATGGTGATGACACCGAGATATTGTAGATAAGCTTTCTCGGGACACCTAGTTCGGCCGCTTCGAGTGAAAATTATTTAAACTTTTTGTTTAAAGAAATAGTGATGTCTAAACTTGATTCGTATCAGCAACACATCAAGATGAAACATGGTTTAGACACTAAACAGGATGTTTCATAAAATTTATTCATGAAATCAAGTGCTAACGAAAATGTATATTTTGTAAAACCACGAAATTAGAGCCCCCAGGAAAAGATATGATTTCGCGGTGTACACTACGATGCAGGTAAAGAAAATAAAAAACAGTTCTTAAGTAAACGTCGCTGACACTCCAATAACTTTATCAAGATCTGACATAACCTTTGAACTTCACTTAGATGTTAACATCGATGTAACACCAGTTACCGTTTCGAGAAAAATTAAATTCTAAACACACTCCGCTTATGTCTTACCATTATTTATAACAATCTTTGTTTAAAACCGACTATCTGCTACAGAACTTTGGAACAGCAGCGAGTTCTATTTAACATATGTTTTGTCCCGGAAGCGGTAGATGGCGCCATTTTGGCGTCATTGACAATGCCAACAAGAAAAAGATTGTTCTAATAACAAATGATTAATGGATTACAGAATGTTTTCATTTACCTTTCGCATACAGGTATATCGTGTAACATTACAGTAACATAATTAACATGCCTTTTCATATTTAAAACCAGATTTATAAAGTATTTCTAAATGTCGCGCATTAATAAAAAAAATTAAAGAAGTGATATGACCGAGTACTTGATTGTCATGCGTAATATCGTTGAATGGAAACATTTGATTTGATTGGCTTCATACAGAGACTATATAGTGTAAGTGTAAATACAGATGTTGCATCACTTGTGTTTGTATAGAAGGACAATAAATATAATTTAATCCCTATCGTGATAGTGCCAAAACATCGTTTTCGAAAAGAAAAATAGATTTTAATAAACGTGCGTATCAAAAACTATGACCGATTTGTCATATGATACACAACGGCGTTCACACTTGACCACTAGTATGTAGTTTTATGTAGCTTATTGGCGACCGGTATTGACGGACACGATCTAGATATGGCCGGAGGGACAAAAGCATCTCACTGACCTGTCGGGCTGGAGACAGAAGGTGTATTGAGAGGCCTTGATGTACTAAATGATTGTTATTTATAAATACATGGGGCTCAAAGAAGGGTCTCACTTTTACGAAACAAGTTCCATAAATCTTATTTTTAAAACGTATGCACAGACAGAGCTTTTCAAATCTAGCTTAAAAGAGAAAGGACCCTAATAATGGGTCTCTGCATGTGATTCCATGATTTTTTAATTATTTGTTTTCAATAGATACAAATCCCCTTTTATGCCTTTTACACACAGAAACCAACCTGTTTACTTGTTAGAGGTACAAATGCTTTAAAGTATCATGTTTAGAACGATTTCTGTCTTCAGTTAGTTCTGTAAAGAGGAACCATCGGTTGGAGTGATCAACACGTTAACTAGGTAAGTGCTGTAAAGTAAAGCCGGGATAGAGCACGACAAATAGCGATATAGCTGGTGCAGCAGTGTGATATCTTGTTTTACAGATTTCAAAAATGTCGACGTTGTGATCCAACGTTCTATCAGCGGTTTTGTTATGCTTTTGTGAGGGAACGGAGTTTTGAATAACGGCGTCCGCAACGGACATCGAAATCAACATCTAGTTATCTGCGTTATCATCTCAGATGTCGAGGTTTCAATGATCATACTATTATAAATATGAATGAAAATTTGATAAATTGAACACCGTTAGTTTTGAGATCAGTGTTCAACATATTCGCAGCCATATCAAAATAATGTTAAAATAGCAACATAAACATGCAAGCTTGGAGAAAACGTTCGTCGAAACAATACGTCATCATCTTATTTACGTGTTGCCTTACACACTCTCAGGCAAAAATAAAAAAATAATTGAATGAAAATAAAACAGCAAAATCACATTTTCTAATTACAGGCTGAAAATGGTTTCTTAATAACAGCTCTGGAAGCTCGAAAAGCATTATTGGAAGTTTTGTTTTTTTATAATAGATAAAATGCAACCGGTTTTCGACAATGATAACTCGTGACGTGTGTTGATTATTTTTATCACCTCGTTCAAGAATTGAAAAAAGAAGATAGATTGAATGTGAGGCAAAAGGGAATAACGAAAGCTTTGTGCAAGAACTCAAAGAATAACATTACGCCCGTTTCGTTTGAATTCAAATGAAACATTCGGTGAAGTTCATTCAAAGGTTAATATAAGGAAAATTATGCTTTACCTATCCATTCTTTGTCAATACAAAATGTTCGGGATCCGTGTACATTACAATGAATCTAACAATGATAGGCACAGCTTGAAAATGCCCTGAGGTCGGATAGATAACATCCGCGTTACATCAACTACAACAAAAGACAGAACACTTTCATCACAAATGTACTGTTAGCTAGAGTATAACCAAATAACGAATCTAACACAATCTTAAATGTGATAATGTTGTTCATGTGTGCTTTGACGCTGTGGTATGTTGTCCATGTGTGTTTTGACGCCGTGGTATGTTGTCCATGTGTGTATTGACGCCGTGGTATGTTGTTCATGTATGTATTGACGCTGTGGTATGTTGTCAATGTGTGTATTGACGCCGTGGTATGCTGTCCTTGTGTGTATTGACGCTGTGGTATGTTGTCCATGTGTGTATTGACGCCGTGGTATGTTGTCCATGTGTGTATTGACGCCGTGGTATGTTGTCCATGTGTGTATTGATACTGTGGTATGTTGTCCATGTGTGTATTGACGCTGTGGTATGTTGTCCATGTGTGTATTGATGCTGTGGTATGTTGTCCATGTGTGTATTGATTCTGTGGTATGTTGTCCATGTGTGTATTGACGCCGTGGTATGTTGTCCATGTGTGTATTGACGATGTGGTATGTTGCCCATGTGTGTATTGACGATGTGGTATGTTGTCCATGTGTGTATTGACGCTGTGGTATGTTGTCCATGTGTGTATTGACGCCGTGGTATGTTGTTCATGTGTGTATTCACGCCGTGGTATGTTGTTCATGTGTGTATTGACGCTGTGGTATGTTGTTCATGTGTGTATTGACGCCGTGGTATGTTGTCCATGTGTGTATTGACGCCGTGGTATGTTGTCCATGTGTGTATTGATGCTGTGGTATGTTGTCCATGTGTGTATTGTCGATGTGGTATGTTGTCCATGTGTGTATTGACGCCGTGGTATGTTGTCCATGTGTGTATTGACGCTGTGGTATGTTGTCCATGTGTGTATTGACGATGTGGTATGTTGTCCATGTGTGTATTGACGCCGTGGTATGTTGTCCATGTGTGTATTGACGATGTGGTATGTTGTCCATGTGTGTATTGACGCCGTGGTATGTTGTCCATGTGTGTATTGACGCTGTGGTATGTTGTCCATGTGTGTATTGACGATGTGGTATGTTGTCCATGTGTGTATTGACGCCGTGGTATGTTGTCCATGTGTGTATTGACGATGTGGTATGTTGTCCATGTGTGTATTGACGCCGGGGTATGTTGTCCATGTGTGTATTGATGCTGTGGTATGTTGTCCATGTGTCTATTGATTCTGTGGTATGTTGTCCATGTGTGTTGACGTTGAAGTATGTTGTCCGTGTATATTGGCGTTGTAGTATGTTGTCCTTGTGTGTTGACGCTGTAGTGTATTGTCCGTTCGTGTTGACGTTGCAGTATGTTGTCCCTGTGTGTTGACGTTGTAGTATATTGTCCGTGTGTGTTGACGTTGTAGTATATTGTCCGTGTGTGTTGACGTTGTAGTATGTTGTCCGTGTGTTTTGACGTTGTAGTATATTGTCCGTGTGTGTTGATGTTGTAGTATATTGTCCGTGTGAGTTGACGTTGTAGTATGTTGTCCGTGTGTGTTGACGTTGTAGTATATTGTCCGTCTGTGTTGACGTTGTAGTATATTGTCCATGTGTGTATTGATTCTGTGGTATGTTGTCCATGTGTGTTGACGTTGAAGTATGTTGTCCGTGTATATTGACGTTGTAGTATGTTGTCCTTGTGTGTTGACGCTGTAGTGTATTGTCCGTTCGTGTTGACGTTGCAGTATGTTGTCCCTGTGTGTTGACGTTGTAGTATATTGTCCGTGTGTGTTGACGTTGTAGTATGTTGTCCGTGTGTGATGACGTTGTAGTATGTTGTCCTTGTGTGTTGACGTTGTAGTATATTGTCCGTGCGTGTTGACGTTGCAGTATGTTGTCCCTGTGTGTTGACGTTGTAGTATGTTGTCCCTGTGTGTTGACGTTGTAGTATATTGTCCGTGTGTGTTGACGTTGTAGTATATTGTCCGTGTGTGTTGACGTTGTAGTATGTTGTCCGTGTGTGATGACGTTGTAGTATGTTGTCCGTGTGTGTTCACGTTGTAGTATATAGTCCGTGTGTGTTGACGTTGTAGTGTATTGTCCGTGTGTGTTGACGTTGTAGTATGTTGTCCGTGTGTGATGACGTTGTAGTATGTTGTCCGTGTGTGTTCACGTTGTAGTATATAGTCCGTGTGTGTTGACGTTGTAGTGTATTGTCCGTGTGTGTTGACGTTGTAGTATATTGTCCGTGTGTGTTGACGCCGTGGAATATTGTCCGTGTGTGTTGACGTTGTAGTATATTGTCCGTCTGTGTTGACGTTGTAGTATGTTGTCCGTGTGCGTTGATGTTGTAGTATATAGTCCGTGTGTGTTGACGTTGTAGTATATTGTCCTTGTGTGTTGACGTTGTAGTATGTTGTCCCTGTGTGTTGACGTTGTAGTATATTGTCCGTGTGTGTTGACGTTGTAGTATATTGTCCGTGTGTGTTGACGTTGTAGTATATTGTCAGTGTGTGTTGACGTTGTGGTATGTTGTCCGTGTGTGTTGACGTTGTAGTATATTGTCCGTGTGTGTGGACGTTGTAGTATGTTGTCCGTGTGTGTTGACGTTGTAGCATATTGTCCGTGTGTGTTGACGTTGTAGTATATTGTCCGTGTGTGTTGATGTTGTAGTATATTGTCCGTGTGAGTTGACGTTGTAGTATATTGTCCGTGTGTGTTGACGTTGTAGTATATTGTCCGTCTGTGTTGACGTTGTAGTATATTGTCCGTGCGTGTTGACGTTGCAGTATGTTGTCCCTGTGTGTTGACGTTGTAGTATATTGTCCGTGTGTGTTGACGTTGTAGTATATTGTCCGTGTGTGTTGACGTTGTAGTATATTGTCCGTGTGTGTTGACGTTGTGGTATGTTGTCCGTGTGTGTTGACGTTGTAGTATATTGTCCGTGTGTGTTGAAGTTGTGGTATGTTGTCCGTGTGTGTTGACGTTGTAGTATATTGTCCGTGTGTGTGGACGTTGTAGTATGTTGTCCGTGTGTGTTGACGTTGTAGTATATTGTCCGTGTGTGTTGACGTTGTAGTATATTGTCAGTGTGTGTTGACGTTGTAGTATGTTGTCCGTGTGTATTGACGTTGTAGTATGTTGTCCCTGTGTGTTGACGTTGTAGTATATTGTCCGTGTGTGTTGACGTTGTAGTATATTGTCCGTGTGTGTTGACGTTGTAGTATATTGTCCATGTGTGTGTGGACGTTGTAGTATGTTGTCCGTGTGTGTTGACGTTGTAGTATATTGTCCGTGTGTGTTGACGTTGTAGTATATTGTCCGTGTGTGTTGACGTTGTAGTATGTTGTCCACGTGTGTTGACGCTCTTGTATTGTATTGTATTGTCGATGTGTGTTGGCGCTGTCGTATATTTAGTTATTATATAGTAAAGCTGTGTTTACCACCTACGTGTGTACTTTATCATGCACTATATTTTGTGCTGACTGTTGACGATATAATATATATTTGTGCTGCCTGTTGACGTTATGGTATATTTTGTGTTGCCTGTTGAGGATATGGTATATTTCGTTTCATTTTTGTAATATTGGCATATTCAACAGATAAAATGGAATTCGATCTGAATTCATCGAGACGTAGCAGCCTTGAAAATGGATCCCCGATGACGATCGTTTCAACAAATGACACTAGCCCAACGAAAAGACGGAGGTCATCTTTCTTCATTCCCACAAATGTGGAATTACCACCAATAACAGAGATAGAACTGCAACCCATACCCAAAGACGATGAGCCGGCGGAAGAGGAGAAAGTGCTGTTCATTGACAAAATATTTAATACAATCCAAGCAACTGTTATAAAGCACAAGACAATACTGAAAAAAATCGCTTCCGCCGTTTTGCTGCTGTTGTATCTGGCGTATGTCGTGTACTCCCTTAGTTTCCGGTTCGGAGACGAGGGTTCCTGGAGACTTCTGATCTGTACCATATTACTACTGATGTACGTCGGCTGGAGGATTATCACGACATTGTCTGTGTACCAGTCATTTAGAAAATCTCTTGGACCGAAGAACCCTGAAAATATTACTAAAGCAAAGAAAATAGTACGTTGGTAAGTATTTCTTACTTTTCCGTTTTCGCAAATTTTAAATACAAAATTATTTACAGGAAACACGCTGATTAAAAATATTTCGTAATATACATGTAATACCGTGTTCATTGTAATCTTAGAAATGTATGTAGAAGTCATAGCTAGATTCACATGGTCACCAACCTTAGTCTTCCTTCTATAAAATAGTAATACATGAACATATATATATATATATATCAAAAAGTAGGTATTTGACCTGTCAGGTGAAGCTTTGCCTAAGTGAATATACTAATAAAGTGTACATACAGTTTCGTCATCTTGATTGCAAGCATGATACCATTGTATAGTTCTTACTTCCACCAGGCAAAATTCGGCGATAAAAATAGACTTGAGTATGATCACGGTTTGTTCGACTGCACAGATTTTTAATTATATGATGTAGGGAACAGTACACTTACTTCAACCATGAATTATTTCAATTTGTACTCATGTTTCAATTAATTAGATGTTTCCTTTGCACATAAAATTTGGCCACATTTACAGATTTCTATTTTTAGATTAACGATGATTTGTTCCTGAACATTGAATATATTCTTAAAGTTGCAACATCTTTCAAACTATAGTATTTAAGTTGTCTTAAATCGTTTTCTTTTTAATCGATCATTATCCTTAATATGTTTGCATAGCAAAAACAATGTTTTTATTTCATTTTAAAATATTTTACATATGGCTTAATTAAACATTGTACAGCTACTTCATATAGAACATAGTGAAAATGCCTTGCAGATGAAACACCTGTGCTTTATGTTGCCTGATCATGTTTATGAAACGATAACTGGAAGTGATTCCATACCTTCACTCTAACTAGGGTGTTGTACTTTGTGGTGCTGGCGCTCATCATTATCTACATCGGACTCACGGTTATACAAACGAGTCCACGAAACCTCATCTCTCTCGGCGGGATCTTCGTCTTCATCGTCATCTTATTCCTCATGTCCAACAACAAGGCAAATGTGAGTCGAGTACTACAAAGCTTAAAACATCACACGTATCATAAAATTTTAACATTCTGACATACTTAACAGATAGATAAAAGGAAGAAATTCTATGGATCGGTTGTAAGTAAAGGTTTATATGGTTCCGTATGGTGTGTTTACCTGACTTCGAAATGATCTTTATTTAAATAATGGCACTTTTATCAAGTCATGTTCTAGTTTAATTGGGTATTTTATGGGGTATTAGAGTTTATCTTCAAAATGTGGTATCAATTATTCGAATTTTCGATGTTAATAATGTAGGTAATGATATATATAATTTTGTATATCTAATAATAACAATAAACGTATTTATTGATATCAATAATTCGAATTAGTGATATCACAAAATTATCTAATATTGTCAATAATTTGAATTATAATGTCATTAGTGATATAATTTAATAGATACATACTAAAACGGTACACAATAGTATTCCGTTTTCGAATAAGGGTCTGTATTACTGGCACGATACTTGTTCTATAGTAAATAGTAGCATGATTACTAGCTTTACACTGTCAATAATGTAACGGAAGGTGGCATTCTTGTGTCTGTCTGGTTGTGTTGTATAGTGGGACCTTCGTTTGCTAGGTAGACGTAACATTTTGTCTGTATGTCTCCTTATTATTCACTCGCTAAACCCGTTAACGATTTCGTATGACGAGGAAGTTTCGGGTGTTGATTTGATAAACAAATGGGTTTTTCTTTGCAAATTTTTGTACCGAAAATTTGTTGGAGCGTGATCGTAATCAATATTTCACAAATATTCAATAAACCTGCCCTAATATTTTGAATCTTTGTTGGTTAGGTTGATGTGGGTTCATTGCTCGAGTGTAACGTTCTTGTGATTTTCTTGTGAATCCACTGAAAACATACAAGAAGTTAAGGTAGATATGTGGATTTGTCACTAAATCAACATTGAAAACTGTACTGAAGTCTTTGGAATGGCAGAGTGTACCATCTCGAGCTACGTGCAGCGCTGTATATGGCGTTATGTTTAATCATTAGATACCAACGTTTCTTCTTGTCTTATACTGCAGGAATACATTCAAGTTGGATAGGTATATATGAACATCGAAACTTGTTATTAAGTTTACATTACATTGAGATACTGAGATATACTCTTGTTCTCAGGTCCACTAAAGTCTCACCAATGTTTGGCAGTCAGTAGAAATACCGGCAAATGTCACGCAGAATCAAAACACAAATCAACATACAACGTATCCGTTTATCTAATCATTATCAAAAGGACACTCGGCATATTGAATATAATTCGAGTTTCTAGCAGAAATGAAATATTTTACATTGTTATAGATCAAATGGCACACCGTGTTCTGGGGACTGTCACTCCAGTTTGGTTTCGCCCTGGTCATTCTCCGGACAGACTGGGGTATCGGGGCTGTACGCTGGATAACGGAGAGGTTTTCTGAATTCATTGCTTTTTCTGACAACGGCTCGGCTTTCATTTTCAGCGAAAAATACAAGGAATTTGATATCATTTTTAAGGTAAGCTATTATCTGATAGAGTAAGGTAAGATATTATCTGATAGAGAAAGGTAAGATATTATCTGATAGAGAAAGGTAAGATATTGTCTGATAGAGAAAGGTAAGATATTATCTGATAGAGTAAGGTAAGATATTATCTGATAGAGTAAGGTAAGATATTATCTGATAGAGTAAGGTAAGATATTATCTGATAGAGAAAGGTAAGATATTATCTGATAGAGAAAGGTAAGGTAGAGTAAGGTAAGATATTATCTGATAGAGAAAGGTAAGATATTATCTGATAGAGTAAGGTAAGATATTATCTGATAGAGTAAGGTAAGATATTATCTGATAGCAGTTTGCTTGTCTTTATTCGTTTACTGTGTACTACAGATATATGATAGCCAGTCAAGTCATTACTAGTTCTGCAATGAGTTCATGAGATAGGTGTACAAATTTAGATAGTTTTGAAATCGGAAAATCAATAATTGAATCAGATTTTTTTTCAATTAATTGATTGATCCCTTCTTAAATGGCAAGTCTATTTTATGTTTCCAATGAGAAATTCTTTACCAATTTTTCCTCAGATAACCGAATGCAAATCAACATTTCCCAATATCTTATCACTTTGTTTTTTTAGTCGCATCTAGACTTAAACAAAAATTAGGCTATTAGAAGGACGAAAGAGTTGCATGATGCATTCCAATCTATTATTTGGCTTTTCTGTATCTTTTTCGAAAGGATTAAAAGTTATTAGTCTTTTTTGTTTTTAGTACAGTCTTGACTATGAGAATGTGACTTAAATGACAAGATAAACATTTAAAAAGTATATACACGGCATACCTTATCTTATATCGTTTTGATTAAACAAGCTTTTGAGAAAATGAAATAATTCAGCATATATCGATCACTAATCTGGTTCTTTTACAGGCTGTTCCCTCTGTTATTGTGTTTTGTGCCGCCATAGCTGTTTTGTCCTACCTCGGCGCCCTGGCCTTCATCATTCGAAACTTCGGTGGTTTTCTTGGTTACTGTCTACAAACAAATCCTGTGGAATCAATCAACGCTGCCACGAATATATTCATGAGTGGTGTAGGTATATCCACTTATAGTACGTGGAGAGAATTTGAAATAAAAGATTAAGTGAATTTGAACAAGAATCATGTTTGATTGACCGTCAATCAAACATTTTATCGCTTAAAATCGTAAAAAGTTCCTACAGAAGAATAAATGAAGTTTGGTTTTCAATCTATAAATACACAATATGCATTTGTTCAATTAAACATTTAAACCGATGATACCATAATAAACCATGTGACATCACATACGTTCGGATTACAGTTAGTTTTTCATGTAAATCTGTTGTAGATCGAGTCCCTTATGGTCATCAATGATTACATAGACTCACTATCGACGTCCCAGATCTTTTGTATATACACTAATGGAGTGTCGTCCATTGCGGGGTCCGCTCTCGTTGTATTCGCCACGTTTGGGGTATGTCTACATAACTTTAAGTTTTCCATGCTTACACTAACGTACACAAAATATGTTATTTGATCAATGTACATTTATATCGACAAACGAATGGTAAGAAAAACATATATTGACAAAGTTCTTCTTCATATACCAATACATTTTTGTGTAGTGGTTTTGTATAGATCTTTAAGACAAATTGCTATATTTAACAATGTGCCTGAACAATACCTGTAATGTAATTGAATATTAAGGTGTTATGTTACTAAACAATGGGCGAAGACCTGCGACGCCTTTTGTTACAATTATTCATTTGAGGAATATTTTTAAAGAGAAAGAGACGGTATAAAAGTCTGTTTTATCTGCTATGTACATTCTAGGTTCCTGTGGAGTACCTACTAACAGCTTCAGTCATGTCTGCTCCAGCCGCCCTGGTAGCATCCAAAATGGTGTATCCTTCCAAAAAGAGCAAAGATGACGATAAGAAATATGTTTTTGGCAACCAGAGGTAGGTGAGAGTGGTAAAGTGAGTTCTTAATATGCACATTTGTCTGTTTATATGGCGTTGACTGAGTCGAATTTGATTTATTTCTTAATTTCAATTTTACATTTATATTTATAAGCAGTTTCTTTTATCTAAATCATAAGAATGTTTCATATCATATACATTGTCTATCGGTGTTTTCGATTACATGTTATAAGAGGCTTACTTTCTTCCTATTATCTCTCACTTACCATATTGGAAGGAATGATCTTGATGGTTCCTCACCACTCACAGAACACTTTATATCGTCCTTACAAATGTAACACTTTTAAATTGTACGCCTTATTACCTGTTACAGTGGTATTAACAGCTTCATGGAAGCCTTGTCAACAGGCGGAATGCAGGGCCTACAACTCATGATTAACGTCCTCGTCAACCTCCTCATTTACATATCCCTCTTTGCATTCGTCAACGCAGCTGTCACGTGGTTTGGGGACAGGGCAGGCGTGGAGGAACTTACTCTGGAGGTGAGCAAATCAGCCGGGCATAGTCAATTACGTAAATTTCTTGATTGATAGAAAGATTTCTATCTTTTGTATAAATATCACATTTTAAACATTCTATACATTTTAATGACAGCTGATTGTATACGTCCACCAAAACTTCTGACAGAACGTATTATGGCATAGTGTTTTACCTGTCCGGGAATCACCTCCCACGAATTTTCTCCGTTCTCTCCTAAACTCGGAAGGCTTTTGTTAAAATGCAGTTTGTTTTCGACTCTTTTAGAAGTGTTACTTCCTTTACTTTTATTTTAGTCAAAACCTTGTGAATTTCTTCCAACATTTTTAGCTACACTCTAACATTCTTCAGTTTTTAATTTATTTCTTTAAAATAATGGTATGCAATTGTGTTTTCCTGAACGCTGTTAAGCTCCAATAAATTTTGAACGAGTAATTGCCTTTAGTTATGTTCAGTTCACTCGGGTTTTGAAAAATATCATCAAAACATATCACGCTCGTGGCATTTTAACTGAAGTAGTTTGGGAAAATGATCTTCCTCATTTATCGACCGATTTCTCAATGGTCATCTTGATAAGACATTTTCGTATCTTTATTAATTCCCATAGAGTTAAGTAGTTATGTTTTGCTTGATTCAGGCTTATATTGTTCCTCTCAGCGATACTCTAGTATAAATTATATATCTTAGGTAAACATGATTTACGGTTTTAAATGTGAAATATTTTAAAGGACAGTGATATATATTTTGTCTCCTCTCAGTGTTGTTGTTGTCTCGTTGCAAGTACTTTGAAAGTCCTTGTTTAGTCTCTCATTTATTAACTATTTCGTTTCGATAACCTCTTCTTCCTGCTAACGTTCTTTTTCATAACTGTAATCCTAATGTGTTGGTAGCGAAAGATTTATGATTATGAACTTTAATGAATTTTTCATGTCAGTGATTTTTCTGCCCCCTTTTTTTCATTAATTTCGACCAATACTGGTCTTCTCGGTCGTCTCTGAGGTTAAGGGCGTATTAAAGAGTTCCAGAAAGACGAAACTGTTGTATGATACAATTCAATTCATTATTTATTATTTTATATAGTATCTACTTCTGAATATGTATTGAAATGTTCTATCCTCTTGTGAGTCTTACTATTCACCCTTGTTTGATATCTTTCCGTAGATCGATAATCAGTAATCAGTTTTCAATAATAATAAAACATTCGCTAAGGTTACTGGTTTATATTTCACCTTTAATTTAACTCCTTATTTTGGTACAATATTTATGTTTCTCTACGTCACATTAAATAATATATTTTTACTTTCAACGTCGAATTCTATCTTCGTCTTAAAGAGCAGAACTGGTCAAATATATGTTTTAATGGGTGCGAAAGTCTCGCTCTATACATTGTATTTATCTACGTTTCTGAGTAAAGTCTTTGAATATATATTTTGTTGACATTTTAAAACCTTCTTTTATATTCTAGGTCAAGCTGAGATTATTTCACATAAAGCGAAATTTAACTTTTCAGAAAATATTTTCGTATGTCCTTTGGCCACTGGCATTCATCATGGGAATCGATGCTGTGGATTGTCTGAAAGTTGCCGAAATGTTGGGTGTGCGCATGTTTGCAACCCTTGCCCTCAGCTATATACAGCTTGGGGTGTACTTCGATAATAAGGAAAAGTACAACGAATATTCAGCCTTATACAACAATACCGTGCTGACCCCTGGTGGCGATATATTCCTCCCGAACTGGAACGCGACACTGGAAAACGGAATTCTAACGGTAAGATATATTGACCAAAAACGATATGACATAGAAGTAGACCTTTATTTACGCTTTTTAAAAAAATCATCTATTGTTTGCTTTGTTGTTTTTGTTTAGGGGAGGGCAAATAAAGAAAATTCGGGCATTATCAATAACAAATTAATCTAAAATTATCAATTCATCTTACAATTTCAGGACCGCTCAGAGCTGATTGCCACATATGCCATGTGTGGGTTTGCCAGCATTCCATCAGTTGCTATATCACTTGGTTCGTTTGCGGCCCTAGCTCCCAATCGGCTTGCTGAGTTATCAAAACTGGCAATGAGAGGACTCATTGCTGGAACAATAGCTAGCTACCTTACCGCTTGTGTAGCCGGTATGTTTTTATGGCATTTTCAAATTTTCTCTACAAGATCCATGATAAAATTTCATAACCAAAGAAACATAGTAAATCTGGTAATTACCTTTCTAGTTCATTATCAAATCGCTACACAGAAATGTGTGTGATAAATGTACAATTAGTTCATGTTTTTTCCTGTATAATCTTATATGGATTATAGAAGTTTTAAGGACGTTTTACAGGTGCTATTTTCTAATTGTCTTATAATAAATACACATAGTTATTATCTATTACTCTTGTAGGGTTGCTGTTCGCCTGAGGATTACGGGAAACATCCATTGATTGCAACATTCATCACACTGGAATGAGAATTCCACTTACAATAATCTGTTTTGCATTCAGTTATTTTATTCTATTGTAAAGAAATATTATTTAAAAACTTCTCATGACATTTTTCCCAAATTAAGTTAATGCTTAATTGCTTTATTTCCATTAAAAACATGCTAGAGCATATCGATCGCACTTCACCAAAAATGAAATCTCCTTTTATATGTATTCCTGTTGATTGAACTACAGTAGATGCAAATTTGCGTTTCATATTGTTTATTGCGTTCTTGAATTAATCTTTATCGAAGATTCCGCAATTTTCAGTTTCTATTTCAAGCACATATATTTCCGTGTACTGTTTAATTTTCATTTTTTTACTTAACTGCTGTTTATTGTTTGTATATAACAACATAACCGACTAGAGATTTGTATCATTATTAGTGTTATCATGCCTTAGTATTATCAAAAAATATATATCTACACTAAATATATTCAAAAGCATAATAGGAAAGTTGATAGAATTAAATATTTTTGTATCTATGTTTTTCATTGTTGATGTAGTTTTTTCCCGTTATTCAAATTGTTTGTACAATTTTATCCAAAGTTTAAAGCAAAAAAAAAAATTAAATAAAAAAAAAACATCCGTAATATACGACTTAATGTATTGCTATTATGAATGTTTCAAGTTTTTTTTTTATTTCTTCCATTTTTTACAATGATACATAGATTAACGTTGGTAAGCAAATGAGTTTGACTGGGATCGTATATGTGATTCAGAAAATCTCCAAATACATATGCACGTATACACATATATGCTTCCTTTGTTCATCTGGCAACACACCGTGAATAACACTGATTACTTTGCTGTATACAGTACTTGGAGCACGGCAGTTGTTCATCTTCCATTGTACGGATAAAGCATTTGTAGAATACCTTGCACTCTTCAAAGTAACGTCTGTAAGGAGGACGAACTTATTGTTAGGAATAGAGAGAAATGAATGTTTTCACGGAGAAACAACTGTTGATAAAGTTGAGATAAATAAACGGTGTAATATTAATTGTCAATATATTTTAGTGGCTATCCATGTTATATTGCAAAAAATGGATTGATCAATTTATTGTATTGTTTACTAAGAATAGAATTTATATAATGAAATCTACAGTTTATATTATAATTGTAATCATCAAATTTTCATGATGGATGTCAATATCATGTTAGGGCAAAGATTTATTAGTTGATCAATTTGGTTAATATCGTCCACTTTACAGTTTTCTCATTTCCCATTTGCCCATACAAGAAAAACGTTACAACAAATGAGAGGAATAATTTGCATTATAAAAGGTTACTTAAGATTGTTGTTTAATCTGACGGCGTGTCTGCTTAGTGTTTTATGTTCAAAAGGATTGACCATTTACCTGTAAGATAGCTTTGTACACATAATCATATATACTGTTAATGGTTATGCGTGTTTGATTAAAATAATTATTACCAATAAAGTTGTACTCACCTACAATGGGACCAGCATTCATGCCTCAGATCTTTACCGGCACCGGTAAGTCCAGTGGTAGGTTCCGTGGTACTACCGGTGTTACCACAAACAAAAACAGTTACTACTAGCGTCAATATTAAAAAAGTTCTCATTCTGAAAAATAGAAGCAGGTGCGTCCGTCATTATATACTTCTATGTAAAATTCTGTACCGGGTTTTCAAAAAATGAAAAATGTTACTTTCAAGCTGTGGAATAAGATACAAATTCGAAGAGTACAATGGATATGGAAAACATCAAATACATTGTAACTTTGTTATACCTAACTATTGTTTCAATCGATTTCCTCCAGATGAACGTTAACACTAAGAAAAACCGCAATCGGAATACAGCGAATTGTATATATCTTTAAGTAGTCCATTTCGACTTATAAAACCAAGACTTTCATATAAACTTCAAAACTGTAGATTTGGAAGTTTTTTTCGCCACAAATGCAAATTTTGGTATTATTACTGCATTTGCCATAGCAAATGTAAAGTTTAGATATAAATATTTGCCCTACTAGCCGTACAAAATGCACGAAACTTACTTTTATATATCTATATAGTACTGTACTGTAAATTTGATAACTTACCTGATTTGGAGCTGTTTGCAGTGATACAATAATAAAATCAAAATTAAATAACTTCTGTAAATTGCGAAGTAACGTTCATATATATACTTACTATATCTAATTAATTTAATGGGTTATTAATATAAGTTGTATTTAATTTGTTTACTTCCCAGAGCAGGTGACCAGTCGGTGTGACCGGCCATTAAATCAATAAACAGACATCTACACGTATTATATTCCCATCTTGTTGATAGATAAATTACCACGACATTAAAGCTTGATTATTGCTGCAGGGGAAGAAAATTTATAGTAGATTGCAGGTGTATGTGTCTGGATACAAACACTCGAAACAGGAAAAATCGTTATATTCATTCACTGGATATTGTCTGTGTTAACTATCCATTTGAAATAACGTAAAATCTGTTGACATGATCCTAATGATAGGAGTGTCAAATCATTATAGAGCTATAAATATGTATGAAACATCATTGAACACAATAAGTACATGTATAAGCAGTAGAAAGATAGTGATTACCATGGAAACATTTTTGGTTATCATTCGACAAATATTTACACACTTGTATATATCTGCTTTCTTGTTTGTATCAATATCTAGATATTGTTGACGTCAAATCTATATATTCAAATATGTAGAATAGTATTAACGTTCTCATATGATATCAAAGAATAGTATATTCCGTTGTTCATTAACAAGGGTTTTATAAGGTATGTCTGTTTAAAGTAACGAATTTATTTGGAAGTTATAAATAGACATTTTTTTTCTGATGGATTATGCATTTTGAAAAGCGTTATAACAAGTTTACCCCTATCCCCAATGGTCTGCTCTTTATTAAGACGGTCGACAGAAGAGCAAAGTTTCATCACAGGGAAATATAGGAATGCTATTGACACACACGAAAAAAAAAATAAACAGACAGTAGAGGTACCATATGTACTGCAAATTTTACATGTAATTTTTATGGTGTGAATGTAAAGCACGGCGTTATGTAATGTAGTTTTAGAGGTGAGCAATTAAAATTTCATTTTGTCTCTCAACCTTCATTTTTGTTGATCTGTGCCAAAACAATCGTATGTTTAACTGAAAGTTCTTGACGAATGACAGTTATCTGAGAATCATGATGACTTTTAACAAAGTAAAGGAAAACTTGACAACATGAAAACAAATAAAACCAAATTAAATTAGGGTAAGGACTGAAACATATTTGTACTGGTACTTAATTTTACCTCTGTTTCAGTAATTGATGTTTGCAAACAAAGAAACTGTACCGGTAGTTATGTCATAATCTTATCGGTCTTTTCAGTGACAAATCTGAGGTATTATTACTGTTTCTGCATTTATACCTGCTACCTCGTCTTGCAACATTTATAACGTGTTGGATCTTCTAATCTATAAGAATATAGAAATTTGTGGTTGAGCACTGCTCAGATTGTAATTTAGAGCTTTACAGAACACATTATCTCTCTAAAATAATAATTTTGTGCGTCCAAAACGATACATAGAATTATAAACATTATCATACAGGTTACGATAATGATTTCAATTCCTGAAGACTAGGCTGTGATTAATTCAGCCTTCTTATAATAATAATTAATAATAATAAATGACTTTATTTAAGACTCGATAACACTTTGAGTACAAGACTCTTCTAACAAGTGGTCGACAGTAAAATGTACAATATATACAACATTAAGATTACAGCATCACATATGATATAAAAATCACAAATATCACTGTAAACTAGCATAATCATGAAGGACTAAGATGTACATCAATAAAACAGATGTAATGATAAAGGCATAAATGATAGTGATGAGGTATAAATAACGGTTATAGAGTGACTAATAATATAATAAAAGGACTGAATTAGCGCGGTTTTGTAAGGGATAAAGGACTGATAATTAAAACCAATTAATTGGCAACATTCATAAAGGTACCATATTATCTTAGGGCTAAAATAAGACTGGCATAAAAATGTGGATCTAGGTTGGTAAATTGGAGATGTAATTTTTTTACAATGAATTTTAAAAGTTTTAGTTCTGTAGAAAATGTTCAGTTCCTCGAAATATTGTATTTATTTGAAAACATACTGGTGTATCGGCTAAATGAAATAACACCTTCGTCGAGTTTGGAGATCTTCCAACAGACTTGTTTTTGTGTTCATGTGAGGTTGCCGCTATCAAAGAACTTGTCAAACCTTGTCGTAAAAAACCTTGCAAAATCACTTTCTGATATATAGATGGCGTGTTGTTTATAATCAAGAATTCTATTGACTTTGTCCATCGTGTAAACCCACCTGAATTGGAAATCTAGGACACGACGGACTCATCTACATCAACTGCTTTCCTTGATCTTTCCCTACAACGAAATCAACAAGGACAGCTTTTCACCAAGCTGTACGATATGCGTGCTGATAAAAACTTTTCCCTGTGGTATTTTTACCTTCTAGAGAGCAACAATCTTGAAACCACAGCCTATGGTGTTTATAAGTGGCAGCAACACACAACACAAGGTTTCGATAGATACAGGTTGGTAAAAAAGTCAGAGAATAGCGGGATTCTCGTCTGTGAGCCTCCCGTATGTGATTCAGTGACATAGCTACCAGCTTCTTCATGGAGACCCCAACTCAAAATGGCCTCGGCTGTTCACATGGCGATAATCCAGCGACCAAAACAAACTTTTCTGATTTCCGTCATGTATTTTTTCTCTTAAATATCTGATAAATCGCTCTCCATGATACTTTTCTGGTGGTCGCCTTATATGTACCTTCTATATATCTGACTGATCTCATCCAGTGTTATTTCAGATGTATCCCAATATATATTTGACAAATTCTATCTGATGCTTTTGTGTAGGCCTTCATACAAGTACGTGTCGCATGGTACCCTGCCCCTATTTAAGCTATATGTTCATGATTAAAATTTCTCAAATGATATCAATTTTGCCCTAAAATTTTCTTGTGTTTGTTCCTCTAGGGATTTAGTTAAAAGTACATTTTTATGTTTTCATGAACAATGCAAAAACTTAATTGTAATTGATTGCTACTTAACAGATTTAGAGCCAGTGAGCTTGTTTTGTAAAAAGAACTAATTCAAGCTTATGAAATAGATATTTTTTCCGAAATTTGCACTCGCATGAGTCTCTGTGTAATATTAAGAATAAACTAATTGAAATCGTGATACAAAACATTATGCAAACCATTGTGTAAAATAATGTGTAGAATTTCTGTTACCACTTCATCAATCACTAACTAATACCCGACAGTCGAAATTTAGTTAAAACAGAACACACATGACAATTAAATCTATATGTTGTGTCACATTCAATATAACAATATATTATATATCCATGGTTGATATTCAGAGACATTAGTCGACATCATGGCATTTTAAAATTCATTTTAATAATAACATGCTTTGATTTTGAAATGTTGAGAAAACTCACATATTCCTATGTTCAAATGATTAATATTGCAATCTTCCCTTGCAACACCTAGTTACATATTTATCTTCATAAGGTAGTCCCTAATCAGCTTAATGCCTACCAGTGACTTTACATATGTACTGACACCTGACCCTGCCCCACTGATACTATGACTAGGTGTAATCAGCTTTCTTGTCAAATTTAGAAGTGCTGGTGGTGTTTCTATGGCCAACTGACTTGTTGCTAACATGATAGTCATTAAAAAGAACAGAAAATTTGTAAATAGTAACATGACACCAAAGGAATACAAGTGATATATATAAATATATATCTATGATGAGAAAAAAGGTATTCCATACATGAAAGGGGAAAAACGTCCGGATACTTTTATGATGAGGGATACAAATATGATATGACACCGAAACAGACGCCTACATGTACTACACAACACCAACAGTAGATAAGAGGAGCCCTGTATTACAGGATACTCGACACAACATGGACAAAGGGTAGGTATTACATAGTGCCGTAAACGTCCACAGGATAACCTAGATAAATGGGCTTAAAGAGAGTATTTGTCTGAACACCTAGAAGTTAAATGTCATCTATTTGATTTGTGATATTATCGCCTACATTGTCAATTCAGAATCGTCCAAGTATAACGACAGTGACACAATTTTCATTTTGACGCTTGACTGTCCGAGTTTCATTAAAACGCTCAAATGACATAGAATGTTTTAATGTCGCTCTACCAGCTTTGAGTGCGGAATCCTTTATCCTCTGGTGTATCTTTTGAACGAACTCCAGAAATAAGGTTTAAATACAGGACTTACACTGATTTGATTTCACTGAATCATATTTTATTGACATACTCAGCAATAGGCTGCTTGGAAACAAATGATTACAACATCATTGAAATCATTTTCCAAAATATGTTACAATTACAGCATTTGGTAAAACAAAGAGGTCTTGAATCTATAATTATATACATAATGGACAGTTACATTGATTTCCGAAATAGTTAAGGAAGTCTAAATTAAAAAAAAAAAACAAAACAAAGCTACATTCAATATTAAGGAAACCCAAAAGTCTCTGCTGTTTATAATTGCAACATTTAACGACAAAAAGAAAAACATTGTCATGAATATTCAGCTGCTGTCAAATCATTCATTGATACATGATACTTATCCTAAAACAAGGAAACTACTTACATTTGATCAAAATCTTAATTCAAACACAGCGACGACAAAATATAAACAAAAGAAATAAATGCACGGAGAGACTTGGAAATTAACACGGTGATTAAGACCAGTTGTTCCGAAAAAGGTAGCGTTTTCTACTATATTGACGATAGCATCACGCAAATTTTGGTTATTGTATAAAACAGCAAGTGAGCAACACCTTCAATTACAAGTTTAGAACTGGATTGGGTACATGTAGATTTAAATAATGCTTTAGAAAAAAAATAAATAAAGCAGATCCAAATAATGTTTTCAACAGCATCACACAACAGTTCAGTAGGACTTCTAATCTGTCGTTCAGAACTTTTCATTGAAACTAAGGAAGAGGCTGACGAAGATCCATGTTGGTCGATATGAATATCAAAAAACCAGATGGGGAGGTGAAATTTCCCGAAAATTCAATCAATCTTGTGAAGTGATGTCACATTCTCCCATATGTCAATGAAACCGCCAGGCATACTTACGATCATAAAAAAAAAAAAAAACTTAGATTATGTCGCAAAAGGAAATAGAATATTTTCCAATGAAATCATTATCACAACTACAAAACAACACGATAGTCTAGATAAATCGGCAAGGTATCATCAACATATCTGGATGTTAACTGCAGACTTTACCAAGGTCGTCGCTACTGTTTTCTTAAGTTTGTAGGCAGTCTTTTCCACATTTATTGCCATGTTGTCACTTTATTATCTATTTTTCTTCTTTTGTTACTCAACCAGTCTCCCAGCGACCTTCCACAACGGTTTCCACAATGAAGAATCCGTTCGGAAAATGAGATATAACCGACTAGGGAAAACTGATATGGAGGTATCAAGCCTCAGTTATGGTAGGCATACTCACAGCACATAGTTATTTCATATCTGACACTAGCTATCCCGTCATATCAAATGCAGTTGTTAATCTACAATTTATTGTCATGAGTCCTTTTCCACTTTGTTGCTATTAACCGACGGGTCAAACGTTGTATATCTAAGTATTTCCAGAAATTCTACGAGTCCCATAAACATTCTATGAGTACAGGACTCGGGACTAGTATGTAGATTTATCATAACAAATGGTGTCAGTATATTTTGGTTATTACGATAAACTAATTTTGAAGAAATGAAGAAAGAAAATATGAGATTAGCTATTTGCAACAATTTTTAAACAGGTGCAGCTGCTTTAGGAAGCGTTTTTAGAGATACTGATGACGCAGAAGGATTAAGCGTTGTGGAATACGTCATCAAAAACGGTGTGAACTACATTGATGTTGCGCCTTGGTATGGTCATGGCAAAGCTGAAAAGGTTCTTGGTCGGGTCGGTATATATTTCTGATTGATAATTTAAATCTGCGTTCAAATTTATTGATCTGTGTTTCAATAGAGCAGATTCCAATTGTAAATATCTGGAAGTACGGATAATCGCCATAATTCTGTTCTTAAAGCTATACAATGTCTGAGCTTTTAACTATAAGTAGTAATAATTAACCAACATGTACATTGTAACAAGTCATGTCTGCCTATATATCGTGGATATAAAGATATATTTTCCCTAAACAATAGAAAAGAAACAACGGTATACATGTTTCAGCTGTGCATTTCTGTTGTTTATGGTCAGTTTGACCATCGTTGTACTTTATTAAAATTGAAGTATATGAAAAATTAAAAGTTATTTCCAAGAATTATGAATGTCAAATTTATCTATTTTTTATTCAGTTGTATTGAACACCACTCCAATCTTTACTACGAAAAACATTGCTTAATAGTATGCCAACAAATTCAGCATTTTGTTCTGTTAAACATTTCCGCTTCATAATATAAAGGCAATAATTTCCAAACACATGAATATTAATTAATGACGCAGCTGTAGACAGAATTAACACTTAACTCTGCCCGTTGCTTTGTTTATCAGGCTTTACAGAACATACCTAGATCGTCCTATTTCATATCAACAAAAGTGGGTCGATATCTACCGGACATTGATCAAATGTTTGACTTCAGGGCAGAGCGCACTATCAGGAGCGTAGATGAAAGTTTAACGAGACTAGGTTTAGACAAAGTCGATCTTATACAGGTAAATTTCTATCCTTATTCTAATGAATTTATCAAACTGTCCCAAGACTAACATGATCGATTTACTTTCCTCACTAAACGTATATTTGACCAATAATTGAAAAATACTTTAGCATCAAATTACAATTATAAGATTATTAAAATAAAATTTAAATTCAAAGCCAGGAATATCAGGTTCAAAACTATTCCATTTCAATCACACTAAATGTTATTTGCAATCTAAAGAAGTGCACATCGGTAAGGCACTAATGTCATGAGTGAATTTTGGCTTTTCTGCCACACTTCGTTTGAACATTTACTTTCTAATTAAACTATAGCAACGTGTTTGTGTAGGATACCATTCTTATTTTCAAAGATGATTGTGACTTTCGCATGTATGTTCAAAATCGAACTTTATAATGATAATTCAATATTTTTTTCATATTCTATTAATTTTTAATAAAACAAAACACTTTGATTTGTAGATACATGATATTGAATTTGCTGATAATACAGATATAATCATCAACGAAACATTGCCAGCACTTCAAAAAGTAAAAGAGAGTGGAAAGGCAAGATACATAGGGATTACGGGATATCCATTAAATCTACTAAAGTAAGTTCCTTACATCTGTTTGTACGCGAAACCAAAATATTTTACCTTATAAATCATATTTTCACAACACTAGATAAATAAAAAAAAAATATTTGAAACAGAAAATATGAATGATATTCTTGACAAAGCTAATATCATTTGTCTTACACGAACGCGCTAAAATAACAAGTTGGCAATTTCAGGCGTTGAAATAAGAAGAAATTTTTTTTTAAAAGTTCAAATATCGTAAAGTAGTAGACTGTGATTGTTTAATTTGCAGGGAGGTAGTGGAAAAAAGTGTGGTCAAAGTGGATACTATCTTATCATACTGCAGAGCATGTATGCATGACAACTCATTACTAGACTACCTGCCGTATTTTCACGTAATTCCTTTATTTTTTTATGACTCCGGATCGAATGATCGAGGAATATTTTGTTCTGTCTGTTTTAACCTTGCCCGTAACTATTGCACCTTAAGAGTTAGGGCTTTGATATTTTGCATGTGTGTTCCTTGTGACAAGACCTCTCTGATAGTATCAAACTTTTTCACCGTGTGACATTGACCTTGACCTTTGACTTACATTTGAAAAAACCGAAATAAAAATACACAGTGAAGACATAAATGATTCCCAAAGTGTGCATTCAAGTAGCATATGCCTTTCACAGAACCTTTTAAATGTTCCACTTCTAACGTTTGTTGCTACCTGAGACATAGTGTTTTATAAACACATCTTGTTTTCCTCTCCATGCTAAGCATTTAAGTTCCAAAGATATTTTTAAGAAAAAAAAACCTTATTGAAACAAACGCTAACTTAACTTAGAATATTAATTTTCCTTGTGATACCGATACAGGAAAAGGGGGTTGGAGTAATAAATGCTTCGCCAGTAAGCATGGGTCTACTCACAGATCGAGGTCCACCAGACTGGCACCCAGCTCCCGAAAACGTCAGATGTAATTGTGCCAAAGCCTCTGCTTACTGCAAGGTGAGATTTAAAATGTGTTACACGTGAAAAGGATTTTTATTAAGTACATGCCATTATATAGACCACGCCAATCTAGCTGCATAATTATTATATAAGATTTTGAATAGAGTCTTAGCAAAACGTTAAAGCAGTGATTTTTAACAGGAATTGGGAATGGATTTTTCACGATTGGCACTGTCCTATTCACTTGACCTGCCACTCGCAACGACACTATTTAGTTCAGCAAGGTACGTGTTTGTCTTTTCATAGCTGTATTGAAAGGAACGTCGAATTGTAAACCAGCTCTGTAAGGAGGTGTCATAAGCAATGAATATGTGGCGAAAAGATAAAATCGGTGAACACGCTAAAGAGCTTCGAAAGTTTCGTTAATATCAGGCTTGATGAAACAATAAGCCTAATGGAACTGTAGCGCTCGTCTGGTTAAATTTTTTTTATATTTATTTAAATGAACTTAAAAAGTTCATATACAATTCATTATGTCAATGAACAAACATGGGTCTTATTGGTAATCTGAAAATAAAGAAAGCCAGTATGTTGTATACAAACTAAACTGCTGAACATCGCTTGTACTAATTGAAGATTGCCTGAATGTTGTAGGAATTCAACTACATCGACTCCAGTTATGTTTAGATCGAACAGCGGGAGAAGATTTGTTCGTAGTCAGTTGGAAAATATAGAAATTATATAGAATTGTAGATGAAACATTGGTTATATATCAATGAGGATCTCAATCTGAATAGTTCTTTACATAGTGGGCAATTCGACCAGAAAAAATAACCTGTTTCTTTTTCTTGTTTTTGGATTTTGTTACAGTTTAACAAATGCAAAGAAAAATCTAGATTCTCTTGTCGTGCCTTTGACCGACATAGAGAGCAATACGAAGGAGGAAATTATGAAAAGGTAAGAGAGTACCTTATATATAAAGTTACATAACAAATGTATTTCAGCATTAGATAGGGGTGTTTCGCTCTGAAAACCTCTGGATTTTTTGTTTGTTTTTGTTGCGAAGCAGATGATGGATGAGAGACATCACTCGTGTCCAATAACCTACAGAAAATTTAAGGAATGTGTTTTTCTAACATGCCACAATTTATTATTATGAATATCACAAAGTTCCAAACGTGCCAACGGTCATTATAATAATTGTTATCCTTTTCTGCCAAAAGGAGTGGAATTTTAAGCGCATTCGTCTTGCTTGCAATGATTAATAAAATTTGGTAGTTATCTACTCGTATCTTTTGCAGACTTTATAAACTGGTATTGAATTATCAAATATGACAAGAACTCCGTCAATATCATATCAAATTACTATATCTTGTCCATGTTTTGTTGAATTCCACCAGATACATGGCGCCGTTGAAGAACCAGAACTGGGAAGGTTTAGAAGTGGAGGATTATCGGGCTATCTTAAGTGGAGAAAAAACTACATCTACCATACTTGCTTAATGAGAAATGGGGTATATCCTGGCAATCTGTAGAAATTTTGGAAGCACTGAGTACCTCTGATAAAACTGCTTTCAAAAATGTTAAAAAATGAGCGCAAACCTGCGAATGACCCACTCTTATAGATGGAAAGTAAAGAAACTTCTTTGATAAAATATTTCCAGCAGACACCGATTCCCTGACATGTCATGAGACATAAATTCCCTGACATGTCAGGAGACACCAGTTCCCAGACATGAATGGAGACAACCATTCCCAGACATGACAGGAGACACCAGTTCCCAGACATGACAGGAGACATCAATTCCCCAACACGACAGGAGACATCAATTCCCAGACATGACAGGAGACATCAATTCCCCAACACGACAGAGATCCAAATTCCCCGACACGACAGGAGACATCAATTCCCAGACATGACAGGAGACATCAATTCCCTGACATGACAGGAGACACCATTCCCTAACACTTCACGAAACAAGGTTTTCCTAGAGGAAAAAGACAAAGTCCAAGGCACAAGTTCCCAAACTGTACAGGACACAATGACAGAATCACATAATCTATATTACTTGTAACTAAACCAATACTGTCTGAGTATGCTTTTCGATGGTATCTCCTTATTCTCATTCTCCTTTCCTCCTTGTTTTCACATGGTACAAAATAGTAGTAACTTTGCATAAATCATTATTTGATAAAAAAATTCAACAAGGTCAATAATTTTGAGTTAACTTTAATTATTTCTTTATAATTCAGTCTGTACGAGTCCAATATAAAACTAAACCCATCCGATAACCAGGTTTAACACGAAGCAAAACATCGAAGTATTTAAGGATTGCATTACCTCAATAAACAATAGAATCAAATGCTGATATGGTTTTTTGAAGTTTATTTTGACTTTATGTTGAAAGAAACATACAACCAACTCCATCTTTAGAATTATTACACATATCTGTTAAGGGTGATGAAAAGATTCAAGTTGGTATTTACATAACTTAAATAAATTCTCAAAAAACGAAAGAGAACATGAGATGTACAATATGGTGGTAAATTGCACTGTACGTAATGACATAGAAACCTTAATACAATGTGTATACCTGTGTAGATATTTTCACATACCTTGGTTATATAAAATCCATCATGATAATCAAGCTTCAATATTCATCAACATACAGAAAAATAGTGATTCCATATGAAATACATGCAGCACTTTAAAGCAACACATTTGTGTATAAAAAGCACTAACTTAGCTATGATAACTGTTAGATAGAATAGAATATTTCTGCAAAACTTAACCATAAAACCTATTACAAGTTTGTAACAAACGGTACTGTGCATACTGGTATTAACATTGTCAATAAGTTGTCATCACACAATCTCATATCTAAGCATTTAATATTAGTTCTCTTCCCCTCCTCTATTTCTTTTTAAAGTTTTGCAAACAGTAATTTTGAAAACTGTTTAACATCTTTTTATATATTTGCATCAAACTGACAAAAATCTTTCTAAAACGTAACAATCAAGTCTAATTTACAATACCAGTGTGCCACTCACTTCTGCTCTGAAAAATATGTGTTCTTTATCAGTAGGATCTCTGAACAATTGTCTTGAAAATCACATTGAAGATAAATACGGTTATTATCTACAGGATATGATTACCATCAAAGTCTGAGTACAGTGCTTCTTTATAATGTAATCGAAGGACATGCATGAATGTTATACTGTCTGTGAACTATGTTCTAGGGTGAAAGTTATTATTGTAGAATTATGTTACTATACATTTGAAATGAGTGTATCCCACTTTTAACAGATCTGATGCAGTCCTACATAAAGGATCAACCGCCTTTAAATTTGATGAATAATTATTATTTACATCAGCATATAATGTAATTGGTCACTTGATTAAATGTTAAAAAGGACTATACAACAGTCATTTTCTTCAAAGCAAGCATTGTTTGTGACCAGAAAAATAGAGGGCATTTAATATACATTCATAAAATGAATGACTACAAATGTCTATCATGCTGAAATAAAAAGTTCCTTTAAGCTTGAAGAATTAAAGTATGTATACATGTATTTTTAAGTTTCTCAAACAATGTATCATCATACAGCTATTACACACACAAAAAGTTTTTTGGTTATCTTTTGATCTGATGTTCAAATTGTAAAAGGACGAAAGTTAAACCGAATGTTTAATCAAACATTAAAATGAACTACGATATAAACATGAACTGATCATTCTGCATTTTGATATTGCCATTAATTTTCATTATTTTGTAAGTGTGGGTTCTACCATGTTTACAACTTAAGCATATTCAGAAATTATTAAAGTTCTAAGAAATTTTACAAGAAGTCAATACTTTATACATAGCTGTCGTCATCATTTTAGCTGATTATCATGATTTTCAGCATCTATCCATATCATGTCATTTACAATTCAAACATTGATATCAAAAACACCATTTACGGAGCAAAAATCTCCATGTAGCAGGAATTTTCAATACAACATTTGAGGCATGAAATCACAGAACATTGCGACATTAGAATTTTTTTGTTTTTTCATCAGTGACACTTTAAACATGTTTACTGTATACATGTTATATAAACATGTGAGATACTTCGCTAAATCACAAGTGAACTTTTGTACAATAGTCAAGGCACAGCTCAAGAGACATTTCGTCACTAGTCCATGTATTATCCACCTTCAATCTCAGATATATAAATTAGCACATGGAGATTCTGCAAATCATTTGATACATTCTCTTCAATAAAATGTGTCTTTTCACTTCATAATGCCAGACTTCACTGCCATGCAGACAATTTGGAGAATTTGTCTGTTAT
The DNA here is from genome assembly GCF_031769215.1 of Ylistrum balloti. Lineage (NCBI taxonomy): Eukaryota > Metazoa > Mollusca > Bivalvia > Pectinida > Pectinidae > Ylistrum > Ylistrum balloti. The sequence continues at coordinate 676,207 of NW_026781932.1, read as the reverse complement.
ATTCTTTCAGCAGCAGGTGCCTAGAAAAACATGAAAAAAATATTTCACTACATTTGTATAACTTTTATAGTCTTGTATTCATTGTAATTAAACAGTCTACTTTGTGCACCACATCTTATGATAATTGTCCGTTCAGTCAATATAAGCTTCAGAAACAGGCCCACAACACAAAATGTTTCATACCTAAAAATGTGTACTTAATAAACAAATTGAAATCATATGGGCAATAGGAAAAAAAATTCCAATCATAACTACAAGACCGAGTTTTAAAGTCCAAAATGTTGTACTACACAATAGAAGATGATTAAAAAGTATCAGCATTCAATACTACCATGAAATCTTCATTAAAATATTAAAAATTTCGTCAAAATCTAAAAGCTGTAGATACTGGGTCATGTTAATTTCAGGTGAAAATTAATTTCATCAATATGCAATACCAAACTTCAGATAAGTGATAATTAGTTGATGATGGAATGAGGCCAGATTTCTGGTCAGTCAGTTGAAAAAGTGAGAGAACATCCATGTTAGCAGGAATGTTTACACAGGTATAATTATCATACCTGTTCTGTTGATTTCTAAGCACCTCAAGTATATAGGCAGTTACTGAAGACAAGCAAATTAGTTGGAATAGTACAATTCTTGAGAATACCTTGATTTAGATGCTTCAATTGAAAAAATTGTTTTCTTTTAAATCTTGTGAATTATTACTTCATTGGAACAGTATTATTTGAATTTATATATGAATAAAGATGTATGTACATAAAACAAAAATATAAAAACTGGTGAAATATTGTACTGCATCAGTGAATTCATTCTGTTTTTCTTTTTACATATTCTGGACAATTTTATAATGTTTATCTGTCTACTTCATAACAAATCTATCCATTATCTTCAGCGAAAAAATAATGTATATTTTTTGCAATAAAATAATTGAAATGTAACTGGACACTTAAGGCTTTTAGTGATTTTAGAGATGAATGTACCGTCAATTTCCCTTATATTTTCAATTATCCCTTTTCAGCGCCTTGATTTCAAATAAAGTGTTTATCCTATAAAGTTATGCTTTAAGAATTTTTAGTTTCATAAGTTAATATGCAATCAAGACATGAAAAGGATATAATATCAATATTGCTCTAATCATTGAAAAAAAAAACAACTTTGAGCTTAATGAAAAAATTGATTAAAAAAACTTCACATATCCTTTTTAATCTTTCCTGTCAATTTATCTCCAGGCAAGAAGACTACAGGGTATTTAAATTTGTAGTATTAGAGATAACTCTACCTGTTGTGTTCCCCATGAAAGATAGTCAGGTCTAGTTGCAGCCTCATACTCTTCCACAAGTTGTTGAATTACCTCCCTTGAATTATCAAACTCGTCTAAATTGTCTTTAAAAATTGATTCCTTCTTAAACTGGTCCATAAAAGCTTCACGTTTTTTGAGTTTATCATACTGTCTTAGAGTCCTTTCAAACAACTGAAAATATAAAGGAATTTGAAATTTTTTATTTTTGAAAATATAAAAATTAAATCAATGGTATCAATTACATACCATTTCTCAATACATTACGCAATTAACACCTTTTATCAATTTATAATTCTTCATAAATCAGTTGAGAGGCCAACACATTATCAGAATCAGGACCTTATTTTTGGACAACTGTATAGACTTTCTTGTTGATTCTACAGAACAGCAATTATACAGTGTCGGCTTCTAGATGAAGATATGATACAATGAACATATTAAAAATATTTGTACTTCAAGTAATTTGTGTATTATTATCTGGATAGGATAAATCAAATTGATATTACATTCGTCATCAGAGAAGAATAGGATGAAATCATTAAATTAATAAAGTCTGATATCTGTCATTAAAAATTGATTATCTTGTGCAAATGCAATATGCAACTGCAATGACTGTTGATGATCACAGTAATTCAACCAACACAATCATAACAGTATTGTTTCTGAAACTTACTGAGGAAATACTTGTATGATTAGCTAGCATGAGTCCGCTGACTCTGTGAGCTGTCTGTGTATATGGAGATTTTCTTGAGAGAGCCACTTGGATACTGGCCGGTCCCCATGGGATAAACTGAGCTAGCTTCCGCTCCCTGATTCGCTGTAAACTCTTGTGCACCTGTACATTTAATGATACATTACATTATTAGAAATGGCCTGCATCAAAACAGGCCATTCACAAACAAGATCCCCAAATCTCACCACCATCACCAAAAAATGACGGAAAATTCACAGTTGAATTTTTTTTTAAAGTTTTCATCCACAAATCCAACTCAAAAACAATTAACCAGCTGTTTCAGAGATAAGCAGACATCAAACTGAAGGTTTTCTCTGTTTTTTTTTTATTATAGATTGATTCAATTGAATGCCCAATGTTTTTCACAGTATGGCTGCTCTCCATCATCAACAGTGAATTGATGAATTATGTTAACTTTTAAATCCAAAAATCTATCTATGGTATATTTTTTGTTTAATCAGCATCTAACCTAGCTTTTCATCATAAATATTTATAGTTGTAATACCGACAAGGTGCTGTCTTATTATCATAAGGCTTCTTGAAGATCATAGAAAACGCAGAATTCCTGCACCTGCTTGGATGGAGATTGAATGTAAAATTTAATCAAAGTTGATGATGTAGACATAAATGTAAGTGATCACAATAATTAGGTAAAGTCTATTTGAATGTGTGCAGTGAAGCATAAAATTGGGAATTGTAGATGCTCTGTATTCCACAAGACATGCTATGATTTTATTTATCCTGGGTAACATGTTCAGTTCGCTGTTTAAAGAGTTCAGACATTTTTTGTGCTATTTCTAATGAGAAAAATTCAGATTTCTATTCCTGAAATTGCAAGGCAACCATTTTGTTCTTACTATTAAATCAGTTCTGAAGATCACAAGATGCATGGCATCATAATGTGATAACTATATTAACAACAGCCCCTCCCTTCCTACTTTAAGACAAACAATGAAGGGTGATGATGGTGGGCTTAATAAAAGGTCATCTATGTTATAGGGATATGGATGATTTCAATGTGAAGAAAATGAACTTAATTATTTTTATCTTAATTAAAGAATTCAAAAGACTGATCATGTACCTTTTATACTACAAATTATCTCTAATTTAATTTCTCCAGTTGCACATTTTGAATGATCCTGATAAAGAGATTTCACTTTGAAAAGGTTTCAGAGGTATCAGAGGATGTCTGTCACTGTACCTGTGTTGGGTCAACCTCGCCCTGTATGATGTTGAGGATAGATATGTAGCAATGGCTAGCTTGACGATGAACGTGTGTTGATACCATCATGTTTTTGGGCTGTAACAATCGTCTCATCACATCCAGTACAGTTGTCTTTCGAACACTAGCAACCTGGAAACAAAAAGAAATATGGTAAAAATAACGAAGTATATCAAAATCTTAATATTTATTTGATATAGTAAGACATCTATGTGAACTTGCTCCTTAGTTTACAAATAATATCCATGAGAAAATACCTGCCATCATGATCCCCACTACTTGTCTGAAAGAATGTAGTATTCAACTTTAAAGGAGTTTGGTAGAAATGCTGAATTGTTATCTGCAGTGATCAAGATACTTTGTCCAGGTTAGAGCATGTAAACTATTTCTTAGATCAGTGAAATGGACACTGTCAACAAAAAAGCAGGCATGATATGAAGGAAGACTATTTATGTGATTTTGGGGTGAAGCCAAGGATGAGTACACATGATATGAGGGAGACTCGTTACCTCTGAGCTTGTGGTGAGGGTGTGTAGATTTATGAGGGAGAGTCTTTACCTGTGAGTTTGTGGTGAGGGGTGCAAAGATGTGATATGAGAGAGAATCTTTACTTCTGAGCTTGTGGTGAGGGTGTGTAGATACACGAGAGAGAATCTTTACCTCTGAGCTTGTGGTGAGGGTGTGTAGATACAGGAGGGAGCGTCTTTACCTGTGAGTTTATGGTAAGGGTGTGAAGATACATAAGGGAGGGTCTTTACCTGTGAGTTTGTGATGAGGGTGTGTAGGTATGATATGAGGGAGAATCTTTACCTATGAGCTTGTCATGAGGGTGTGTAGATATACGAGGGAGAGTCTTTACCTGTGAGTTTGTGATAAGGGTGTGTAGGTATGATATTAGGGAGAATCTTTACCTATGAGCTTGTCGTGAGGGTGTGTAGATATATGAGGGAGAGTCTTTACCTGTGAGTTTTTGGTGAGGGTGTGTAGATACATGAGGGAGAGTCTTTACCTGTGAGCTTGTGGTGAGGGTGTGTAGATACATGAGGGAGAGTCTTTACCTGTGAGTCTGTGATAAGGGTGTGTAGGTATGATATGAGGGAGAATCTTTACCTACGAGCTTGTCGTGAGGGTGTGTAGATATGAGGGAGAGTCTTTACCTGTGAGTTTGTGGTGAGGGTGTGTAGATATAATTTGAGAGTCTTTTACCTGTGAGTTTGTGGTGAGAGGTGTGTATCCTGTCATCAGGTAGTGCAGACGTGGTGTTGGTATTAAAGAGGCAATCAGGCCAATCAGATCATTATTCATGTATCCTGGATATCGCAGTGTAGTTGTACTTGTGGACATAACTGTTGATACCTGTTTAAATAAAAAATACACAAACTTTAGTCTAAATCAAAATGTTCAACTTAAAAACATTTTGTTGATCGTGTTAACAATAAAGATGTTGACTTCTAAACTCTTAGTACGAATAATAGACTATAAAATATCAAATGCACAACACTAGGTTCGCATCCTCAAATTTCTGTTTTTTAAGAATTTAATCATGTGTCTGTGTTCACAAATCGATTCCAAAAAAAAAGAATAGCTTCAGAAATTATCTCCAACCTAAGTGTTTAACCTCAAATGGATTATAAATTTTTAAATGATTCCTCATACCAGCTGATTAATTTGGGCAAAGGACGGTGTATCTATGTGGAGCCTATCAGCTGCTATCCTATGTAATGCTGTGTTGTCTAAAACTACCTGGAAATAAAACAAATCCAATCTATTAAGAAATCTGAAGACACTGTTTACTGTAATACATAACACATAAAAATATAAAATGGAACAGATATATCAGTTAACACTGAAATTGCCAATTAACTGTTTATCATTTTACGTCAATGGCCGAGTCAAATTAGTTCCTGGCCCATCCAACGCATCAAGTTAATGTGATTTTTTGTCAAAATCAGAGGCCATAGTTTTATACAGCTGTAACCAATTACTACTTCTTGTTGTGGCAGATATGGTAGTAAAAGTCTAGAAAACTCACCACACAGTCAGCATTTTGTGTGAGACGCTTCAAGGTCAAGATAGAATTGTATGGTTGAACCACCACATCAGAGATCTCATCCATGTTGGGGAACACAGAGTATGTCTGTATAAGTTTCTTTGGAAATCTTAAAAGTGTAAATATAGGGTTAAAAAAATCCACTCATCTGCTTGTCAAGACGAGTCAAAACTACTTGCGGGCGAGTGATTTGTTTCAGCTTCTTGTCCGGCGGGCGAGTGAAGTTTGTTGCTCTAACTATTGGATATTCCATAATAAATGACGTTTATAAACTTAAACACTCTTAAAAATAATTTCAATCCACTAATAGTCGATCAAATACATCAATTTAGTATCCTTCTTTACACCATGTGTCAAGACTCGGGCTGATCCAGACTACGCGAAAACCTATTACGTCACCACAAATGTTGGCGTACATAGTTACTGTCAAAAAGTCAATGTTCTCGCTTGCCTTAACAGTGAATTAAGTATGAGTAAAAGAATAAAAGCAAGTGTTGAGTTTAAACATTTGATATAGAAATTGATAATAAAATTTGATAATAAATTATGTTTTGTTGCCTTTTTTCTTCGGGTGAGTGAATATTGGATTCAGGCAAGTGAATTTCAAGTTTCACTTGCCCGACAGACGAGAAGCTGAAAATATTTTTTTCTAGCCCTGAAATACCTAAAAAGCTACATTATCAATATAAATTCTACATTCCAAACAAGGCTTTGGGAGTTAATCTTTCAGATTAAATTTATCTATCATTTATAATTAACTAGCAAAAAATTTTAACATGTTAACTTATAGAATGTCAGTTTCCTGTCCTTTTTCTTTAATTCATCTCTATGGAATTTAAAGAATTCAAAAATTAATAACTGAATTTTTTTTAACTTGTTTTCATTTCTTATAACAGGGAGAGTAATTACCTGTCATTAAGTTTCTCCAGTAGGTAGGACCCCATACCTGATCCAGTACCGCCAGCTATTGAATGACAAACTACAAATCCCTGTAAAAGATAGAAACAGCATAGAACATCAGTCTGGATAAAAGTTTAAACATCACTCATCTTAATCATTGTGAATATGTTTAAATGGAGGTATGTTTCTAATCAAGAAATAGTGTACATGTATAACAAGTATTAATAAATATTTTAGACTATAGAAAAGATTTCACATATCCTGTTTATATTTGTGTAAACTATACACTATATCATACAAATAGAACACAAAGTACAAAAGAAAATCAACGCCTTCAATAATCACAGAATAATACGGATTACTAGGACACCCTTCTTCAGCATTAAGAAAATTTAGCAACTACTATATGAAAACTAGAAAATGTCTGTAAGACATGAATGCCCCCCCCCCCTGTGAAATAATAGTGAAAGGTCCGAATGAAATTGTTAGGTGGTATATACTGATTTGGGACGGGACGGACGGACATGGGCAACGCTATATGCCTCCGGCCATAAATGGCGGGGGCATAAAAAAACTGCATTAAAGTATCGAAATATCAGATACTGTAAAATCCTTTATTTTCATGGGTTTTTTTTTATTTTTGTTGATTTCCATGGGACTCTAAATCCACAAATTTAATGTTTCCAAACTGTTAAAATGAGTTTAAGTACATCTATAGAGCTATATTTCTCCAGAACATCAAATGTCCACAAGAACGTCATATTTTGCAGAAAAAAGAAAACTGAAAAATTGAGCCCCATAACATTAAGTGATTTTACCATACTGTTTAAACACTGTACAAATAATCTTTTCTTTCTGCCTTAGATATTTGACATTTATAAGAAATGAACATCATTAACAGAGTTGTAAATTCAATGCTGTTAAATCTTATGGGACTCTAAGCTCTTAAAGAAATGTAAAATATTAACGAAAAAAAAACAATATCACAGCAATCAATAAAAACCTCTAAACTATCGCTGCCATCAGCCTCCCGGTCAATGATGTCAAAGATTTCTTCATACAATTTCTCTGCCTGGGCATAGCCACTGGCCCAGTTATTACCAGCACCTCCTCCATGTTTAGACAGGTACACATTTTCTGGGTTGTATAAGTTGGCATATGGCGAGTTCATGATAGTGTTGATGACCCTGGGTTCAAGGTCCAATAAGACAGCTCTGGGAATGTAGTGTTCATCATCAGCCTGTAACATGGTAACACAAGATTATGATCTCTGACACATTTCCGTGTTTTAGTTCACAAAGTAATTTCAAAGAAAGAAAAGAAAGAAAGAAAGAAAGAAAGAAAGAAAGAAAGAAAGAAAGAAAGAAAGAAAGAAAGAAAGAAAGAAAGAAAGAAAGAAAGAAAGAGAGAGAAAGAAAGATAGAAAGAAAGAAAGAAAGAAAAAGAAAGAATGAATATAGTCATTGGAAAGAACACTTAAAAATTCTGAATTCATATATTCTTCCATAAATATGAAATATGGAGCTGCATATACTAGTCATTTATACTAGGGAGTATCTGACAAGAGTCTGACACTTTTGGACTTGATGACCATGACATTGGTTGTTATGAATTACAATCTTGATGTTATTTCCGTTCGAGTATCTGACAAGAGTCTGACACTTTTGGACTTGGTGACCATGACATTGGTTGTTATGAATTACAATTTTGATGTTATTTCCGTTCTACACAAAATTGTTTACTACTTTTGTGGTTACATTTGTTTTGTAGCTTTTTTTCTCTCTAAAACATATCATTTGAATTTTGATTAAACACAAAGAATAAGAATACTACTTTTCTTGAAAAAAACATGTAAATTTATACAGAATCAAATAATACAACAGTTCTGAAATTCCTAGTTTGCAAAAGAATCATACATTTAAACTACCTACCTGATAAAAGAAAACATCTTTTCTATCAGTTCCTTCTGTAGCATATTCTTCTAAAATACCCTCTGCAAAATAAAATAATTTGTAAAACATGTAGATCAATTGTTTTTTATTGCTGTATAATGAGAATACATCAAACAATTAGCTTGGCATGATCAGATCAGTCACTGATTCAAATATCTTAACAATTATAAATGTTACATTTCACACCATAGGACAATAATTCAAACATACCCTGTATTGAGATAACAATACTAGTTTGCACTGAAGTTGTTTCTGTAGCATTTTGAAGCTAAGAAATAAAAAAGAACCCATGTATACTTTCTGGAAAGTCAAAAAATACAAAAAGTCCCAGATCATCTGAAAAAGACCCTAACCCCTTTTCAAACACTCAATGCAAACCCTGATTAATAAATGACAATCTACAATACCTGGACTGATGCCATGTTCTGAGCAGAGCTGCTTCCAGAACTCCATGCCAACTGAAAATAAAACATTGGAATGTTAGATTTCTGTAGGTGTACATGCATATGGTAGCTATGGTAAACTGCAATAACAGCTTGATTTGCCATGGCCAAACTAAATGTACCAATAATAAAGTGGGTTCAATCTAAATTTTAAAAAAATAACAAAAAACAATTGTTGCATTGATTCATGGTATTTCTAACAGAATCTCCAGTAAAGTAATCTGTTCCAATAAAGTGCAGTGATGCTAAAGTAGCTGGAATATATAAAGACAACTGGCTAATACACCACAAGTAGCTGCATGACATTGATGTCTGAATGTGGAGACAGAACACTTCTACTATTGTGGAATTCACAGTGCAGTACAATCAGCTTGGGACAGCATGCATAAGAAAAGGAAGAGCAAGATTTTGTCAAACATATGTTTATACTGTGTGTATGTTTTTTTTTTATTTTCTACATTTAGCATGAAGTTGTTGATGTATAAATGTATTTTTTGTTGATTAAAGCTTTAAAAGAAGAAAAACAAAATGAGTAGAGTTAGATAAGTTAAGTCCCTCTTCACTGTACCCGGATACTCTAATTGTGTCAGATGTACTTATGACAAAAAAGGAAAGTGCCAGAGATTTTCAATAAATAACTCACTAATCAATGTAGGTATGTAAGGTAACATGTGATGTCACTGGTTCAGTATTTATTTGGTCCAAACCCTATGTGTGTGACACAGAATTCCACCTTTTCACATATGGTAGTGGGCTATGTCCACATCTATCATGTCTGTGAAAATGTCTAAAATCTGGTATCAGATTTAAAGGAAACATGATTTATATAGATCTAAAATGAATAATCTTGTATACCCTGTAACCTTGCAGACTTCTTAAAACCAAATTTGAAAGAGACAATATCGATACAAATATAAATTGCATCTCATTTTCACAATACAAAAATGTACCCGTTATAATTTATGAGGCTACAATAAAATTGGAATCAATCAGGGTGTCAAACTTGCTTCTCTACTCCACAGGAGACATTTTGTATTGGCCACATTTTTCAGTTGTAGGAGAAAAGGTATGATTATTCATATATAGGTCACTGGAGCATGCTACAAACAAGAACAAAAAATGGATTGGAGGCTGTATATATAGATATATACATACATATAGGTATTAACATCATCAGTCAAAACACACATAATAATGGTAATGTTAATAAAAAATGACAGCATTTTTGTTTTTCTGAATTTGTTGGACTTTTAAATATACTTAACACACAGATGATTTTACACAAATAAAATTGACATGAACTCAAACTTTCTCTTTTTCTGAAAGGACTCTGTAATGTAATGCTAAGTAACATCATTACGTCACAAAATTTATCAAAGCACACACAATATCAACGTCAAAATATTTGCACGATCAACCAGTCGCTGTTGTGTGCATTTCTTGAACCAGTAAACCATATTTGTTGCCATTTTATTTTTTTGTTAACCCAGGATGCCATTGTGGCATTAAAACTTCGCATTTCCAACTACATGACTCGTATTAATTAGCCCAGTACTTAGGCCTTCAGGCCAACTGAATCCTGTCTAATTTCCAACAATCAATTTCCAATCATACTTTAAAATTGTAGTGGTTGTAATGTGGAATATGCAATCAACCAATGTCCTATGTAAACATGCTAAATTCTATTTTATTCGGCCGAAAATCTCTCCGGCCTGTGAACACAATAAAGCTGAAATAGTCGATTGAAATACAGAAAACGTATTAAGTAAAGTGTGTAGTACTTTGGTTGCCACATTGTCCAAGTTGGAGGGTGATGATTTCGCGTGGCATCGTGACAATTTCTTGTTATTCCGTCACAGCGTCACATTCTTTCTAGAATCCCAATACAAAAACTTGTTGATACTGCTCGAAAAATGGCGGCAGAGCAAAGATTTACTTCCGGCGACAATTAAAAATAGAACCGGACAACTGTAAATATTGACGGAATTCAGTTGAAAGATGTTTGTGTTCAACTTCAGCGTCATCCATTCAAAAAATATCCATATTACAATCGTTTATCGCATTGTCCAAGTTATAATTATAAGCAATTACTGACCGTTTCTAATAATAATAATGAAAAAATCATTCAATTCAAATAGGCCTACTTCTATATCTTATGTTATTTTTGTCTCGGACTTAAATTAATGAAAATATTTGCTGTATGCAATACCAATAACTTATCACATTTTAGAGTGAAACCAGAGGTGAAATAACCACTGAAAGAAAAACAAATAAGAAAATAAGACCCAGTGTAAACTTAGGTAAAAGAAAGACAAACATTTTAAATGGTCGTTAGGTATTTTCAAATTTGCTATTAGAATGTATGCGCTGCTGTTTGGGTATCCGTGATTACTAAGCTTCCACTTTAACATTACCCTTCACACACGCACTTACAATATTATATATATTTTACTTTTTAGTCTGATATGTGACCCCTGGAATACCCACAATTTTAAACAGAAAGAAATATGTTCAGTTTTCCCTTGTCATGAGTTACAACTAATGCCACCATCATATATAAGCATGTTCCGTTGGTTGGGAATGTCCTGTGTTAGTACTTACACGCGCGTATATTTCTACATGGAAGGATGAAACAGCAGTATGCTATAATAGATTAACAGTTAAATCTAAATTTTAGTCGAAATTTAAAGTGACCAACTGTAAAATCTTGTATTTTTTTCTTTTGAATACAAGCTTATCAAACTGTGTCAAGTTTATATTCTATTATTGTTATCATTATTGCGATTAGTTTTTAATAAATAAAAGAACACATCCGGATAATAGTTCACGCATAGAGTTTTTTTTTATTAGAAAGTATATTGCATTTCCTGTTCTCTGTCAAACGAGAATTTTGATGATTTTTAGATAATATTGAGGATTTGTCCAAATCCTACGTCTCTTAAATTGTATATATTAGTACTTCATCCGTTGCGTGTGACATAATAGACATATCTGTAAAAAGACCATACCTTAAATTCCTCCAATGTCACATGGTCTGACGTCATATCCAAAACAAAAATATTGGGCACTGACTTTGATAGTTTCAGATTGTGTTGAAGGATAAGTGTCCGTCATGGAAAATCCAGGGACTCGAAGCAGTGACGATGATGTCCAAAGAGCAGAGGACATGTTCAGGAGAATTCTGAATCCTATCGAACCTTTAGTGATGAGAATTCAGAGTTTACTTGTGTGGGAATATCCGAGGAAAAGCGCAGTGCTATTTGTTTGTGTTCATGGAATATTTTGGTAGGTTGCAATTTGCATACAGATCGTGTGTACATATACTCGATAGCAGAATTCTTATTACATTTGTACATGACAATTAAATGTTTCTCACTTTCATTGTGTTCATTTTCAAACAAATGATTGCACCAATCTTAGGGCGTCGCAGTATTATCAACACGAAGCATGGAAGTTCTCCTCTTTAGAAAGGAATGGTGATCGCTGATTGGTTGATAATCCTTTGACAGTTGGGCAGGCCTACGAGAATGTAAACATAATCGTTACGTCATCAATGGTAACAGCTGTCAGTGTAGGTGACTTGGAAGTTATTGAGTAGCAATGACATCATGAACGGATGAACAGAGTAAAATAAATAAACTTATTATAAGAATATAATGCAAATATTAATGTTTTAACCGAAAATGTATTGGTTAGCCTTAAAAAAATAATAATGGTGTTTTCCTTAGAATTGGGAAAACTTGGGGTCTAAATTAGGAAAAAAAGATACTATTTTGCATTGGGAATGGGGCCGAATATCAGCCCCAAATCTGGCAGATCGAGAGCCCTGATCTGATTTCATGTACACCTATACACAAAGTGTCGTTATATGAGATAAGTTTTGGTTTGGTTTGGTCTGGTCTGATACTGTTAACTTACTTATGAACACCTACTATATATATGGTTATTTAAGGATGTTTTCTATGTTAGCAATGTGAAAGTAATGAATGTGTTTTGTGTTTGTTATGCATTAGAGAGACTGATATGTTTCCAAAAGCATCTGTTTGAATTTTAACCTGAATCATATAAAATGATAAGAAATGTAGTGAAATGAAATAAAGGTATGAACATTAATGTAATTATGTAATGTAAGTATGGAACTGAAACTGACTTTATAGTGCTACTACACTGAAGTCTACTGCCATAGGCAACACTAGCAGGCTCTTCAACCCAGTCACATGTAAGCTGACAACTTATTACCAAACCAGTTGTTCGTCTTCTGTAATACTGAGCAGGTTGTAAAACTGGTAAACATTAGGTAAAGACTTTTGCTATTGCTCAATGAGGAAACAAAACCTCAAAAACAAGATGGAGGCAGAGTTAAAAAATGTGGCATTATTAATCATGCAATTGGGACAGCAGAGAGTTGCGATTCACCACCTACGTGCATTATATATTCAGATAATCACATTAAATACTTAACATGTACAGAATGGATATAAAAGGCTAAAATTTCCAGCTCAGAATAATAAAAATCAAAAAAGGAAAATTTCAAGAAAAACTTATTCAGTTATAATCACAGCATTTTTAGCTCACCTGGCCCAAAGTGCTAGTGAGCTTAAGCTGTGGCATTGTGTGCGTCGTCAGTGATCAACTTTTTCCTTTAACCAATGGACCAAATTTTTTTATATTTGGCTGGTATGTTCCAAGGATGAAGTCTGACAAAGTTGAGAAAAAATGACCTTGACCTATGTTCAAAGGTACAGGGGTCAGATTTGTTAAAATCTTTTAAACGACTTCTTCTCATGAACTACAAAAACCTAGAGGAATGATATTGGGCTGGTATATTCATAGGATATAGCCTGATTAAGTTTGCAAAAAGAAATGACCTTGACATATGTTCAAGGTTACATTAGTCAGATTTGTTAAAACTTGTAAATGACTTCTTCTCATAAACTTAAAGGCCAAGAGGTATGATATTTTGCTGGTATATGTACCAGGTGAGAGATGCAGGCCAATCGGGCCTCTTGTCATATAAATGATGGGTCTCAACCCCCTGGGGCAGGAGTGGCAGGGCCCAATATGGCAAAAAGAACAAACTATACTTCTCCTGTAGGAATGGTTAGATTTTGTCAAATTTGGTCTGAAGCATTGTTGAATGATGGGGAATCAATTTTGTTTAAAGGGGTGAGATTCAGCTCCTTGGGGCGCAGGAGGGGCTTTGCTGAATAGGGGAAGTAGAGCAAATTCTTTAAAATCATACTCCTAGAAGAATCATTTTATTTTGCCAAAATTTGGTCTGAAGCATTGTTGGGTGTAGGGGAATCATTTATATAAACAGAGAATCTTGGCCCTGTGCAGTAAGGCCCAATGGAGCAAATTCATTGAAATCCTACTCATTCTGTGGAATGATTTGACTATGACCAGATTAGTGTGAAGCATTCTTAGGTGAAGAGAAATTAATTTTGCTTGGTGAGGGATATAGGCCCTATTGGCCTCTTGTGATGTAAGTTCATTGATATAGATAGAGGCTTTTAGTCTGCATCCAAAGATATTGTGTTATTTTGGTAAGTTGTACATTAAATATGGCATGCATATATGTTGATCATAAATTGTCTTAAACCTAAGAATAGTTTGTAAGTGTGGATCTACATGGGTAATTTATATACCTTATGATCTCCATGTGAGTTAATATATCTGTGATGAATATGAACTTATAAGATTAGGGATGTGATACACATGGTCTATGTGAAAATTACTGTTATTCATGACTATTTACATGCCATGCATCCTAGTGTTTACGTAATGGGTTTTACATCCAGTTTCACAGTCTTTCAGTGGAAGAGTATCAGATGGTTTCTACTGTAGTTAGTTATTGGCGATTGGTATTACATCTTATGGGTCTCGATTACATCTGATATTCCCAATGCAAAGTGTATATATTTCTAAGGAAAATGCTACAAATTTGTCCCAAAATGGGGTGTGAGAGCCCTGATATATTCTACAAATTTGAAGGAAATCTATATTTGTTTCAAAATTGAATTTGATTAGAATAATATACTACACATGATCATCTTTTTCAATGTCCTCCTGCAAGTAAATGTGAATATATAGACATTTAATATGTACTGTAAAGGTACAGACTGGCCTTCTGTGAAAAGGTCAATTCACAACGTTTTCTTTGACTGATATCCTTGTCAACAACAGCCAAATCATTTGTAAGTAATTAAATAATGCTTAGGGTACATAGCGAGCTGTGGATATTTTGTTTTGGTTTTAAACAACATTTGTTCTAAAAATATGGTCCCTGTACAGCGGCTAGAGATATTGATTCAGAGGCTGACCCATGGGGCATAGATACATGTAGAATTCTAGAAACTGGTCTTGTGATAAGATTAGATCTATGTGGTTTTAAAGCTCACAGATCGATCATTGATCTGCTCTCAGCTTAACACCTCTTTACATTTTTGCATTCTTAGTTTTAGTGATGTCACAGTTAAACAAATGCCACAATCTTATGCAGGGTATAATTATTAGCCAACTTGTAGAATCTGTGGTCGCCAGTATTAACCAACGAAAATGAAGACAAAAATTTTAAAATTTAATTGGTGATAGGTGTTTGAAAATAAAGGCAATGAAATATCTGCTGTACTTCTGATATACAATGCAATGTTATATATTTTGAATCTAAAGATCACAGAGTTAGTCAAGAGCCTAGGGTCTGCTACACATTGAAGTTATCATCATGGCATCATCATGGCTCCTGATGATTTTTGCATTGAACAAGTAATACCTTGCCTCAGCAATCTTACTCACACCAGTATCAACAGACACTAATGTTCACTTATTGTAAGAAATTCCTCCGCCTCAGAAACAACAACCCCTTTCCCCTCAAAAATAATTGTATCTCCAACTCATTCAAACAACAACACCCCCACCCAACTAATCCTGGTGACTGCAACTCACTATATGATGCCCCACTTCACTAGTGTTAGTGTCTAACTCATTGAAACAAGTTACACCTAGTAATCTCAGTAACTCAAACTCATCGTAGCAAATACCCCAAACTCAAACTGAACATTGTCGGTAGTCTAAGTGATTCCCACTCATTGAAAAAAGTAATATCCCTCACCTCAGCAATCTTGGTGACTTCAGCTTATTAAAACAAATACCCCCACCTAATAAGCCTAGCAACTCAAGCTCATTTTAACAAATATTCCCAACTCTATCTCAGAAATCTCATTGACGCCAGCTTATTGGAACAAATATTCCACACAGTATTCTCAGCAACTCAAACTCATTTTCACAAATAACCCCAACTCTATCTCAGAAATCTCAGTGGCTCCAGCTTATTTGAACAAAAACAGTTAACTCCCAATTCAGCAACATTAGTAATACCAACTCATTGTAACAAACACCCCACTTGGCAATCATGGACTGTAACTCCAATACTCCTTTACCATAGTCCATTGGCACTAGTTGTGAAAAGTGACTAGCTAGGTCAGAGAGCTTAAGAAGGAGAGTTTGATGAGTAGATCAGTTGTATATACACCTGTGGGCTTGTTTTGTGACTAAAGAGCCAAAGTCATGTTAACCTTTGGGTTTGATACTTATCTTGAGTGAACATATACACACACATAATAAAGATTTATTTTATGTTATAGGAAAGCTGGTGTATATTGCTGTCCCCTGTGATATTAAAACAGCGTTTCATTGATTTCAGGTTTTTCGCAGTGAAAGGATGTCAGTTTTACTCCATCGCCAGTACCACCCTCTTCATTATGTACTTGGTTCTGACGTGGAAGTATAAAATTTGGCCAAAAATTTATCGGTAACAAAATTATATGTACCCACACATGTATATTATTTAATGCATCTGTAGATTCAGAAATTTTCGTTGACCCCTTTGTAAATATATCTATTTTTTTCCATAGGTATTCCTAGTAGTGGTATTGAATTGGAAACTCTTCACGAAAATCTCTGACTACAGAAAAACAATTTACCCTTGCTTGTGAACTAATCTAATATTCTAGATAGCCACTAACATTGTAACCCAGTAATGTTTTAAAGATATTGATTGATAAACATTTATGAAAAAAAATTGTTTATTTTCAGGTTTTTAGCAGCAGTAGGATGTCGGTTTTATTTTGTGGTCAGTACAGTCACCTACATTGTTTATTTGGTACAGACTTGGAAACATAAGATATGGCCAGAAATAAGAGGTAAGTTAAATTGAGGTCTATATGCCATTCTTTCTATTTATTTATTAGATGTAAGGAAACACATTTTCGGCTCGGGTGACCTATTGCCATCATGATTTGTCTGTCGTCGTGCATCGTTAACTTTTCAAATATTCGACTTCTTCTCAAGAACCAGTGGATGGATTTTGACCAAACTTGGCACAAAGCATCCCCATGGGAAGCTGCTTCAAGTTTGTGAAGAAAAAGGGTGTGGCCCCAATAGGGGCCGCAGAAGGGGGAAAAAGGGGGTAAAATTAGGTAAATCTTTAAAAATCTTCTTCTCATGAACCAACAGTCAGATTAAATTCATATTTGATATTTAGGGTCCTTATGGCAAGGTCTACAAAGTTTGCAAATGAAAAAAAAAATTGGGTCAAAAATGGTCCCACTAGGGGTGCTCAAAAGGGTTAAAAATTCAATTTTGACCGATTTCAACCAAATTTGGTAGACAGCATCCCTTAGTGAAGTACATATGAAATTTAGTTGAAAAAAGTGATAATGTCCACTTTGGGGCCCATAAGGGGTGTAAAAGGGGTCATAAGTAAAAACCTTTAAATGACTTCTTCTCAAGAACCAGTGGATGGTTTTTCTTCTCAAGAACCACTGAGTTGATCATGTCCAAACTTGATACAATGTCCTGCATAAGTGTTGTTACTTTTTGGTTCGATTCAAAATCCAAGATGGCTGCCATGGCCTCTGATTGGCTGAGACATTTTTAACTTCTTGTCAAGACTCAAGAACCACTGGGTTGATCATGTCTAAACTTGATACGAATGTTCTACACAAGGTCCTGGCAAGTGTTTTAACTTTTTGGGGCAATTCAAAATCCAAGATGGCCACCCTGGCCTCTGTTTGGCTAAGACATTTTGGACTTCCTCTGAAGAACCACTGGGTGGATCATGTTCAAACTTGGTACAGATGTTTTACACAGGGTCCTGCACTAGTGTTGTTACATTTTTGCAACATTTTGAAATCCCCAGATTATTGACATATATTCCTCAGGTTACCGTTAAGGCCCCTTGGGCCTCTTGTTTATTACATTGTTACAGCAAATATCTTTAATTAAAGGCTGTTGATAACTTCAAAATAACATTAATGGCACAAAACTGCACTAATTACGTAGTAATGAATAGTGATTAATGTGTGGTTTAATATCCCAGACGTATACTTTGAATGTTTGCTAAGCATGATGTCAAATATTGATGTGTATGTAAACACAGTTTTCATGTCTGGTTCTCACACATTGTGTTTGTATTATGTAACAACATATTAATTAAATATTAATCAGAAAATAACACTTTTTTGCACATTCTGTGTTATCTTTTTTATCATTATTTGATCAATTTTTAAATTCTTTTACATCTCTAACTTAAATGCATGTAGACGAAAGTTTGTTGGAAACTGAAAATTTCGCTTATATCTAAGCTTAAACTTCGAGGTTTAAAGAATTTTTATTTTAATAATATGAATGCTGTCCGACAAATGAATTCAATTTGATGTGATGTACTTCAGATGTATATGTAATTGCACTTATTCCCGACCAAATAAGATAGCAAAACTCAATTTTTGATTGTCCATATTTTACGTCTTCTATCTGGCATTCACTAATTTAAAAAAAATATGTATGTGCTAGTCAGCTTTTCTGGATTTATGTCCAAGTACTTATCTGGAATAGAGTTACTTCCCCCTGGACTGTCATTGATATAAATGTTATACAGTATGAATATTAATAGGAAAGTATTTGAAAAATTTGAAATTTTTTAATCAAGACGTAGTAATTTACCAGCTGGTGATGGATAGACATTGAATTTGTTCAGAAATAAAATACATGTAGAATGTATGTAGACCAAGCTTTTGAAATACCCTTACTTCTGGATCAGAGTTGTAAAAGGTTATATCATGTTTTGTAGTACCACCAGCTGTTCCTGAGGATCCTGACAGGTAAGTACATTGTCAAATCTCATATTAACACGTAAAGGACAGTTGATATATCAGAAATATTTTATTGTCAGATCATAATCAGTATGTCAAAAAATTGTACTTTTATTTTGAGATGAAAAGTCTGTTGGTTAAACATGTATACAGTATATTCTCTATTTTAACAATGTGGTTACTCATTACTCAATTAATCTGACACGTCTTTGAATATTCCATTTCACTTTGAAGTTGGACTGACTTTTCAGTCTCTAAAGCAACATCTTATTTTCTAATTTCCATTATTTTTAAAGCTGTTTATTTTTTCACATCTTACTACTTGCCTTTCTAAAATGACAAATAATTCAAATTTGAAAATAAAAAGTCATCTTAATTAATAGAATTGTGAAATTACGCAATTAGAATTTGTTAAAGAGACTAAAATGTGGTCTATACTTTAGGTACAAATTAGTAACAATCTGAAATAACAAGCCAAGGTTTACTATTGTAAAACTGATTGATTTTCCTTGTTATTATAGCTGGACACCTGTACATCCCCGCCTGTTGAGTGTACCAGAACTCTGTACATATCTTGCTCATCTGTGGTGCTCGTGTTCTAATATTGTACATTACTGGTTGACATTTAGAAGAGTTTACCCTTTTTTGGTAAGTATTCATTGTTAGCCAACATACATGATTGATGGTAAAATCCAAATAAATTTTCCTTCGAAGTTAGAAATGAATGTATTGTTATAGACTACCATACCACTAATTTTGACTTAATTGTTACTGAACGGAAAAGTTTATACTTAATCATCAATGTGATGTAAACACATGTTTGACGGTCACATCTTTCTTTTCTATGAAAATTGAAAATGTTCTGAATCGTCCTGTACAAGAATAGAATCAAACATTAGAAACAACAGCTTCATATTAATTTTTTAAGAAACAACCATTTCATTTTAATGGTTTTACAGCTACAATTGATACAAATTTCCTGTGTATGTAAAAAAAGTATTTGTAATTTGATTTTCCGATATTTTTACATCTTCAGCTCTGTATGTTTACAATCGTACATATTAATTGTATCATGTCTCTGTTGCAGTTTTGTGTTATGAGCAGCTCATTTTTCTTAATCCTGGCTATGATTGGACGTTATATACCAGGGATAATGCTAGCCTATATTATAGGTAAGTAACAAGTCATGTGCTATCACTGGCATAACTCCATGTTTAAAATGTTTAATGTTTAAACTTCCATGTTCCATAAGGAAACATTCTGTTTATTACACTATCCTTCAAATGCTGATACGGTATACAATATATGTAGACAACTGTAAGATGTCATTATGTTTTTAATTTAAAACCAAATTTTTGGAAGAAAAAAAATATTTGAAATGTTGATGATTTTTTTGCCTGATAAAAAAAAATGAAAGTCGTTTATTCTATTGATATATGGACTATATATTATTATAACATTCAAATTGATTTTGACTTTTGAAACTGTGTGGACATGTCAGCAAAGGATTTATGCAAAAACCTCCTGTATTTGAGGCCAAAATTCCCTTAAATAATTACCAATCTCCCATATTTGTAAATATGTCATGTATGTTCATTGTATATGAACTTTTTATTCTAATAGGAAGTCTAGCATTTAACCTGATTAGGAAACTTTTGAAAATTATGAATATTACTGAATTTTTAAATGTGAAAAACACAGATCAAAGAGAAAATATTCCAAAGCAGTATAAGGATACACTGGGCCTAAAGCATGTGAAGGAGTGGAATTGTCCAAAAGTATTATGCTGTGCAAAAATGCCCCATAATGTGAAAATAGATGTTACTTCTATCGTCAGTGATTTGCCTTTGTCAAATTGTAGGAGGTCATGCACTAGTATGTATATTTAAGACGTGGTTTATATACATGTTATTCTACAGTTATCAGTACGTTGCTGTGTCCCAGTGTTCTTTACCACAATCTTCTCAAGAGAGTCTACCTCAAGTTTGAACCAATATTCATGAAAATGGATTATTCTATCAAGCTAAAGAATAAGTGGTCTTTCAAAGGTAAGTTGTTTCAATAGTTTGTTTGTTTGTTTGTTTTTTTGGGTTTTTTTTATTAACTTTATCTCATTTACTGAGAATTCTTTACATATAAATAGTTTCTCTCAAATCATCACATTTAGAAAAATACTGACTTTGCTTCTTGTTATAATTAATAAGATAGAAATATTTGTACTGACATGTTTCAGTTTACTCATTACTTTTAAATGATACAAATAAATAAATGAGATATTCCCCCTAAATGTGTTTGTATAATATATACTAATTTTATATTCAGAATAGAAATCGATTATGGATATTCCTTAATTCATAGAGGTCTGAAACTGAAACTGTTGTGCTAACTTTCTGTATGCAAGCAAATTTCATATTCTTTGAAAGTACTGAATGTCTTCTTTGACACTGTGTGACTGATGTTGCTTTGGTAATCTAGATTTGATTATAGGTGGGATTGTATAGGATTCTTATAATTGAGTAGATTGATAAATATCAGATATCAGATGAAATTATACAACATTCTTATAATTCTTGATGAAAAGTTCTCGGACTACATAGGGTCCTATGTACTGCACAGTTTTCTCAACACTTTATGAACACATAATTGTCCTGAAAATCAATATTGATGAATTTTATCACCAGTGTATGGCTTATGTGTGTTTCTCATCAAATCAGAAACAGATGGTAACTGGTTACAATAAGAATTGTTTACATATATGTTATATTTCGATATGGTTCAAGATCTTCACTAAAAGTCTATCAATGAGACGAGAAATAGAATACTATTATGTTTTCATGTCGTAAATAAAATGGCTAGAAGTATTCATTTGTAGAGTTAATTTTAACTAATCATGACGTCTTTTCATGGTTTCAAATTTTCTTATTATATTTATTAAGACCATTTTATTTGAGGCCTAAATCTGCCAAGTTTAGGTTTTACGTTTTGTTAAGCTCCTTTTTCATTAGAGTTTGAGTCAGGTCATATTTATCTAACAAGAAAACATTCCTTTTGTTTAATTTAAAGTTCCACGGTCATCCACATCAGTTGGTTCTTCTGGCCGTGTAGAAATATCCGAGACAGACAGCGAAACAGAGTTCACACCATCCTTAGACCCTGCTACCACTGCAGCGCTGGCACGTGCCATCACAGACAGCGAGGATGAGAGTCCAGACCCATCACTGTCTTCACCTCTCCTGTCCAAGGAGCCGTCTATTGACTTGGAAGATGATGATTACCAAGGTAAACAGACCAGGATGTACTGTCTGTAATGTCAGAACATGTGACAAAATTATAGCTGTAGACGAAGTGAATTCATTTGTATTAGTCACCCATACACAACGATACAGAGGAATGTAGTCTTGCACTCTGTCAGCCTATCCACTTTGCGCAGTTTCTAAGGCCTACCCATTTACTCTTTCACCGATAACTACCAACTTTGTTACATGGGTACTTCTGTAAACAGCATAGTATCAGTTATTAAACTTCAACTGGCAGAGCCATTGTTGAGATAAAACAGGGTATAAGAAAGAGCTAAAACTGCTGTGCCCTGGTTTCCAAATATTGCTGCCATGTTGTGACCTGCTTATGATTACCAGTACAGTTTAGTTACTATGTGAATTGTACAAAAAATAGCTAATAGTAAGAAACAAAACTATGTTTCAATTATATTTATAAGATTGCTTTCTAATTGTTTGAAAACTGGACCCAGTGACCCTTTTTACAAACCAAAAAGAAATGTGTTAAAAAACACAGGGGGCAGTGATTTGAAATATAGTATGAAAATTGCTTGCAATTTTCTTGATATTCCTTGGAACAAAAATAACCTTCATCCATTTGTATATGTATTTGTTTTGTTATCTTTTATCAAAAGTTTGAAGTTTGTTATCTTAGTTCAATATTTACAGTCACAAACCAATGCTCAGGTGTTTCTAAAAGTTAACTAGAAGTGGAAACGTAGTCTGATAAGTGATTATGGTACATGTGTTAGTTATTTTTCTGGTTCAAAGACATAGTTTTTTGTGAAATGGATAGAGAAAGTTACCCGTTGTTTTTATTATATGGATGGAGTAATTAATTCTGTAAAGGTAATGCTTGTTGCGATCATACACCATTCAGGAAATTATCAATATTATTTGAAATCTTAACATTTAAAAAAAAAAACAGTAAAGAAATTATTGTGTCTCTTGGCATTGAATTTCAAACACATTAACAATGATAGTTGGTTCAATTTTCCATCTAACTAGAGGTCTAGAAATTGACAAAGTGGTGATTTACAATTCCATAACCCCATAATCAACATTAGAACAATATACCGGTACTGTTAAATGGAAAAAGCTTTGTTTTCTGATATATATGCAAGTATATGATTGTATTTACTTAAATTGGCAACTCTTCCTGTTTTGTATATATAAATATATATAATACATGTACATTTGCTCTTTGTAAACAAAAATAGAGAAAAAAACAAACCCCAGTGGTTTTGTAATTTGGATCAGACTTTGTTACATCTTATGAATTATCAAAAAAAGGGTAAGTGTAAGAACAGAAATTTGACCTGTAAGTGTGAAGTTATTTTCAGTTTTTGACATCTTTATTTGTTAATATTACTGATATATGTGGTTTTTATTACAGAACGGCAGGTTGATTTTGATGTGAATTTTGAGGAAGGGATCCAGGAGATGCCTTCATTTGATGATGTTTTAGACAACACCGATGATGAACTTCTTGAGCATATTCCTAAAAGGCTTTCCAAACACAGACGACCGAAACTGGACGATATGACCTTTGTATCAGAACATTTTGGTGACACATCTGACTCTGAAGAAGGGGAGACTGACTTGAATTTTCCATCTTTGATGGCAGATAGCATCTTGTCTTCAGAATCAGACTCAGGAGGCATCATGCCATCTGGTGCTGGTGCCTTTGTGTCAAAAACTCTGTCATCTGTTGTTGGGTCTGCTCTATCTGGCATATCAAATTTGAAACCTAGCACCACATCTGCCAACAAGGGAGATAAATCTAATGTTCCTGCAAGTGTTTCATACAATCAGCAATCCGGTGATGAAGTAGACTTTCATGTGACCTCAAACAACGACCAACAGACCAGACCATCTAACCAACAAGATGATAATTCTAGTGACATAGACATTGGAGAGGAATTTGAATTTTTGGACCAGTATGACTTGGAAGAGGAGGAAAAATAGTTTTCATATGTAATGAACAACTTTATTTTTAAAGTAAATTTTAAGATTTAGGTTTATGCAGATAATTTTGATGAAAATGCATTAAAGATGTACAAATTGGTGAAGTATGAATGGAACTGTGATGAAATGTTAATGTTTTAATTTCAAAATATTAAAATTATTTGTTTAAAAGAGAATTAAGTGAAATTATGGACACCTACAACAGTTACAGCAAAAATGAAGATGACATGTTATGATATAATAGAAGTATGGTATTAGAAGTCAAGCACTTAGAATCATACTAGATTTATCATTTTATATGAATTAGACAAATTTAAAGTCGGAATTCGATTCTGTATTATATGTACCACAGTGGTTATGTATAAGTATACACGATTAGCACAACTCTTGTTGTCCGATTATATCAGTACACATGTGTATTGTAAAGGTATCATACTTCAACTCCATTTCTGAAAGCTGTTGTAGAGTTTGAATTAGATATTCTGCTGAAAAACAAATTTATCTTAATACGGAATGAAAAACTTATCTCCCTAATTTTTTTTACCTTCAGTCATAATTCATGTTAAGAAAATTATTACCAGTGCTTTCTGATTTTTTTAATTCCATATTACAAATTAATGAATGATGACAGAGTTCTGATAAATAGAGTGGATCTATTTAAGTTCATAGCATTTGTAATTCTTATCACGTTAATTTAAAGCTCAAATGAGCTGAAAACAATCTCTTGTCAATGTTTCTTCATCTTTGTTCTCATAACATTCTGCTGAACATATAACATATCTACAGCCTACATGACATTTATATCAACTGCCCACACAACATTTATATCAACTGCCCACACTACATTTATATCTACTGCCCACACAACATTTATATCTACAGCCCACACTACATTTATATCTACAGCCCACACTACATTTATATCAACTGCCCACACTACATTTATATCTACTGCCCACACAACATTTATATCTACTGCCCACACAACATTATATCTACTGCCCACACAACATTTATATCTACTGCCCACACTACATTTATATCAACTGCCCACACTACATTTATATCTACTGTCCACACTACATTTACAACATATATATCTACAACCCACACTACATTTATATATACAGCCCACACTACATTTATATCTACTGCCCACACTACATCTATAGCTACTGCCCACACTACATCTATATCAACTGCCCACACAATATTTACATCTACTGTCCACACAACATTTATATCTACTGTCCACACTACATTTATATCTACAGCCCACACAACATTTATATCTACAGTCCACACTACATTTATATCTACTGCCCACACTGCATTTATATCTACAGTCCACGCTACATTTATATCTACTGTCCACACTACTTTATATCTACTGCCCACACTACATTTATATCTACAGCCCACACAACATTTATATCTACAGTCCACGCTACATTTATATCTACTGTCCACACTACTTTATATCTACTGCCCACACAACATTTATATCTACTGTCCACACTACATTTATATCTACTGCCCACACAACATTTATATCAACTGTCCACACTACTTTATATCTACAGTCCACACTACATTTATAGCTACTGCTCACTACATTTATATCTACTGCCCACACTGCATTTATATCTACAGCCCACACTACATTCATAGCTACTGTCCACATTTAATTTAGTATCTGAAATATGCATAACATTTCTTAATTGTTTATATCACAATTTTGTTGTTGTAATTATTTATTGATTTTTGTTATTATGACTTAAGGTTACATATACACATGAATTTACTGTTATTTGCCTTTAGATTTACCCTATGTGAGAAAGGAGGAATTGAAAGTATATCCTTTTGCACTACATGCTAATATATCCAGAAATACTTGATAAATAACAAGGCCATTAATGTATTCAGTATTGATACATCACTGAAGCTCTTGACTGTAGTCTGGCATAATTGATTATTGAGTGTATTACAAGTGTATCATAACTATCACTTTGTCTGAAAAGAGAAACTTTAGGATGCAGTCCGTAGGAAGTTTTGTTCAAATAGGCCAGTAATAAAACGTGAGATTTTAATCTGTTCTACTACTGTAAATTCTATTTTCATACAAGAATAAATAAATGTACTTGAAAATTAATAAAACTTCCATTTTTGTGCAGCACTCTTACTAATAAGGTAATGTAATGAAAACATGTCCTCAGTGAAAGGAGGTCCTCAGGAATGACAAAGAAACTGTAAACTCGGGGAGTAAATGTGTTGTGTTATAATCAGAATACAGCTCTCTAAAGAATCTCATGTATTGGTTTACATTGAAACCAAGTTGTAAAGTGCAAATTGACTAAATTGTTTGAAATGTTATTTCTTCTATTTAATGTATTGATTTAATATAACTACATTTCTGTGTTTAAAGTGACATGTATTTTGTGAATGGCTAAATAATACTAACAAGAAAACTTGCTTCAGTTTTGATATCCTCATCATGTTTCAATGGTAAAGGTTAACAAAGATACAATTTCTGTGAAATAATGTAATGTACATTCTTTCTTAACCTACATACTTCCTCACCTCACTTACTTCCATAACCTACAACCTTCCTTAACCTACATAATATACATTCTTCCTTAACCTACACAATTGCGTGTCTACAGCCTTCCTTAACCTACACACTTCCTTAACCTATATAATGTACATTCTTCCTTAACCTACAACCTTCCTTAATCTATATACTTCCTTAACCTACATAATATACATTCTTCCTTAACCTACACAATTCTGTACCCTACAGCCTTCCTTAACCTACACACTTCCTTAACCTATATAATGTACATTCTTCTTAACCTACACAGTTCCGTACCCTACAGCCTTCCTTAACCTACATAATATGCATTCTTCCTTAATCTACACAATTCCATACTCTACAGCCTTCCTTATCCTACACACTTCCTTAACCTATATAATATACATTCTTCCTTAACCTACACACTTCCTTAACCTACACAATTCCATAACCTACATAATGTACATTCTTCCCCAACCTGCATACTTTCTAAACCTACAAACTTCCTTAACCTGTATACAATGACCTTCTTTCCTTAACCTACCTTTCTTCTTTTACCTACATTTATACTTCTTAAACTATATACTTCATTAACGTCATACTCCTTTAGTTACAATGACTGTCTTCTTACCATTCATTTGATATCAATCAGTTTAATTGTTTGGTGGAACAGTATCGTAGTTATTATAATGGTATATCCACTCTGTGGTAGATGTAACTTACATGTGGTATTGGGTTGTCTTTCATAGTGCTTTCCCGGTCATGGAGTTAGGAAATATTTTTTGTGCTGTAACAGTATTTTATTTAGTGTATCAGTTATTATGTAGTATGGTATATTAAGCTGTTCTTTGCTTTGTGTTCATATTAATTTCCCTATTAAGTAAGGTGGGGTTGATTGATTTCTTGCTAGTCTCTGTAAGCCTGTTATCTATTCTGAAGTTTTTCATTATGAATAGACTGTTATAAGTTGCTTCTATGATTGATTATGAAACATAGACATTTTCAAAAGACATTGTTTCATCATATTGGAGTATAGTAGATAAATATAATTAATTTAATAGAATGTATACTGATGTATTCACAGGACGATATACACCCAATTTACCTTTATAATTATAGAAGAACATTTTGATATTAGTAAAACATATTCTAATACAGATGTATCCGGTATATATACATAAAAGTAGCATTTAGAAAAAGTGAATACCTATTAGTACTGATGTAATTCATTTTTTAAAAAAATCCAATGTCAAATGTGAGCAGAAAGTCAAATGATACCATGATCTAGTTTGTATAGTCAATAAAGTTAAAAAATTTGGACTGCAAAAGTTGAAAGATTCAGTCAAAATTCAAAAAGATATAAGTTTAACAGGTAATACTACAATCTTGCCTTCATTAATTTTGTTCTGAATTTTGATTGGTGGATTATACTTGTGATATTTTTATTAATAGGTTCTGGCTGTTTCTTACTTACCGTACAGTGCTTTGTTGATATTTTTATGTCCCGTGATTTGTTTGAATATGTAAACATTTTACTATTGAGTGATTACCTGTTGGTTAGAATGATTTTTTATTTATCTTGATGTAAATACGGCATGCTCGTTACGTTTTTGATTTGGACAGTAAATTCTGTGATTAGTTTGTTCGTATTCTTTATTATCCCCGACTATAGCGATACTGTTGTACCATATCGTATATTGTATACAAATATTGTGAGATTAATATTTACACAATATAACAGTAAAGTTAGTCTTTTTCATCAGCAGAGTGAAGTTGTATACCTTCCTGTTAACATTGTACTTGTATTTGCAAAACTGGCATTTTACAAGATGTGTATGAATGTATGCCTTCTTGTGAGTTGTGATTCTTAATGGGAAAATAGATTTGAAGCTAATTGAACATAAATAATCTACAACATACACAGTATTATTGTTGATAAGGTCTTAGTGTCAGTCTAGTATTCCATTTCTTAGATTTTGTTTTACCTACAAATGAAGGTAACACATGGATTAGAAATGTCCTTTTTGTTAATTAGAAAATCATATTAGTGTCCATCAGATCTTGAGCATTTCTAAACCTGGAGAAGAGGCAGTATAGCGAGGAGAAGAGGCAGTATAGCGAGGAGAAGAGGCAGTATAGTGAGGAGAAGAGGCAGTATAGCGATATTTAGTGATTCCTCTTGATGTGGGTGAATGTTAAGGAAGAATTTCAGCTTGATGATTACATAGATGTTTCCATTCTTTTTCTCCCACATTCCAATTTGGGTTGGGGACTTCCTCTGTGATCATCTTTACCGAAAAATGAAAGCCAAACAGAGGGAGGCTTATCAAATTTAGAGTAAACAGAACTACTCCAAACCTAGTCTGTCTGACCTACAAGGCTTATAGTTTAGTGCAACCTTTTGCTTATTGCTGGTTTCCAAATATTGGCAATTTATGCAAGTACATTGTAGTGGAAAACGGGGATTTCCTTAACCCTTGTTTAACAAGTCATAACATACATGCACATGGACGGGAGGTAAATCTGTCCATGTTTACTTCATAGGTTGTGCCTTTATTTTAAAATTTTCTCCGTGTCATTACAGGATGGTCATTGACTTACCACACTAAAGGTGAGGCCAAATTCAGCTTGGAAATCATTCATTTTAATAGAAAACTATTGTTAGGGAGTGAGAGAGAAATGAAACAGTTTGCTTAACTGTAAAAATACTTCCCTGTTTTTTTGAGATTTATTTGTCTACAATGCATGTGATTATTTTTCAATGTATGTGCAGATTTAAAGAAAATTATGTTTACAAGTGATCATCATATTTGAGACGATGTGAACGTTGTGACAATTGTTATTTCAGTCAATTCATGACAATTATAGTACAACCATTGTTTTAATTGATATTGTCAGTACATTATTTATCTTAATAGATCACATTGCACTGTGGTAGAAATTGCACAGTTACAGAATTATCTACAAAGGTTATCATGTTGATGTACTTTGTATCAAATTCACTACATCACACTAATTTATTTGTCTGTATACATGCATGTCTCTGTATACATTTGAAAAATTTTTAAAAGCAAGTCGAATAAAATTGAAAGGAAATTCAAAGTGATAGTTAGCTGTTAAAAACATTATAATAGTGGTATTATGACAATAATGGGGTCAATATTTTACAAACTAGTGGTACAAGAAATACAAGCATTAGTGTGTCATTACTGCTATGTATTTTCTGTTGCTTTTTTACAGTATTGATAGACAGGTACATGTAAATACCAAAATGCAGAAATATCAAGATAGAAAAAAGATAGGGATAGTTTCATTAATATTTTGTTTCTCATCCCCACAAAAGTTCATTCTACTTAGAATCTTGTAATTGAAGACGAAACAGTTTCAGGGTAACGGATCACAAATTTCATAATCATCGTTGAATATTTACGATTTTGGGATGAAGATTTTCATAATAAATGTGACTACAATCTTTCCCTTATGGATTACTTATAGAGAAACTGATTTCCCAAATGGAAGTTGAAATAGAAATGGACACATTATCAACCAGAAACAGGACTTTGATGGGATTAACCAAGATCCAGTGTAGTTTAGTACAATGGTTAAAGTTAATATTATAGAATATTTCTATATGTGTGTTTAATTATTTAATCTCCTGTTTTGAACTGTTTGCAATCATTTCATCATATTGATTCTAACTAACAGTATGTTTGATTAAATACATAATTTATCCTGACATGTGATTCTGTTGTTTCGTTTTCTTATTTTAATACTAGTTGTGTATTTTGCTACTCTGAATATCTGACTGTCATTGTAATACAAAAGTCGTGTTGTACACAAGTTTCATCAGAATCAGGTACCAGTGTATTTATGCTGACAGTAAAACCTCTCCAAGGTTTTCATGACGTCAGCCTGCATCCTTTCGAAACCCTGTCGTGTAAGTGTCAGTCAACATCTTGCAAGGAAACAATAATACATATTATTGGTAATTAATGCAATATTCCCAAGAATCCCAATCATTTGTCACGTCACTCAGGGCTTTGGGCAACGCTCCTCTGCTTGCATTGGAAGTAAAGTTCTATGATGAAGATGTGTCCTTTCTGATTCAGTTCGATAGGGATTTAAACAATCGTCAATAAATACCCATATATTGTTTACTAAATACGCACATTTGTATGGAAACAACGCGCTCATTATAATTGAATGAAGGTGTTCTTATAGTTTTGAATGGGGTGTGCCAGCGTACTGAATGAAAACAAAACAAAAGTTAAAAAAGAGACGATGTTTTTCTTTAGAAAATGTTTAAGATTGACCCAGGGTACATTTGAGTTCTTCAAATTCATATTCCAGTATGTACAGTATCGCTAGACTTGGATATAGATATATGTTGCAGAAACCAACCGAAAACTGCAATATGTGCGAAAGAGGACAGATCAAGGTCTGTAAATCAATCCTGACTCACACTTATTGTACAGTTTACTTATGTTATTTATATGTTGCAGTTATTTTGAGGTTTCAGAACTTTTTTGTAGTATCTTTTCATTTAGTACAATGTACAGTAGATACATGAATAAAAATAAACATACGTTTACAGACACATGCACGAGAACACACCTACATGTTCAAACTTCGAGACTTTATGCAGATGCACACCCAGGTACACACACATAAACATACACACACACACCCTCTCACACATATGTAGTACATATGTACATGCTTACATACAGACATATACATAGACTTACATGTATACATGTATGTATACACACAAACAATACATACACACACTCATTTACATTCTTACACATGTAGGAACATACTTATTTGTACACAAACATATGTTACTACATACATTGTATGTACATACATGCAAACTTACATACATCATAAATATATGGAAGCACCTGTAAAACGTACATGATGCAAGTATCAACATCCATTTCTCAGTAAACACACAAGTCACTGTGTCATGAAGGACATTGTACCTTTTTGCTTTTTGTAAGAATGAAAGAAACAAAGATTAGAAAAAGAGAAATAAACTTCAGGAAAGAAAGGAGATAAGAGAGGAAAGAGAAAGAAAAAAAGGGTTGGTCGAGATGATAAACCAAGAAGTTTGTGTATGCAAAGATAAATTTAAAAAGAGAGAACAAATTGTCAAGTTATAGAACATATTATTTTGGCTATATGAAGGACTTACATATTTGTATAGATATATATATTTCAAATAAAAATATAAGCACAAACATAAGTATGTGGAGGTAAACAGAAACAGAAAGCTAGGGTGCACATGAAAAGTTTATTAAAGATTAATAATCCTGTGCCATTTTTTCCATTCTTTTTCAAATTAAGACTTAAATATGTCATCTTTACCATAAGCAATACGTTTTTTTGAACTGTATAATGTCTATAATTGTATTTACAAGAGCATTTATATTTAGTAAGCTATGCAGGCATCTCATCTTAAAACTATATTGCTTAATGGTTATAATTATTTCATTATCTACTCGATTGCTAGGAAGATAATTCCTATGAATTAACCCAAAGATAAGAAAAAATGTTCATTGAAAAAGGGATTAGCAATGCATCTAGTAGTATCGTTTCAAAGTTATACAATAATTTTTGCACCTCTTAACATTCCCATAATATGTGGATAGTTGTTTCCGTTTCAGAGTTAAAGAGAACACACAAAGGGGAGATAACTAACCTAATCTTAAACAAGAAAGAGTTAGCTGCTAAAATATGATGGACAACCCTGTACTGGAACCACTGAACTTTTGTGTTATTATTTACAATAAACAATTATAGGATATCTCCCAAATTGGTTTGCCTATATCATAAAATACTGTATTCCACTTTTTGGTACCTGATGAAGTCAGATCAGATTTGATCAAAGTGTCATAGAACCATTTAGAACCTTTTTTCTCTCTAAGAAGAAGCTCTGATTTAATAGGTATGTAGGGATAAGTTAAGTTTAGCTCATGAACACGTACATTATTAGAAGAAATGAATTTCTTTAGCGACGAACTAAGGCCCTGATATCTTAAAAGGTTTGTATTGACATGAAATTTATGAGTAAATTCAGCAAATAGGTTTCGGAAATCATCAATGTCACAATTTCCATGAAATGTCGAGCTACAGACAAACGTATACAACAGAGAATTTCGAGAGGCAGGTTGGTGACTACAGTTGAGAAGTTTTAGTGGTGCCGTCATGATCTCACTGGGAAATATTCTATATCTGTGTGAGATATGAAGTTAGATGTGTTCGACGCTCTATGTATACCTATGGTTTGATTGTAGTTCACCTTACCTCCTTAGAGAACGCGACACTGGCCAAGATTTTCATCATGATTGTCGTCGGAAGAGTGGACGACGCTTAACATTCCGGAACACATCATTTTCTCGTTATTCTTTACACCAGTCTCCGTCGTAGTCTTTCGTTTCATCACATTTTACTTTTTTTGTCTTTTTGCTTTTAATTTAAACGATTATGTCAACATGTCAGTATATTCTTTTTGGTAACAGTCTTTGTTGACAGTCATTTCCAATAAGTTGTCGTTTACAAGATCGCAATTTTTTATTTTCTTGTCTGCTATCATTAGATCTGTATATATATCAAAACAAAGAAAAATATCCGCGTCAGTTACATACAGCCTTAACGATCGGAATGTTAAGAACATTTCGGTTTTCAAGCTAAACATTAAGTTATTAGTTCGCAAAAGCAAACGAACTGATCGTGAGTGGAGTTAAAAATAGTGCAAGTAATTATTCTTGTAAATGAATAGTGAATTGTTACATCAGATTGGCCTTGTCCCTCGAACGTGATATTTCCAAAAATTATGTTTTATGACTGTAAAGTAAATGTTTATTACTAACATATATTTAGTAGCTTGGGTGATTGAGTTAAACCAGTCAAATTTAAGGTGGTATAATGTATTCTTATATATATATATAAAAAAAGTAGAAACGAATTTATTATCCGTCTTAGCTTTGGTCATGTATTTATATGTAGTAACCACAGTGCATTAATTGCAATAAGCTACAGCACCGGGACACCCATTAATCGACTGTAAAAGCGAACAGGAAGAAAAACTGTTTGAAACTGGTTGGAATGTGATCGCTGAACAACACTGAAGACCTCTATAAAAGATGCATTTGATAGCATTATATCGCATGTAAATTGCTATACATTGACAATTCTGATATCTTGTGATAATCTGTAATGATTTCAATACCAACAAGACTTTTCCAGTATAAAAACCATACTTCCATGTGTTACAGGTGTTGTGTACATTGTTTAAACAAATACATTAATTACATGGAAGAAATCTCTCAAATCGTGTCGGCTAACAGAGAAAGAGTCAAAACTATTTTAAACATATTGACCTGGCATATCAGGATTCCTATATACAGCAGGGAATTGACATTTAATACCCAAGAGGAACATTTCTGAAACATTGTAATCTTTATTATTGGAAGTTAGAACAAAATTGGAGAAAATGTTCAATAGTTTCAGCAAAATTATTACAAAAACACACGGGACTATCATTTTGGTTTCATCCCCAGTCGTGTATAGCGATATTTAGAACAGATGGATTTGATTAAGATACGCCCTTGCCTTGTATGACATATTAATTTTTCCTTGCTATTTCCTTTTACTCTTTGTTGCGTGTTTTACACATTATTTGCTATTCTGATGAGGTTATATATCGGTATATGTTTTGGTGAGATGTAATCAAATGACCAATAGAATCAATTACAGCTGTGATATAGTCATTTTTTTATTAATGAAATATCAAAAATTGGAAAAGATTAATTGAAAAAAAAATTGTCTATACCCTTGTATTAAAACTGGAGTCGCTTCCTATAAGATTTCGTTAGCTTTTTACTCTTCAATACCGAATTATCTGCCGATTAACAATAATGACGTCACTCTTTTCATTTTAATTGATTGACAAATTAAAATACAAGTAAAATTATAATCAATTATTACACAGGCATACCGCAATTTGTTCCTTCTAGGATTTGTCAGTGATGGTAGGGCTGAAACACGCGTTTCCTTCCTTGGTCATTGATCAAAATCATGAAAAACTAAACAATATTTATGTTTATTTATTTATTTATTTGTACATTTATATATGATATTGAGAATGCAAAATATTTTTCTGTTTATCAAATTCTTGCTCTTTACGAACACAAACTGTAGCACACGGGCTCTGTTCATTGTCATTCAAACGTTGGTTGTGCTTCCAGTCAAGAATATTACATAACAAAACGTATATACAGGTATATTTAATTTTCAACGCAACCGCAATACAATGCTTTCATGACTGCATGTTGGCATTCAAAATTAAATATAAAAAAACACACAAAAATCAAATGTCTCATCTTTTCCGTCCAGGATATGCAGGACTCAGGATTTTCCCTGCAGCGTAAGCCAGATCACGTCTTTTACGTGCTAGGTATCCGATCTCATTTCTTCTTTGTGCGGTGTAGGACAGTTCCTTTCTTCTCTGGGCAGTGTAAGGAATTGGCTCAGCAGCATTCACATCGATTTTATCATATATTGTGTATTGAGGAACAACCTCCTTTGGAGCTGCTTTGAATGCATCAAGGTTCTTTTCCGATACTCCTGTGATGGAAGAACCCTCCTTTGGAACTGCTTTTAATGAATCAAGGTTCTTTTCCGATACTCCTGTGACGGGAGAACCCTCCTTTGGAGCTGACTTTGATGTATCAGTGCCCTTTTCCGGCAAACCTAATATGAAAAAAACCCACTTAAGTATATATTCACAAATAAAATGAAAGTAAGCGACGTGACAATTATTTTTATGTGATAATTATGTTGGTTTAATAAGTAAGAACTACTTAAACGGCAATGGCCTCCCCGTGGAAAACCTTTCATAGTTAAAGAAAAGAAATTCTTGTAACAAAGAATTGTCATAATTCATTTATAATTGATGTTCCGTTGTTTATAAACAAAATGCAGCTGACTGATTCGTTTACGTTTTCTTTTCATTTCTCGACGAAAACAATCTAGATCCGCCCACTTCATAATGTTTGGAAAGTCAATTGTAACACGCCATCCTACAGCATTCAATGATGTAAATATATATATAAAGCGGAATTCAACATCACAAAATTATTAAATTTATACAGTCATGTGTCATTTTTGCTTTTGAAACTATCCAAGAAATTAATTATAAGATTTGATAGTATATCTTATCGTTTCATATTGGTATAAACCTTTTTTTGCAAACGGGACAAACTCTTCTACATCAGCTGTTTATCTCGATCTTTTCAATGACAGTTCCCCATTTATTAGTATGATAAACGTGTTGATTCCAATTTCTCTATTGTGAATATTCCTTTTCTGGATAGCAACACCATATATTAACAACCTATGTCGCGGTTGATTCGATATTCAAGCGCCTGTTCCCATTGTAACAATTTTCGTGAAAGAAGTCGTCAGCTGACGAACAAACTCGTAACACAGGGTTTCAGATGCATGTTGATCATCGGTCGTGGTAGTAATCTCTTTAAGAAATATTCTGTTTGTTTGATGCTCGTTCGTTTGCCTGTTGGCTCCGTTATTGTATACCTTGTTATCATTTGAGAACGTGACATTACGTACTTGGACTGACCAATGTTTACATGGCAGGTGTCGTCGATGAAGCGGAACACCTAGCTTTATTCTCCTTGTACTTTTTTGGTAGTCTTCATGTATATATTTCTCTAATTAATATTTTGTCTTAGTCTCATTGAATCTGAATTTGGGTTATGTTTATGTTGACATTTTCATCCCCCCCCACTCCCCCTCCCTCCGAAATTTCGCAATACCGCATTATTACATACATTATATTCAATCAGTCTGACCATCATGTCTTTATTTGACAGTCGTTTGTCAAGGATTTCTTTATACATTTAACTAATTAATCATTAATTAATAGTCCTATGCGCCTTTTCAGTACTCACCAGTGCCGGATAAACTATGAACAAACAAGAAAAGCAGGCTTAGCGTGACAAACACACCCATCCTTGTATATGGTTTCCGCGATGAAAAATCTGCAATTGAAGTAAGAATAAATATTTATATTTTTTTTATATCGTTTTACGTGATTGCAGTTTTGAGACAGATTAGAAGTACGCTATGCACGTGTTTTCGGCCAAAGTGACAGTTAATCACTCTCTTGAATCCTTTGTTCTGTATCAAACCTGACGACCTCTATGTGTGAGAGGTAAAAAAAATCTGTCCTATTTTAACATAACTACGTCATTTATTTCGAGTAAAATTCAGAACCTGTATCGTTCCTTAACCATTTACAGTGGCCCCAATCGTTACTTTGTAAGATACTCGTTGGGGGAAACCAGTATTTTGAAATATAAAGGATACTGACGTTTAAGCTGTTAACATATAGCGGTATCGTCATGTGCTGTTGTAGGACATGGTTTCTCCTATGTAACATCATAAGATATCTTATAACAAATATATTAGTATTTATTAGTAATATCTTGTTGTGAACAATGTTATGGAATGCAATAAAATACTATATATTATATAATGAAAAAAGAACAGTATTTAAATACTAGATATCTTAAACAGGAATATTTGATATAGAGTATTAAATATCGACTTATTTAAACAAGAGGGAAAGTTTGCCAAATTTATCACATCACTGCCGTTACATACTGATTTATCAAATTATAACAAGCAGTGCTTGACGATGAGCTGTATATGGCCTTTTGCAACATTTTTGATTTATCAAATTGCACATGTTAAACATAACTGTTGAAAAAAGTTTTCTTTCGTCTAAAACATTTTTATTCGACGAATTCGATAAAATAATACAATTCATCTCGATTTTTCTGTATTTCGTTAATAAGTAACGCTGTTGACCTCACAGATTTTGTTAATATACAAAGGTACTACTTTCTTACTAACTTATATGTCCTACGTGCGTGTTTCTAGGAGATAGCGTGTCCAGTTTAGTACCTGTAAAATAGTCAGTTTACACGTTAAGTCAATGACATGTTTATAGTTGGCTGTCCAGACTAATATAAGTACTTTTGCCGGAGGACACATGACACATTTTTTTTTCAGACACCGCATTAGCATTTCTGGCAACAAATATGTCAGTTGACCAGACTTTGGATTTGACCTTTGAGAGAAAAACCATAAGTAAACATAAACAAATCAACAAGAAATAGGTCAATTTGTTGTTATTTATCGTGATTCTCATTCGCGTAGATCCAACGTCGTCGTTATTCACGGACGTGTTACAATGTATACCAGGTGCATTCAATTTCATCGTGTTTTATATTTCAATGGTTCTCTATATAAGACGGAATTAGTCATGCAGTTTATGAAATACATTTTAAAATGCAGAGGAATGTGTAGCCGATAACCAGTGACCAATTCCAACTGAATCTGGTCGTAAATACACTTAAAAAAAACCTACAGATAAGATGGTTATCACTGTGTCAGTAAAATGAGTTTAATAAGACTTGAGATAAGTTTTACGTCACGATATGAGTGGTATATTATGCATGTCATAAGTGCATACTCTCTGTCCACTAAATAGCAAACACATATTTATTAATTTAATTTATGATTCAGCCTTTGCCTTCATCAGTTCGCACCATTTATTTTACTTCGTGTTGAAAAATTGAAAATGTAACGTAATTGCGGATGTGTGCAAAATGGAATTTACGTCAGAATAATTTGCGCTTTACATTAATCATCACACCAACAAGAAATTAATTAAATATGTATCACTTTAGAAACATAAGGTGCTATCCGCTTGTACGTCCTTTGTACAATATTTTAGATAGAAAGTGGTAGACACTGCTGGTGGACTTTAAGGCTCTGAAATTTTCCGTTACCAGCATGCCAAGTTTGATTCGTTCGAATAGTAATATACAAATGTACT
This sequence comes from Ylistrum balloti, assembly GCF_031769215.1. Lineage (NCBI taxonomy): Eukaryota > Metazoa > Mollusca > Bivalvia > Pectinida > Pectinidae > Ylistrum > Ylistrum balloti. The sequence goes on along the minus strand of NW_026781932.1, from coordinate 637,706 downwards.
TGGCGCTGTTCCAAAATTATCTGATGTATGAAAATAACGAAATTTATTTGGTCACATGGATGCTGTACCTCTTCGTCTAGATTCTGACTTTTCTTTCGATCACCTTGGATTTTTCTTTCGGAGCCTCAAAATTTAGCATCACTGACGAGCTGTAGAAGGACGAAACAGCGGTATGATGCAGTTTGATTAATATATCTATCTCGAAATTTGTAGGAAAATGTGCTATGTGTTTTTTGTATAATCTTCATTCAAATGCTGGTTTTAATGCTATCCCGGCTGAACTGGGATGTAGATAAAGACAATCCTGAAGTACATGACAAATAGCAATGCAATTGAAAATTTCATTTAAAACTATTTTAGTATGTCGTTTTACCTTCAGGAATGCCCATTATAATGTAAAATGTGCCGTATCTGTATTCATAACAAAGGTATTAATTAAAAATTAATGATGAAAAAAGCAGGAAAGAAAAATATATAACAGGTAGCTGCGACACCATGCAATGAAATATATCTTTTTCCTCCACATTTACTGTTGTGAATAATTTTAAGTCTCCATTTCCGTCTGTAAAGAAGATGTCGATTTGATGATATGAAAACTTGTCTAGATGGCGACATCTAATTGAATTTGATTGCCAGGTACACACATTAAAGATGGATTTTGTCGAAATTTCAAATTCCTACCGATGACACATTCAGTTTTGTGATTTATTTTCGCTGATTTCGTGGATTCTCTTAATATATGAATTCATATTTTCTCTGCCTTTTAACATGACAGGTGGATTCAATGATCTTTTGTTTATCCACGAAAATAAATGTCCAGGAAACATTTTTTTTTAAAAATGCTAAAATTGAGTAAAATGAAAATGTATGATTTTAAAGTCCTTCTGAAACATTTAATTACCTAACCACTGCGTAGGAACTGCCTAAGCATTGAAGTCTACCTAACCTATTGACTTCCATTAGGCCAAACCATAGAGTTCCATTAAGTTACTGAAGCAAAAACTATAATTTTTAAACACAAACTTTAATCTATATTCAGTCGAAGTATTAAATTGTAGTTTACTCATAAAATAATTTTTCATTTTCACTATAACCTTACAGTTCAGTTCATGTTCAGTAACTGTGGAGGATTTTTTTCATGCGTGTCCCAAAAAATACAATTTCATAATTTTGACGAGTCCAAATGCTAAGAGTTGTAATGGGTTCTCAAAATTTAAGTCCCAGTAGGAAAAGTAAAAGACTAAAATATTTCAGCTCAAAAAATAATTTATATCACATATTACTGAGTTTTGAAATTATTAAATTAGGACAAATGTCTTTTCTAACTGTAAACTAATGTCGAAATGTTATCAAAATTATCTAACAGTTGTATATTTACATACCTTTCTGTTGCCAGGAGACCACCGAGTGTCCGGATTGAATAGCTGAAGACTTAATACAGGTCTGTAGACACCATATGGTTTTATTAGGTTATGTTTACGGGATACTTGTGAGATAAATGTAAGGAATCTGACAGGAGAAATATTACAGCATTAGCTGTTCGTCACGACAAGCTCATTAATCAAGCATGGTGTGGTTATGAATTTAAAGAAATTATTCGTGCGTAAAGGTATGCATATTGTTATCATTATTATTTTTCTCTTTGTTTTTTGTTGATGTTGTCTGACTTTTCATTTCTCGGTGAAAATAAATAAATGAATAAATAAATAAATAAATAAAATAAAAATACCTAGCTCCGCCCACTTGCTAATGATTGGAGCAGTCGATTGTAGCATGCCATCTTTCGGTGGGTCTGTAGGATTTATTTTATGAATGGAATATCTGTTTACACAGTTAGCTAGTGTGTGTTTTTTGTCATTCCATGATGTAAACAAAACACGGACAACAACATCATAAAATATTCAAATATGTTACAATGTACAACAAATAAATAATAGTTTTACAGGTATGGTAACACACAACGCAACAAAAACATCATACGCACATAGTGCATACATCGTGCGCACACACGCACTATACAGCATCTCGCGCACAACAGTGCGATAGGATCGCACACTTTGTGCGGTTTGGTAAAAATGGTTGGCTAATATTACGGAATGAAGATTAAACGGAATTATAATTGATCTATGATTATGTCATTTTTAATTCGACAGTATTCGAAATAGCATTGGACCCTGCATTTATCAATCATTCTATCGCATAGTTTCACACCTCAGCATGTGGCGAGTGGTGTGCCTTGGGAATTTACGTGACACGGCGATGTCTCCCGTGTAACAAAAACAACCTTAAATTTATATAGACTTTGTCAACAAAATGATGGGGAAATGAGGGCAATACAGTAGCAATGGAAATAAAATTGTCCTATCTTATATGATTCATTGCTAAGACAAAATGTCTATATTTCATAGATCCGTATATGTGTCCATCTTCTTTGGAAAATAAATAAACCCTTATCCATCGGTCATTTCTAAATTTATATCAACCACGATAGAATTGCACATCTGTGCGAAAGAACAACACAACACGAGCACAGAGCTGCACGATATCATATTGTTGCATCTAAAGAGCCTATATGAAAAGTATCAATACCATAAAACAATTATTTAGGAATAGTAATTTCATACACAAATTGCACACGTGCCTGCCGATACACATACCTAAAATTTTCAGTCCCTCATTACTTTTTACAACGAAGATTGTCTTATTCTTTCATAGGCCATTCACACAGGTGAAAAAAATCCAGGGGGTGTAACCGTAATAGATTTGGCTGATATATTATCATGAGGTTAGGAGAAGGGATAGGTCATTGTGTCCTTTTTCTTACAATCTTTTTACCCTCTCGTTACAATATGTTCTACGTTATTGTAGATACTAGTAGGATTATAGTACAAGGCATCTCAATGGTCATTTGTCTGAGGAAAGTGACCGTACAATCACCCTAATTTCACACTTAAATCTACTGTTGACATTACAAACCTGAAATGTTTCGAAATAATTTGTGTTTAGATGTTCCAAATCGGTGGAAAAATGACTTATTTCTATTAAAATACTTAACTATATTATGAAAAGGAGATCCTTAAATAACGAACCTTCAAATTGAAGGAAACGTTTTAGAGTGATAACAGACTACAGTTACATTATTATACATTTCTCTTTTGAAGGTATTTCTTGTCTTGATTTATGTTTACCAGTCACCTTTCGTTGTCACGTGATCACGATTATTTACGGAAGGAAATTTGGTGCTATGTAGACCATGATAACCGAGATTTACTAAGGTGCGTTTTCCAGACTGTCAGGTGGTAGAATGTATGCAGGAAAGTGTTTTCCACAGATAAAAACAAAACAAGTCGTAAATGTCACGATGTAGGAATCTGTCTGTATTTCATTCTCACGAAGGAATGTTGACCGCATACAGACGGCATGACTAATATCTTTTAGACCTTACAAAATACTTCCATATCACTTTCAGGTGTATTGATGACGCCTTGTCTTTAAATAACAAGAAATTATTGACCATGTGCATCGTAAAGTTGTATATACTCACCAGAAATGGACATTAAAGACACGACAGACTCTTCTACATCAGCCGCTTATCTCGATATTTTCCTACAACGAAAACCAAATGGATAGCTTTCCAACAAGCTGTATGATAAATGTCATAATTTCAATTTTGTGAATTTTCCATTTATGGATAGCAATATTCCCGCAACCCCAACCTAATGTGTTTACATGTTGCAGTTGATTCGATATTCGGGGGCCTGTACCCAATATCACAATTTTTTTTAAAAGATGGCATGACCTTATACAGTCAGCGTTTCAAGAGATGCAGGTTGATGGAAATTATATGACAGTTTTATGGTCATTACAGTATTCTCACTGAGAATCATTCTATTTCTTTGTGATATATATAGCTGGACGTGTTTGATTGATGCTCGTGTATTTGCCTTTTGGTCCCGTTGTTAACATCACTTACTTCAATACTTACAGGTAGGCGTCTTGGATGGAGCAGAAGATGCTTACTCTTTCGAGACATCTGGTCTTATTCTCCTAGTTCATTTTCTATGTTTTCGTGTAGAACTTTCATTTCTTCATTTTTGATGAATTTGAATTTGGATTATCAGTACATAACTGTTCACATGTTCGTATTTTCTGCTTTTTAAAAAAGTTTTTATTGTACCAAATTACCATTATGATACCACGACATTGTTCTAGAATAGTTCCTGTCTTACACTTACGATTTAAACACTGTAATGTCAATAACACAATATGATACAATAATGTCAAAGATGCTAGAAGAACTAACGTAGACCCAGAGGACCTTATATCAAATTGAATGAAATAACCGCTGCCTATAAGAAAACGCAGTGATATTATAACAGATATACGCTTATCTGATTTAAGACCATGGCATTAGCTCTCAGCTCGGTAAGGCTGGATATTACCACTGTGACGACCACTGCAACCGAGTAGAATCAATTCCGTCGATTTTAGAAAACGAAACAGTAACATTTTGAAGTCTTTGTGTTGCTTTTTGGTAAATAAGTAAAATGTGTATGTTGTTTAATTTCATTAAATTTGCTCGTAATTAGAGAAGCCAGTAACGGTCAAAATCTTTGGCAGCACGCCAATTGTATCTGCATACGGCGAAATAATTGCGCTCCGAAGAAGAATTATGGGTTATCTCCCTTCCGTACCGACATCAACACGAAAGTCCGCCTGGAACGCCACCAATAATCACTTCAATATCGGATTGCAACTCTAATACATACTGAGTGTACCAGTTCCCTTCCGGATGCCTAAAACAATTATCAAGCTTTATCATAAATCCTTCAAAATGAACAGCTCATCAAAAAAATATCGTTATTTTTTAAGCTTCGAAGCGTGGTCGAAGCGTAAAACTAGCAAAATACGGCCATTTTCGTATGTCCCTGCGCTTTGAATACCCTCTATTTTTAAAACGAAATCGCCAATCAAGTAATTCCTGTTCAGGAATCACCATGATATATCCAAGAACAGACACATGGCATTTGCAGTATTGGCCAATAAAATTTAAAGTCGTCATTTAAAGTTCATTTCAACTATGTACACCATCCGGTGTAAATACAATTTCACACCCCATACAGTATGAAAAACAAGAGCGAAATTTCAACTGTATCTCTTTAATGCCACTGATAATTACGTAAATCATAACAAATACTGGAATTACAAAATAAGAATAAATTAAAAAAAAAAAAAAAAAAAAAATAGAAACACCATATCTTGGTATATCAGTGAAAATAACAAATGTAAATACAGACTAAAAACATGAAAAAATAAAAAAAAAAATAATAAAAAGATTGCATGTATAACGTCTTATAAAATATAAATCGGGTATCATGTAAAATACATTTATGAAATACCTATCTAAACTTATCATTATATGTGTTTCAAAAGTTCATGAAATTTATATACTTTATTTTATGAAATACAATAAATAATTACAAGAGGCCCAAATGGCCTGCACTGAAAACTTTACTTAAATCAATAATACAAGACACCACTCCATTTACCAAGAGCTTAATTCTTTCTGAGGATATGTAGTCATCATTTTATAAACATCATCACATGGGACCAACGCACAAATTTATCGCAAAAACATTCTTAGTTAAAATAAATTCTGGCACTTTTAGTGGCAGAAATCAGAACGCTGGACAATATTTCCTCAGACTCTACTTTTAGATCAGGATTACTGAAAATGTGGGGAAAAGGAGAGAGGAAATATGTCACAAACCTGGTCCATGTCAACTGTTGATCAAGGAGCTAGACTTGGTTACTTTAAGAGTCTGATGAAGGGATAAAACCAAACAAGAAAACTTTAATCTCAATGATAAGGAGACCTTTGTTTGAAGATATACCTCCCACAGACGTTGTTGTTGACAATCTACATGTTTTTTCTAGAAATGACAAAGCACTTCTACATTTTTCTACTTCTGTTTTACGTAATTTAGACTGATGAGATTTACTGCAGTCTTCAAATGACTTTCTTTTCCTCTTGTAGAACATCTATTGGCATTGTTATTAATCAGTTTAGTTTTGTCACACAAAAGCACCTTATTTTTCTCTGCTTTATCACTTAGCCCCTTATATTCATTTTGTAAAAGTTACATTTTCAGCTGATGTGTTGTTTCGATTTATCAATTTCTGATTTTTCTCTTCCATTATCTCCATCTTTTTTTTTTGCATATGTTTTATGTGTTATTTTGATATTGTTAGATATCACCTGTGACGTATGATAGGTCGTCCATTATACTATTGTGTTGTTTGATATTGTTAGATATCATGTAGGACGTATGATAGGGCGTTCCTGATATCATTGTGTTATTTTGATTTAATATTGTTAATGATATATCAATAACAATTTTGAACCTCACCTGATTTAACTTTATAGAAATGATCGAACATCTTTATGTAAATTTAGAACCCCAAATCAAAAACTTTCCTTAGGGACATGAAGATGGAATAAAGTTCTATATAATTAGTATTACACAAATGTACCATTGGATCGTGTATCTCCCATTATTAATGCTGTACATCTTCTGTTTTTACGACCTCTAGTTACACACGTTTACGTGTTGCACGGTGTTGCTTGAGTGAAGGAATAAAATCTTGAGCCAGCATTCATGATTCGCCTATTTGAAGTATACATTATGTTATAAATACACCAGTACAAACAGATTATTATTAACTAGAGATCGAAATGTTTAAGTGGGAAGTGATCTGGTCAAATTAAGTGACACAGGTCTTCATTCTATTTTGTTCTACTACTTCTTCATGGGGCTGATATATACCTTTTTGTTTTTGTAGATTTTCTCATAGATAGTGATATTAGTTCTTGTTAATTGCATAGGATTTACATTATTTCCCTACAAATACAGGCTTCAACTTATGTTACTTTTTCGTATGTGATAAAAATGAGGTGATTTTAATTTTTTTGATAAAATGCAATACTTTTGGCCAAGAAAAGTTGGTGGCAAGAAACACTTTAACAAAAAAAAATAAGTGAAACTCCACCGATACAAATGTCATTTAAAACCATCACGAAAAAGTTGGCTAGTTACAAAAATATCAGGTATCGAGTGAGAACAAATGCACTAATTTATTCAGCCATAGATATTTTTCAGGAAGACTTTTGAAATTGATGTTAAATATTACTAGATAGATAATATATAAACTTTTATTTTCTTTGAAAAAAATTCCCATAATTTTTCTACTTTTTGACAATATAAAGTGCTGTGCTACCAATCATAGGGATTATATTTCAAATATGATTTTTATAAATATATGTAACATTGTTATGCCTAAGGTGCACAGATGATGTCTTAGAAAAAACACAAATAGCCAAGATACTACTACAAGACTGTGTCGGAGAGTTTTGGACAAATCCCTACAAGACATCCAAATAGGTTTGTTTCCTTTGAATCAGATTTATGGTGCTTCCATTCAACTTATAAATAAAAAATTTTACTAGTCCAAAGAATATTTCAAAAACATTTTTTTATCTGTACATCAATCTTGAGTCCTAGTATTGTTTGCTGCTCTGACACACCAGATAATCATTACTACTATACTAAAAATATGAATTAAAATATTTAAGTAATGAAAAGTGCATCAGTTCTAATGAAAACAGATTCTTTCTTGGACCACCATCATCTTTTCTGAATAATCTTGAAACACAATTTTGTTATCACCAGGCTTAGTAATTGCCTTTTACCTTTATGACCAAGACCCAGTATTTTTTTTTTTTTTTTTTTTTATATTTTCACAGTGCTAAAGAACTGTAAATGACTATCTTAACAATATTGGTTTAAAACAATTAAGTAGAAATAAAATGACTGAAGTGGCCATTATTATATGAAGATATCTTTATTACAGACCTTATCCAGGAGTCATCATTTGCTGAACTGGATGAATATGAGGATTTAAACAATATGACATCACCTGACATTGTAGGTGCCATTGAGCCATGTGATTTTTCTGTGTTAGATATCGCCGAAAAATTTGATGAATACATATGGAAGCCCATAAAAAAACCCGAAATTCTGCTGCTCTTCAAGAAACAGAAAAATACAGCCAACATCACATCAATGTGGGAAAGCAATTGGCCTAAGCAGGGTTAATGATGGAAAATTTTGGAAAAGAAAGCAACTGAAGATGTACCGAAAAAATAACTTTTCAGAATTGTGGATAAACTGAATGCGAGTCGGAAACCTAACACTTTTTCATGCTACTTCTGCTGTTCAAATTTGTAGAAAAGCTGATTGTGGGTCAGAAACCTACAATAAATAGATGTTCTTGTCACCATTGGGGAGCAGTGTGTAGACAATGGATTGATCTAAGTTTTAATGTGAAATGATTTATTAACCAACTTTTTATTAACATTGTCAAACATGACTTTTTATGTTGTTAATACTTAATTTTGACCACTTGATTTATATCATACATTTTTAACATCTTGTGCATCCGTTGTGATTCATTCATGCAACATTCTTGAATAAACTAGGATCAAGGTGTGTATATATATCATAATACAGTTTTGTATATAATATATTTGTATATATTAGTGTTTTGTATATATTTGTAATGTATAGCTCCATTTTGTGGAGACTTTTATACACAAAACAACATTCAATGGAGTTACTTTTATTGTTCAAATTGTTGATACCAAAAATATAAATGATTAAAGTATTTTAAACAGCAAGAAAGAGCAAATGCAGATGGTATCTTGCATGAATTTAGTCTCTGATGAAAAATCACTTGCAAGAATTGAAACAGTGATTAGTTTTTAATCAAAAGGAAGGAAAATGTGTCAATACTATTTGTCAATAATAAGTTCGATATTTCAATTGACTTGACCAAGGATGGATGAATTTCTAAGTTTGCAGTATTTCAATATGCTCAGTATGTAAAATTCCTGTCAAGAATGTTTGATCAAATGAAGGACCTTGACCCATTTTCTAGGTCACAGGGATAAATGTTTAATAATCTTTAAATGATTTCTTCTCAATGTTCAAAAAGTTCTGATAACCGGCCCGTAGTATGTTGGAATGAATTACCAATTATGTTCTTGTTATTTATATTTTCACTTTTTAAAGGTCACAAGGGTCAAATTTGGTACAATCTTTAATGACTTCTTGTCAATAACAAAAAGGTCAAGGCTGTTGAAACTGGTTTTTCAATATTAGTGGATGAAGGACAATCGTTTTCAAATAATTGACCTTGACCTATGTTAAAAATCTCTTTGGTTAAGTGAGTTGAGATTTATTTTTTTTTTCAATAAGCAATAGGTTTGGAATAATGGCATTTGTGTAGTAGCATGTATAAGGAATATGATTTAAATTTTTGCAGAAAATGTTTCTCTGACCAAACAGTATTTTCTTTGTATGCTATAGAGTAGTTGAGCAGTTTATTTCGGGCTTATTTGTCCTCTTTCATATATAGGTCTTTATATTCAGATGACTTAAGGCCCATGGGCCTCCTGTTTATAAAACATTGGCTGGGTAGTTATTACTTTAATCAAACAGCATTTCATACTAGATAGTAAAGAGTTGTAAAGAATTTCTTGCATTTTGCCCATCTATTGTAAAACAATATATTTTTTTAGTTCTTTTGAAAACCCCAGAGCAAATTTTAATGAAATTTGGTAGCTATTTTCATGGCTAATGGAATGAAGTACAATGTCTCCGACCTAGGGGACTTTGGCAGTGTCCAATTGAATCAAATTTTCAAAAATCTCCACAGAACACTCAGATATGGAAGAATAAAATACTTTTTAATTGATGGAAGGGTTTTTGAGATGCTTCAACTCAAATTATGAATTTCATGATCCTTGCATTTTCCCTTGGGGAGGGGTATTTAGTGAGAAGCTTATATAGAATTTTTTTTTCTTTAATTCAAAATCTATTAGAATCCATAATATAGGATGACAATTATGTTAACAAGATGATTTATGTGATATATATAACACAACACAACTAATGTTTATGGAATTCGGGTGACTGTTAAGACCATTGGGTCTTTTCTTTTGTCCAGACACTATCATGCAGTGTTGAAATTTTGGTTGAATAATTAGAAGATTTGATATATGCTACCAAATAGTTCTACAATTTTTGAAATTCTTTTATGGTGTCCCGATCTGGAAAAGTAAGTTTTCATTTTTTGTCATTTTTAGATCATCCGACCATGGGTAAGGTTTTGTAGTCAGATGACCTTTGGCCCATCGGTCTCTTGTTTATGTTGAAAATTTGAATTTACAATTATGTAAGAATATCTTTGTTTTTAGATAATTAAATCAGATCTCGCCTCTAGCCCAGTAAACTCTCTCTCTCTCTCTCTCTCTCTCTCTCTCTCTCTCTCTCTCTCTCTCTCTCTCTCTCTCTCTCTCTCTCTCTCTCTCTCTCTCAATATTATTTACTCTCTCCATTTCAATACATTCTCATACTGTTTTTTTCTCTCTCATTTTGTGGTATGTGTGGGTGTAAAAGTTTGTACTTGTATATTTAGTAATGGTGATGATGATGACTGAGTGAAAATGATTGTACTTGGATGATACTGATTGTATATGGTATGATGACGAATGTACATGGAACGATGTTGACTGTGGATGGTGATGAAGAGTATGCATGTGGTAATGTGATGATGATGATGATGAGTGATAATAATGATTGTACATGTAATGATAATGATTGTACCATGGGTGGTCGGGTGGCGCAGTGGTAAGACACTCGCCTTTCACCTAGCCGACCCGTGTTCGATTCCCGGAACGGACGTGGTAATGTAAGGGGTCACCTGCCCGACCACGTGGGTTTTCCCCGGGTACTCCGGTTTCCTCCCACAATAAGACCCCTCGCCACTTACACTAGGGCCAACAAGAGTGATTAGTATAAGTTGACATAACTTGTTCCGCAATTGTTGTAAAATAGATAAAGCTTATGCATATGTTTAATGATTGTGCATGGAGTGATGAGGAGTGTATATGAGATGATGATGAGGAGGATGATGATGTTGTTGATTGTACAAGGGATGATGATTGTACAATAAGACGATGAGGTGTACAGGTGCTTTGGTGTGTGAGGTGCGCAAGGTTGTTTATCTGTATGTTTAAAATGCTTTGAAAAATTAAATAGATATAAAAAAATACCTTTGTTTGTGTATTCATGTTTTGTATTATTGAAACTTCAACCAAAATGTTATTTTCTTTGTACCAGGATTAAAAGTGGATCATTTATATGTTTGATGACTGTGATATTTTATGATCATGATAGCAGATATATCTGAGGTCATTTTGTCCATTCATTCTCTCATGAAAACTGTGACAAATATATTGAGTTGGAAAAACGTTGGTTATCTTTTATTGGGAGCAGTATTCGTGCATGATATATTTTATTATTTGTTCTTTTTTTTTATAAACAAAAGTGATATGGGGCGCACCTCGTATATTTGGATTAATATCCTCACATATACGGTTTTAAAAGGTACACCACAAAAGTGCTCTTTGTACTTTTTGCAGCTCGCATGTTGAAATATGCACAACTACCTCTCCAACCATACGTACGTGTGTACAGTGAGCTGCTCAATCAAAAAGTACTGGTGTATAGTTCTTCCATGCTGTAAGTGTGATGTAAACCAATCTATGCACTTCCCTGTAACTCTAGGCAATGCGAATGTACAGCGAGCTGCTCAACCAAAAAGAGCTTTGTGTAACTCTCCTAGCCGTGTCAGTGTGTGTGAGGGAGAAGGTGAGCATTTTATATCATAACATATTCTCTGTAGACGGAGTGTATAATTCGACACGATATTTCAAGTTCACGTGTGAAGTTATTCAGTAGTACACTACTAAGATTAGTGGTATTAATGTCTGCAACTCTCGTGAGAACTTTAATTTTCACATTTTAAAAAAACCCACAATGAATGTCAACTATGACAGCAAATAGATAAGCTGTCTTCTTTATGGTCAAAAGGCCAAGATTTCGAATACCCTTGAAGAGTATTTTGGAGTTATTTGTAGACGGTAAATACTACACCAAAATGACAATGTATGGTCCTCTGTATGTTTGATACCTATTATAGTTGTGTTGAAACTGGATCTACACTGGTCCTCTGTATGTTTGATACCTGTTATAGTTGTGTCAAAACCGGATCTACACTGGTCCTCTGTATGTTCAGGGACATATCTGTTATAGTTGTGTCGAAACCAGATCTACACTGGTCCTCTGTATGTTTGATACCAGTTGTAGTTGTGTCGAAACCGGATCTACACTGGTCCTCTGTATGTTTGATACCTGTTATAGTTGTGTCGAAACCGGATCTACACTGGTCCTCTGTATGTTTGATATCTGTTATAGTTGTGTCGAAACCGGATCTACACTGGTCCTCTGTATGTTTGATACCTGTTATAGTTGTGTCGAAACAGGATCTACAATGGTCCTCTGTATGTTTGATACCTGTTATAGTTGTGTCGAAACAGGATCTTCACTGGTCCTCTGTATGTTTGATACCTGTTAATAGTTGTGTCGAAACAGGATCTTCACTGGTCCTCTGTATGTTTGGTTCATGTTATAGTGGTGTCGAAACCGGATCTACACTGGCATTGTTTAAACTATCTGGGATTTGTTGTCTTTAGTCAGGGCAAAAAGACACCAATGAACATTTTCACTAGATCGTTTTGATAATATCTTTAATATAATACAACACGCTTAATTGTATAGCATATATAAAATTATTACACCAAATTAAAATTCACATGGACTACAAAGATCTTTGCATCTCGTGTTAGGTCCTGTCAAATGGAGGTATGAAATACATATACAGTTGACTTAAATTCATACGGAAGACATTAAAACTCATTGATAACGAGCAAAATACAAAATGAAATGATCACATTTGTGTTCAATGAATGGAAAGCATTTGTCTTTTCATTGACATCTAACTTTCAGCTAGGATTTCACAGGGCAGCTTTCATATTGCTAATAATGTGGGAGGAAAATTGGTTAATTTTTTTCGTGTGACAACTTGGGCTACTACAAAGTTATATTCATATCAACATTATTGTGCACTGTACTCGAGTTAACTCCCCTTGAAATCGAACTGAACTCGTACGCTCAATGGCGACAACAAGCAATTTTAGCTTTTAGCTCACCTGGCCCAAAGGGAAATTTAAGGTCATTGGGGTTAGATTTGGTAAAATAGTTAATCAACTTCTTCTGATTAGCCAAAAACCCATCATATTTGGCCATTAAAGGCTTATATACAAATGACTTATTTTGGACTACTAAGGGACAGAACCCATATTGCTTTAAGCATCTACTGTGGAACATATGCACAGATATTGTACAGTTGGTCATAAAGATCCAGGTAAGCGATACAGGCCCTCTGGGCCTCTTGTTCACACTTTATGTTTTATTAGTGTTATAGATGTTGGTATCTTGTACCCAGTTCAGCATTCCTTTGTTCATACTTTGTTTTATAGCTCTTATAGTGTTATTGTTGTTATAGATGTTGGTGTCTTGTAACCAGTTCAGCATTCCTTTGTTCATACTTTGTTTTATAGGTGTTATATATGTTGGTATCTTATCCTATAGCATTAAGAGGTCTAGAGGGCCTGTATCACTCTATAGCATTAAGAGATCTAGAGGGCCTGTATCACTCCTATAGCGTTAAGAGGTTTAGAGGGTCTGTATCACTCTATAGCATTAACAGGTTTAGAGGGCCTGTATCATTCCTATAGCAGTGAGAGGTCTAGAGGGCTTGTATCACTCTTTAGCATAAAGAGGTTTAGAGGCCCTTATCACTAATATAGCATTAAGAAGTCTAAAGGGCCTGTATCACTCCCTATAGAATTAAGAGTCTGGAGGCCCTATATCACTCCTATAGCATTAAGAGAGCTAGAGGGCCTGTATCACTCTATAGCATTAACAGGTTTAGAGGGCCTGTATCACTCCTATAGCATTGAGAGGTCTAAAGGGACTGTATCACTCCCTATAGAATTAAGAGGTCTGGAGGCCCTATATCACTCTATAGCATTAAGAGGTTTAGAGGGCTTGTATCACTCTATAGCATTAAGAGGTCTAGAGGGCCTGTATCACTCTATAGCATTAAGAGGTCTAGAGGGCCTGTATCACTCCTATAGCATTAAGAGGTTTAGAAGGCCTGCATCACTCTATAGCATTAAGAGGTTTAGAGGGCCTGTATCACTCCTATAGCATTAAGAGGTCTAGAGGGCCTGTATCACTCTTTAGCATTAAGAAGTTTAGAGGCCCTGTATCACTAATATAGCATTAAGAAGTCTAGAGGACCTGTATATCTCCTATAGCACTTAGAGGTTTTGAGGGTCTGTATCACTCCTATAGCATTGAGAGGTCTAGAGGGCCTGTATCACTCTATAGCATTAAGAGGTTTAGAGGGCCTGTATCACTCTATAGCATTAAGAGAGTTAGAGGGCCTACATCACTTACAAAAATATTTCAACCAAAATGGTGAAATATGCTTTCTGAAAACAGTAATGTAATATACCATATTCTGTGTACAAAGGTGCTAATGTATATAGGAAATTATTGCTTCATGCCCTGTGAAAATTTCAAATGCACGATGTGGCAAAATAAAATTATTCAAAAACACAATATCCTCTATCTAACACAATAAAATATCTAATTAATACTAATGTTCTGTCTTTATATGAAAAGAACAAGTAGAATCATATCCATTCTTTCTGTATTGAGTTTCAATCCATGCAAAACATACAATCTACAAGAATGCTTGCGACTCAATGAAACATCTGTACTTAACATCAAGTTTAAGTATCAGATTTACAAAGTTGTTATAAGGACAAAAATACTAAAACCATGAAAATCTCTGTGTAAATAATTTCTATTTCTTCGCTCTACCAAGAAATTCTTATTGAAACAAATGTTGATTTTTAAAAGTCATGACATAAATGGTGGCAGATATATGCAAATCACAAAATTTTGATGTTGATTCCAAACATGTACTGAGACGTTTTGGATATTAATTTTTCTGTAATCTAATAAGACGCCTTGATAAGGCTGTATTGATCAGATACATTATATACTATCTTGTAAAGGATGAAAAACTTGATACTCAATTGTTTCACAATAATTCATCAACATCTGAAATTATCAAACTAATACAGAACATATAACAATGGAAATAAATAGGAATTGATCTCATCAACAACATTACACACAAAATCAGGACAGTTACAAAATAAATTAAAGCAATGTAGATACTATACTAGTGCATACATTATACACTATTCACATAATCAGTAAAGTATAAATTGATTATGATGGTAAATTATATTGTACAATTACATGTGCAATAGTAATATACAAATGGCAGTGTTACAGCGTGTATTTCTGATCACATATAAAGTATTGATAACGGTTTTTAAATGTTATAGAAAGTCATTTTTGAATCCCAATTCACTCTTCAAACACTCCCCCGACCAGAGCCTCACACCCCTCCTTCAGATACACACTTCACTTCTTACAAACCATTTCCCTTTCATTTTTATTCTGTATCCTAATAGCTCCTAAATACTGTACTCCAATCCATACACAGTATCCATATTCTAGAAATCCCACTCTAAATCAATACATAGGATGCCTAACTACGGTATATCCTCCCAAAATTAATTCTATATCACAAAACTTTGATTACAGTTCCTGCTTCAATCTACTAGCCAGCTATGACTTGCCCCAACAATGGTTACCCACACTTCCAAAAAACATTTCTATTCCAACATCATATATCCTTCCTTATTCAAACTTTTCCTTCTTATATCATACCCTAACAGTTCCCTAAATCTTATACAAAACCCCTACCCTTATTCTGTGTGTGTATAAGTTCCATATCTCTTATTGAACACGTTATGAGATGTACTGTTACTGTACTTTGGAATCATAAACATCTCAACTCCTGGTAAATCACTTCAAAATCAATCTTCTTATTTATAACGGATTCAATTCTTTAGAATGAAATAAAGAAAATTGTTTCATGATTTCCTGGAAAATATATCATTTTTGGTTCAAAATTGATATTGAACTGTGAAATTTTGAACTATAAAAATAAACATCTATGATATATATAAGAATTCACTCTCACTAAAAAAATTCAAACTAGTCAGAATATTCATATGGCTCTGTTGCTTTCAACTTGCGGTCTTTGATACAGTCATATACAAACATCTCACAAACAACTGGCACCTGAAAAAAAAAGGAAGAAAAATCTTTATAAATTACAATTACATAAAATACCATTCACAAAGATATTCAGTATGTATGATTACATAAACATCATTGGTAATGAGGTCAACGGTCAGTAGTCCTGTATTGCTTACCTAGTTCAGAACATGAATTGCAAATGACTGTATGCTTTTGGGGTGGACATCTTTGATTTCTGAGCTTGACAATTTGGAGAAACCAAGTGCAAACAGATGTGCGTTGTAATCACCTTGAAATATGTTTTAATCAATCTGATAACTAGGTAGACATTTTGTATCTCTTCCTTATCTATCTTGTTCTAACTTGCTCAAGGAGTAAAACGGTGAGGAAACTACAATTTATTTTCATGAGTCAACGTTATTGCTAAAACAATGGGTCCTGCAATGTAAAATTTAACAGTATCAAGAAATTCTACAGGTCCCATCAAAATTCTATGAGTACAGGACCAGGACTTGCATGCAGATCAATCACTGAATCAAATTCCCTTCGCTAAAATTGTATTCAATACAAATGGAGTTTCAATGAAAAATTCAAGTATTTGTTTCACTCTGAAGCTCTTCCATAAGGTAATCTCTATACATGTATTTGAAGAAAATATTCCATTATTCAATTAAATGATGCTGTGCAGTAAATCGGACTCAAGAGCAATTGTATACAATCAAAAGTGATTTTGATATCCCCCTCCATCCCAATGTTTTCCTTTTTGTCTTATATAATCCAGGGATTCAGATTTTTTTGAGGGTTTTTTTTTATTAAGGATATTTCATACCAACTTCAGGTAAGTCAAAAGTCTCTACCTACACTTTCAGAATTAAAAAAAAATGACTGCACGATCCATAATTCTTACCCCTTTTGACTCTGCTTGCTGCACTTTATTACTTTTATTTAGGAATTCCATTTGTGAGGCCACCAGTATACTGAAGACTTTTGGTGTAGCTGCAGGAAAAATCAGTCGGTTTAAAAAAACTATAGAAATTATAGAAAAACACAACAAAATAACATAAAAGTCAACTGAAAGCTGTAATTCCACTGAATATAAAATATGTAAATGAATATAAACTTTATCATTTGTTTTACAACCATTGTAAGGGGGGGGGGGGTGTCTTATTGTGGGAGGAAACCAGAGTACCCGGGAAAAACCCTTGTTGTCAAGCAGGTGACCCATTGCCTTTTTGCATCCATTCCAGGAATCAAACCATGTATGGATAGGTGAACAGCGAGTGTGTCACCACTGCACCACCCGACCACCCCAACTAATACATATTAAGAATGCAAGAGGCATCATGTTACAGAACTTATGATAAATACATTATTTTATAAAATAACTATTGTTCATCACCCGTGTATCATGGAGCATTTGTTCATTTTCAAGAGCATTACTATCAGTATGAGTAACTTGTTTCTTTATAAAAATGGCTCTTTCTGAACAAGCTTACAATGTGTGTTAAACAGTTTGATTTCTCTTTTTAAACATTTCATTTTGATCTTCCCTTTCAACTAAAATAAACAATTTTTCATTTTAATATTAATTATTCACTTCCATAGTCACTACATAAGTAATAAAAGATTAACTTACCTTTCCCAGATCCATGTTTCTGTGCTAGCTCCAACATTTGGTTTTGTTTAAGTTGGAATATTCCAGAAAACATGAGTTTCTCATTTTTAAAAGCTCTGTAAAAAAAACATTAAAATGAATTAATGTTTAAACAACTACTTTTTTCTTTTCCCAATAGCTCACAATGTGGGGAATACATAATTTTCATTAACAAGTTATGTGAATGTTTAATGCAAGTTTATTTCATGAAAATATCAATTTCATGAAGAATCCATATGTAAAATCCATCAGACAAAAAGCTGAGATAAACTTTCATTGTTCAGAGTAGTGACCATTCAGGTCAGATGACCTTAAAATATTTATGTTAACTCAATTTTAACTACACGTCACACAGCAAGGAAAAAACCATTCTTGCAAAGTGCCTCGAGAAATTAAATCCAGGTCTCTGGCTGATATCCAAAGGCTCTATCACATGTGCCACAGAAAATGTTGTATAAGCTGAGTGATGGGCCATTTTTATCATGCCACACTGACCAGGACCAGTGCAACAGGAAATGTTTAGTTACATCTTGTATTTTTATCATTTATACAAAAAAAAAGGAGATAATTTTACAGCAGTCAAGACATAAATGGTGCAAAATGTTGAATGTAACAATTTGTAAGAAATAATACTCACGATGATGCCTTGGAGTTAGCTATGGCAGCGTAGGCACTAGCTACCTTCTGATCATCAAGCATATCAGAATTGGAGACACCATCACCCTGTAAACAGAATCAAAACTATTACACATAACCTTCCACAGCAATCAACTTACACATCTCCAACGAATTGAAACACTGTATACACAGAATTTCTAAATTACTAATATCTCTCAGAAATTGTATCATATAGCACTACTCAGTCACACAAATCTCCAAGGATAGTGTGGTTGGGAGACACAATTGAAAAACACTCCCCTTTCACCTAGATGTCCAGGGTTTGATTCCCTGAATGAATGTAAAAAGGTAGGGGTCACTTGTCTGACCACATGGGTTTACCCAGAGTTTTCCAGTTTCCTTTCACAATAAGACCCTTCGTGGGCTTTATCATGGCTTGCAAGACAGATTAATATAAGCTGCAATAATTTGTTTCATGTCTGTTATAAAAAAATGATGTTGAATTGAAAAAAGTTTTATGCAACATAATGAGCATCATGCATATCAAACTTCATTTCGCAAAAGGAAACAGATTATTTGCCAAGGAGATCATGAGATCAGATGAAAAAGTATCTGCATAATTTTTATCAGCTTTTAACAGTAAGACAGCCATATGCTAGCAATTGAAACTTTGGGAAATCAACTTTGTCAAGTAAACACAGTTGAGGGAAGCAGGTCATTTGCTATCTAGAAATGGAAATTTGCATTAGTTCATTTATGGTACAGATATTGTATTATGCAATAAAGTGGTAAAATATCTATGTCAGTCACTTTGTGAGTATACAGAGATTTCACTCAAGATTAATACAAAAGTGTCCTTTTAGCTACAAATGTATTTCAACACATGTAAGAAACTTCCAGAAGAGTTTAATGCCGGGCTAGACATCATCATACTTACTGCAGTTTTGTATTTGAAATTGGATACGGCATGTTCATAATGTACAATGTAGGATGGAAGGATGTGATTGCCATTGAAGATGACCAGTTCCTGTTTGTCTGGTGATGTGTGGGAATCATGCCCCTTTTGCAGTGGTGCTCCATGGATTAGCTTTGTACATTGGAACACATTCCCTGGTAGAACCTGGCACAACAGCAGTTTAGTTGACCCCTGAATATACCCCATAGAATATGCCGGAAACTCGCTGAAGTATACCCCTTTTCCGTACCATCCTGTGTCGGTCTTATGCTTAAATCCAGAGTCTCCTGCCAGGTTTAAGACATCTCATCAATAAATCCTGAACATACCAGTGAATTTCCTTGTGAACTCTTAAGTCGCTTAGTTTTTTGGAGACCAAAATAAATGTTTATTCAAAAAATAACTATTTCCGAGACATTTTATTTTGCCAATGAGAAGTAATCACTAAATCAACTGCACTAAACAATCATGTTATTTCTGACATGTTTATCATTTCATTTACAGATATAAGATGATCCAACAAAATCAATGAAAACTAAAACTCTCACAAAAATTAATGATTCTACAGTATATTTCCAAAAACAATCTTACACCAGCGCGATATTTTTCACTTTTGTATTTATTTTCTTTCCTTATTTTTTGAGGTACATGCAATAGAAACGTTTCCTTAAGGTTAAGGAAGTTATAAAATTGATATTCTCTGTTGCCAAGGTATCCTTGAAAGTTAGAGAGAAACTTTAAGTACAGGTTCAATGATTATTAGTGAAGAATTACCTGGAACTTTGAACCCAGTCTCGCAGATAGGGTGGATATTTTTCTCGTCTGTCCCATGAAAAGCTAGGACCGGATAGGATTTGTCCTCCCCTCTGTGCTTCTTCAAATCTTCACGGCCGGCTCTGAACGTCAAGGTTACTTAAATAAACTAATCTGGTTGACAGCTACCTTACACGTAAAACATTTAATTATGGAATAAAATAAAGTGTTTTTTGAATGTAATTAAAAGTTAATATAAATTGCGAGTGACCTACTGGAAAATTTCAAGAAATAACAGAAAGATTTGCCAGACCCCATGGCCTTTCAGTTACTAAGGAGCAGTTGTTTGAAAATTTTTAAGATATTTGACACTTGTGACCCTGAAAGTGGATCAAGGTCATTTATTTGAATAAACTTGATAACCCTTTATCCTTGCATGCTACAGTCCAAATATCAGAATTGTTGGTAAAAATCATTGATATGTTCTAACATTATAACCTATTATCCAAGCATGCTACTCACAAAACCAAAATCACAAAATAATCAGATTATATCACAATTTCTCAAGAAATGGACATTTTCCCCAAAAAATCTAGATTAATCCATGTACATACATAGACCTCAAAGTACAGAGATCTGGCACTCTTCTTGTTTTGTACACTTACAATATACTTATATTATAATGCACATGTTCACATAATGACCTAGGGACTGGGAATTTGTGCCAAGTCTGTGTGTATAACATTGAATCAGAATTATGATACTTACTTAAATTTTTTAACTAAAACAGGATTCACCACATACTCAACATTTGTGACGCGATATCTGAAACATATAATGAACCTGCAATTATTTTGGTGAAATTGGAAACTGTTTGTCCCTGGAGCATCAAGAATATTAATACTACTAAACTTGCCTAATCCGGGATGTCAGTTAGATATTAGACCATACAATTAAACAATTACAGCTCTTAGGAGGGACACCAGAAATCTTAAGGAATTCAATAATTTGAAAAATAAGCTTATAGAGTACTGGTATATTTCACATAAGCAGATAATCTACATAATATGTAGGAAGGTCCCATGGCTAAAACACATAGCTGATGGCTGTTACCACATACTTCTGGTTCTGTCGGGAAGTGCTCAGTGTTTTTGTTTCAGTTTATCATGCACATATATCAACACCAATATCTTAGTAACCAATCCAGTTAACCAAGGGTCCTTGGACTTGTTCCGTCACATTCATCTGTATTTATCTGAGACAGCCAGAAATACAGTCAGTGTGTCAGTCAGAGACAGAGAGAAAGAGAGTCTGGGCTCCTGGCTCAGTTCTTTGGGACTTGCCTGCTACCAAGCTATTGAACTTCACGTACACGTTTAAGTATATCTATTAACTTCATCACCATTCTCCTGGTAAATACTACAGACACAATTTACCATTTGGCCAGGGAGGACTTCTCTTTGTCCCCATTGGTTGAGCATAAGACTAGTGCATTATTACTAATGTAAATCAGAGAAGGCCTGTCTTTGAATCCTAGTGAAAGCGATGAAATAAATAATGACCTATATTACAACAGTTTCCATGAATAAAGAAGAAATCACCCCACAACAGAATAGATTTGCCCATCTGCACAAAACATCTTTGTTAACAAGACTTCTGTTCATGATCATCATCCCTATGAAACATAGAAGACTTTAGGAGTGGGCGGGTTTTTAATTCAGTAAAACTATCAAGAAAGCATTGTAGTGAAGAAAAAACTTGCTGAAAAGCATCTATATAACTTCAAATTCAAAGTATGCTTATTACTAAATCCTAACAGCTGTTTAAAATTTAGGGCACTAAAAAGTACTGCCTTCAATATGTTTACTATTCCAATGCATCATGATTTAGTTCCATTCCGATGTTGTTTTCATCAAATCACGATATATTGAAATGCTACATGATTACCCTATTTCAAATTCTACTTTCATTCCTTTCAAAGAAACATTTCATAAGGGCATACATGCACTGATGTGAGACTACCATTATAAGCATATTGAGGATGTGTAAAGCTTACGATGAGGCACCAGGACCACTAAGGAGTCTGTAGAACTGAGATTCTGCGAGTCGAAAATGAGTTTGGTCAGCTGACCCCTCCTTGTACGACCGCTCTGCCTTCATTGAGAAGTACACAGTCTTGTTCCCTTCCAAAGCTTCTTTCTCTCCTTCTACTAGCAACAACCCTGTGCTAACCTGAAGCAGTTTAGCATATTAAATTTATATTGAAATATGTTATTTACCTTATAAATTAAAAGTGATGAATATATATATATATATATATGTAGGTCAGTATATAATTAGCATTACATATCAAGACACAGTCAAGGATTTATAACAAGATGTCACTTAACTAGAACAGAGTTTGTTGTCGAGATAAGGTCGTTTTCTCTGTACTGAAACCATTGTAACTTGTAACACTGAACAGAATTTTGTATATTCTAGCCCAAATTAAATGGTTCAGATCAAAAACTTTGTTTCACATCTTTTTCACAGTTGGTACAGTACTATTTTTTATCAAGATTTTTATCAAAATTATTTTTTGGCAGACTGATCTGATATTCGGAGGTATAGTGTATAGTGGTCAGATTGTAATGGTCACTGACCTATTCTCACCATTTACCATTTCTCCATAATGCTGAGTGAATGTTTTTGAAAAATTCAATCTTACTTACTCATTTTTTTCCATAAATGTTTAAGTAGCAGAACTTGTTACGTAATATTACTAGCATGTGCATCCTCTCCACATGCTGTAAATGAATCCTTTTTTGTAGTAAGTGAATGTGTTTTGCATTTTTTTACACTGTCCACTACCTTTCCTGAGCCCTCACTCTGCACCTGATCAGTACCCAGCGCAGACCTGGTTCCTTGATATGAATATTATAAGAAATCTATGTTCACCGTCCATGTTACATGTTGTTATAACGATGATATACATTCAGTCTTGTGCTAAGCAACACATTTGTATTGCAGATTCCTGTCAATTGTCCACTGACTAATGTCCATGTGAAAGTCAACTGAAGTATAAAGTGCAGATCTCTTATCTTAGTTTAAATGACAACATTTTTTTCAAGAAAAATTTGTGAGCTGAAATATCACGACTGAGAAGGTGAAACATTTGCATTTGTGAGAATCAGAAATGGGTAAGAATGGGTCGGCAACGAGTACTAGTAGTCCAAAGTGGAGGAAAATGTAGTGTAATGAATATTTGGAAAACCAGCAAGTCTTGCTTTAGTAAAATCCTACCTGATCCTGAAGCTTCTGAAGTTTCTTGTCTTTGTTTTTCACTTCATCTTGAGTTTCCTGAAGTTCTTTCTGTAGTTTCAGTTTTGCTTCGAATGCCTTCTTGATGAGCTCTTTCCTTTCTTCTTCTGACATTTTTGAGTAGCTCTTCACCAGTGACATTCCTCGTTTTAGGATATCATCAGATTTCACCCCATCTTTCTTATCCTAGGAAAATCACCATGGCAACAATTACAATCTATAAAAAATATAGAAGCTGAAAATTCTCATTATGGCTACTTTACCTTATTGAGTACTTTCGAAGATATTGTCTGAGGACTTAACCATGCTTATCGTCGCTCAATGTCACTGGTTGACACAATTTTTACCCGAAACCCTTGTATCAACTTAATGTAAAGTTTATATTTGCTCAAAATAAATCTGGATAGGAACATAAACCTCAACTTTTTATAAGATTTGTATATACTGATACTGGTAAAACTTTAAATATTTGTGATCTGATAACTGAAAGACTCCTACAGAAAAGAAAATTACAATAGTTGGGAGTATGCTGCGAGTGTTTGGAACCCATCAAAAGTAAGAGATATTGAACTCGTTGAAAATGTCCAGATAGGGGTGACAAAACTACTCATGGGATTCAGAAATCTGACTTATCTGGAAAGGCTTGAAAGTTTAAAACTGCCAACGCTACAACACCATAGGACAAGAGGAGACATGATAAATCTTAAAAAAACGATGTCGTCTTGATGGAAGGAAGCATTTTTTCAGTCAACGAGTAATCGATTTATGGAATAGCTTACCACAAACTGTTGTCAACGCAGAATCTTTAATTAAATTTGAAATAATGTTAGATGAACATTGGAAAAATAACTGTTTTACATATGAACATTAACATGTACGTACTTGTAGTCGTTACATTGGAAGTGAAATTTGTTTTTATTATACTTTGTAATATACATGACATGGACATAGAGGCTGTGAAGCCTGCATCCATTATTTATGCTATCAAATGCTATTAATAGTCACATAGCATATAAGTACAATGCACATACACTGTTTCGGATGACTTCCAAACTTTTTATCAGTATACATTACAGTGCATTTTGTATTTATATCAAAATCTTGTAAATATTATACATCATTTTCACTTTAGTAAAGTAACTTAAGGCTTATATATAGCTAATAATAATAATGGTTTATACTAGTATCATCTTTCGAAGTCTGCTTTGCTTTGTGTGGATATATTGATGAATTTGTTTCATAGCTTTTTGTATAATGTTATACGTTTATGCTTTAATCGTAATCACGGACTTAAATCTAATATACAAGTCCGTGTCGTATGTGTGCATGTTGTTTTGAAATATTTTACATATATTCGCTGTCGGTTGTAAAAGCCCTTGGTACAAGTTTATTGTTACACACACAAATAGATGTGTGTGTGTATGTGTGTGTGTGTGTGTGTGTGTGTGTGTCGACTTAAAATATAATTGACTTGACTTGAAGATGTCCCTTATCTGGGTCTACTTTCACTTTAGAGCGAGGTTAAAATGAACAGCAAAAAACTTACTTTCTTTTCATCATCTGAATCGGAAATTTCGTCCGTGTCGCTGTCATCGTTCGATGTGATATTTGAAATAACAGTTGTTGGATGAGAGAATTCCGCGAAATGTAATAGGTTCTTTCTGTAACAAGACGCCCCATACTTGCAGGGAGGAAGCTTGGACATATCGGCTGTTAAAACGTCAGACGCCTTCGACCGACTGCTTCCTGCCACAGCTCCATCGTCTTTTGAGTTGTGATTGAATTCTTTAAAATGCTGTGGATTCTTACGATAGCATCTGGCACCATACGGGCAAACAGGTAAGGACGAATCAGTCTTTGCTTTCTTTGCGGGTGAAGCCATGTTCGGTGTTTTGAAAGAGGTGCTTTTTGCTAAATAGGCATTACAAACGTCATGACGTCAGTACAATGACAGATCGCGTCCGAACATGCTTCTGAGAAGGATTTTTTTTAAACATGAGGCATCGAAAAAGTAATCTATGCTAAACTAGAATAGAAATGTGTTAAAATAGTATTATTTTCAACTGGATAATAATTTTTAGATTCTGTTGTTAGTTTTTCTAAGACAACACTGCATACTGAAGATTTTCACTAAGAGGGCTAACTCGGACGATACTTTACAATAAGGTTTAGGCCTAGCTTTTTTTCAATATATTGCAATTGATTGTTCTTAATTCAATTACACAGGTGTTGATAAGTAGAGTAACCGTTGCTTAGGAGTGATTTTCAAAATGCCGCTCTTCCATACAACTTCATATTATGTAGAAAATGATGCACTTTAATTAATCTTCAATGAAAAAGCATTATGCCTATATTTTCCTCAGCAATATTCAGTCTGTAAAATCAGAGACGTATAACACAGTGTCATATACGTCTCTGGTAAAACACTGTTTTTCTTATGCATTTTCATCCCTTTAAAATAACTTAATATTTTCTTATTTTTGTTTTTTACATTCTCGATGACTTGTTTATTTATCTAGGATTGCATATATTATTTATTAAGTGTATCACCTTATAAACAATGACAGCTGGATTCCGATGAAATGTGCACATAAATAGATTAATTAGGAAATCCTTATCTGTTGATCAATAATTTACTTATTTCGTAATTCTCAATAGATATTAAATAATTTTTGACCACACCCACGGGATTTTACTGACTGTGTCATTATAGTCGCTGTCATTTCTGCCCGCTATCATGTGTTTGTGTTTACAAAATGAGCTGCCTCGTTTTCAAAATTTTGCGTGTCGCCGTTATCAGCGTTGAAATTGATAGGGGTTTCCCGAACCAAAGAAACTATCAAGCTGGACATCGGAAATCGACCGTGAATGTCGTGATGGCATAGAAATGTGACTTTAAGTGTACCAAACACACACACAATCAGTGACAAAATTAATGTTTTACCGTGATGTCTTCTTAATAAATATTATCAATAAAAGTAAAGCAAAATATTCTCACAGACCACCAAATAGAAAAACAGTAAACATATATTTAAAGGTGAATTTCCGAATCTCGCATTTGTAGAGATGGAACGAATTGTCATTTTGAAACGTTATAATTAATAATCATCAAGACTGAAGTTCCATATCATATCACGCAATACGTATTTTAAACCTTGACATTGGCAACAATTAAGTACAGAGGATGTACTTCCATAACTTCACAAACGAAAGCAAAGAGGGGACAATCTAGTAATCATTGGGATTCCTGAACAGAAAAAAGTCGTGACGGAAAAATCGGGAAGAAAGACGAAATTAAAGTAAGATATATTGTTTAAATTGTGTGAATTAATTGATATAAACCCACCTTGGAGTTATATTATTAAATGTTCCACGTAAAATATTCATGAATAGGATTTGTTAATATTCTATCATGCACTCGTGTTATTGCTCTCTGATTGTACATTCAACAAATCAAGTGACCTTTAATGAATTTTTTCAGTCGAAACAACCCATTCTCACAATAATATATGTCACACCATCAACTCGAATTCGTTGTGTGTCGGATTTCAATCACATCACTACACCGACCGTCGGGTCGTGTCAGTCACTTAACTGTAGCTCTATGTGGTGCCTGGACTCCCGAGGATGTCCAGAGCGACGTGGTTTGTCTGTAATTCTGCCCAGCACCCAGGGGTATCCCTAGTTTTATTACCCTACATACTCACTCTTGCACGACTTCCTCACCTGTCACACCTGGACATGTACACGTCTCAAGACAACACCATATAAGGACAGACACTGACACTACCTAACAGGTAACACCAAATAAGGACATACACGAAAATACACGGACAGTAACGAATACAGATTAAACAGGACGTTACAGACACTTACTCCAATTTACCCTGTGACATATATTAAATATACATATATATATATGTCGGGGGTGGGGGTTGGAGGGCAGGGGGCAGTTATCGGTTTAGTTTTATGATTCCGTCTGATTTAAATGTTCAAATACACCCCTAATACCTGCGAATTTTTATATTAATATATCAGGGCGAAATTTCGGATCTAGATTCTAAAATTAGTAGTCACATAGTTATGTAGCCGTTTACGTGTAATAAATGTACATTGTACTTTAAGTATGTAGCTCTAGACCTCGCCTTATAATGACTTCGTATGTAGAGATCTGTGTTATGAGTACTTTCAGACTTCAGGAGACATTTTACGTTGACTGTCAGTAGATCTTGTGTACACATGCTCGATTGCTAACCTCGTGTAAACACACGAACCAGGTACGTTGATTAAATACGTACTGTGAAGCTGTTGACGAGTGTGAAACAAAAATATGTCGTAAAGTTGGTTTCCTCTGATCAAAATCCGACATAGATCTAGATGGATGTGAGACAACGGACATTTAAAATCCAGCTTATGTAAACAGATGTACAGGTATGTGCATGTATGCTTTGTAGTTTATATATTCACCGTAGGTGTGTGTGACCTATATCAGAGACGTATATGTGTTATATACGTCTCTGCCTATATATGCCTAAGATTTGTACAGGTTACGTCTTCGTACACAAAGTTGTAACATTATGTGACATCAGACACGTATATAACACAAGTTCAAGGGTTCAATTTTATTATATAAAATTTTTAAATCTTCTCAAAAACCAAAAGGCCAAAGGTCATGATATTTGGACAATATCATACTCAATTGGTGGAAAATAAAGTTTAATAATATAAATGACCTTGACACATGTTCAAGGTCATTGGGGTCTTATTCTTCTTCTTTTTCTCCTTCCGTATTTTGTGGAGTCTCTATTTTTAGATGAGTGAAAGCAATTTTTGATTTTTTGGTTAGTATGTTATTAATGAAGGTCTGAAGGTGCTACAGGAACATTTTCAAATAGGTCAAAAATCCAATATGGGCGCCATGACGTCATACATTAAAATCTTAAAAACCACAATAACTTAAAAACCGATTATTGTATACAGTTTGTGGATTTATATTATTTGTGGGAAATTTCCTTATCGGAATATTTATCATTACATGTTATTAGAAAAATGTAAAATATAAAAGTTCGCTTTGGGTCAAAGGTCACAGATTAAAAACATTTATTTCTCTGGATTTTTGAATTTTTTCCCCATAAATCAATGTAGAATGATAATCTGATGAATTTGAAGTCTTCATTTTTTCCGTAAAATTTTTCGTTACCGTTTTACGCCATTTTGAAAATTTCCTTTGACTTTTAAAAATGCCGACAAAAAGTTCAAATTAAAAATTATTCCTAGATCATTAATAAATATCTTATTTAATTGGTATGAAAAAGTTTCCCCATGTGTAATTTACCAATTGATGAAATTTTGAACCAGATTGAAAAAACAAAATGGCCGCCATGACGTCATGTCCGATTTTAGTTTAAGTGTCAGTATCTCATTACCGGCTTAATGAACTGAATTTAACTTTGGATATGTAATGTAGAATTATATATCAATAACGTTTCTCAGAAACTTTTTCTATAAAACGACAACTTCCTGTTTCGGTTGAGGGTCAAAGATCATATTTGCAATTTTCAGAGCTAATTTTTGAAAAACTTAATAACCAAAGGACCCAGGGTTTCGTTATTGTGTCTGCAATATGCCGAGATAAAGGGCTACCAAGTTTGTTTATATGACTGACCTTGAGCTATTTTTATGGTCACTGAGGTCAAATATGTTAATTGTCTTATTAAATGAAATGTTCAAAGTATTGATATTTGTCCAGTAACTTGCTGAAAAGATAGGCTACTAAATGCATGCGTTAGAATTGCCATATAGGCTAAATTATGTTAAGATTGTAAAAAGGCTTTTTCTCAATGAAGTAACCACCAGAGCGTTGACATTTGGGAACAATGTAGGTGAAAAGCCCGTTAAATTGTTTCTAACAATTTCTAATTGTGATTGTTATGCCTTTTGATGATCTTAGAGTGCGAGTGATCTCCCTTGCATGACGCCATTCCTTCTAGCTTCTGTACCACGTTGTGGACCCGCCATGTTTGTGTAATGTCAACATGCTCGAAAGAATACACACGTCTACAAGTTACTGACGTTTTCATTCCATATGTACAACACTCAAACGTTACAAAGGTTATCGAATGTAAAATCACAGTTGTTCCTGTGATGCGTATAGGCCGTTTTACATACATGTATATCTATAGATAAGCCTAGATACACTTGAACACGCTTCAGTAGAGTTGTACTGAACAGCATGTAACTAGCTTTTAGTTTAGCTTAAACATATTTTATTGCCAAAATATATTTAAACAAGGGAATAGGACACAAGTTATTACAACTTATTGGAGCCCTCTCCCAACATACATTTTCAAATACATGCTTATAAAGATATAGGCTTAAACATAAATTATAAATATTAAGTATTCACACACAGACATAAATACATGTATAAGAATCTTTTAAAACCTTTTGCTGGATTTAATGAAATTTTGCACGTCTAAAGACAAAATAGACTAGGTCCTCAGAAAGATCAATACTACCAAACAAAAGAAGCTCTATATTCAAATCTTCGTCTAATTCAGCCAGATTATGAAACAAAGTCCGTTTTTCATTTCTGAAAGTTTGACACTCAAAGAAGAAGTGAAAGGCATTCTCACATGAATGTCCACAGGAGCAAACTGGATTTTCGACAAGATTTACTCGATAAAGATTGTATTTAAGGGAACTACAACTGCGTCTAAGTTTAGTATGTATTATGTTACACTTCCGTTCACCATAACTAAAGTAGACAGGTGGGGATTGTTGTTTTTTTTATAGTAAGTGAGGTTTAATCAAATTTATGGAAGTCAGTGAGCGTACAGAGAAATCTAACAAGTTCCAGCTACGAAGCGTAGAAGGTATAAAAGAGAGGTTTTTAAGAGAAAGCCCAAATACAGGAATTCATTGTTATTTCTAAGATTGTATCGGTTAATATCTGTAACAATAGGAAGGCCAGTTATAATACGAGCAGCTTCTCTTTGGGCTTTCTCTAATGTAACTAGCATGACGAACACTTAAAAGTAAGACGGGCATGATCGATGGACCAGAGAATAAAATAAATCTATGCATAACTGAAATATTGATTGTTCATGCACTGACTCGTGTCACTTGTCAAAAGACAGTCCCAAACTGGTATGTTATTAAGTGCCTGTGTACTTTAACCTATATACTGTAAGTAAATATGATCACAGGGATTTGAGAATTTGTTGTAATCTATATGTCTACTCTGGTCTGTTTTTAAGATTTTCACCTGTTTTAGGAGTATGATCATGATCGTCCTCGTTAGTTAACAGCGTCGTCACTGAACAAAAATAAGTAGAAATGGCCTTCGGATTGTGACTTTACGTTATTCATACAGGTGCTTGTATATACAATATTTATGTCAAATGACCCACTAGCTTTAATATTACCAATGCTGTATTTATTGATCGGCTTTATGATGGGCTTTTGACTAGTAATATTCCATATTAATTCTGTCAGGTGATTCATCTTTTACAAATTTTAACATGTCAACAAACCATGCACGTGCAGTGTTCTCCTTACACTCTTTTCAACCGTGAAATGAAATTATGTGCTATTTTCAGCTAAACAATAACACAACTAATTTTTTATTAAAGTTTGGCAAAGTTATGGCTATGCGTTGAAAACTTACTAAACTTGATTGCCAGAGGAATACATTTTGAGATTGTTTTTATTGCTTGTATTTCACATTGAAGTTGTCAAAACAAATCGTTTTTGTTAAAAGTTTGGTAAGACTATGAAGGAGATTCGTGTGTAAGTTTCAAATAAACTTATTTTCATCAAAAATTAAAACAAATATATATTTGTAACGGAGAAATTTTAAATTTAGTGATCAGAGGCATACAAAACGACATATTACTATTTTTCTGAAATTACGCTATGTAATCTATAGTAAAGAATCTTTCTCCTGAAGCGAGAAATCCGCGCATGCGCCTCGCGGTATGTCCTCAATAGCTGTATACGAAGGACAGAATAGAGTAACATTTACCTGTGGCACACATTATAAACACTTTTTTATAATGAAAAGGTACAATAATCCACGTGCACATTGTAACGTCGTTGCTTGTAATTCAGTCAATTTTTATGAAGTGTGTTGAACTGCCACAATGCCACAATGCCACAATTCCTTTTTGGTATTGAATAGCATAGAACGTCGTGTCAAAATTGGCATAGATCCAAAAGATTATTTGTGAACTTATAATTAGTTAGGAAAAATAAATAGTTAAGAAATAACTGATGGTGGTCATTCATAACTAATAGGCTTGGTTTTCTATAATCCGGTTCATCGCACACTAAGTTATACTGATGACTAATAATTTAAATGTATAATCAACTGCACGTGTCATTTTGAAGTGACCACAAACAAACATCCCGATTGGCTTTACTGCTGACCTCTCTTTCAACAAGGACGTGTTGTCATCATGGCATAGCAAATGTTATAATTATTTTTTTAATCGAAATCGGGATGAAACTGAAAAAAGGTAACCTCTGTCATTAGAAGTTTATGAAATACATGTATGTTATCTCTTTCTTTGCAGAGATATTATGATGCAACGAATTTTGGTCACAAGGACCGACGCCCACAAACAGTAATCCACACAAAAAACGTATGAGAGGTAAATATTGGGCAATACCTGGAAGGACAACGATATAGCAAAAACAGTTAAAAAAAGTTCGCCAACTGCACTGACCGAACGGAATTGATACAAAGGGGGGAAACCCTCGTTGATTGATTAACAGGTTTTCCGTCTCCGTGCCTCCTCCCGTGCTCGGGTATTGTCTCACCGACGAACGTCAGTGTTCTGGGACGAAAGTCGCTATTGTTTGGGACACAATGTGTATGTGCCGTGTGTGTCTGTGGTTTCTTTGTAATGGCCGTTGTGGGTGTGAGATTTCTGACCCAGATCGGTCGATTAACGATTCACCAGAACCCTCCATCGACCAACAGTGCATTGATCACCCATCACCATCAGTCTCCCAAAACCACAAAACAGAATCGACCGGAGGTGCTTCTTAGTGTTTTCATTTCTTTCTTTCTTATTTCTATTTTTTCAGAAATACCTTGTGTTATGTTCTCGTGTATCCTTGAAAATAAAAATAACAAGTTTCTTCGTTGTATAATGACGGTCGTTTTTCTTTTAAAACCCTTACATAATGCAATAATTTATAATACTTCCGTTTAAAGCTCAGAAGTAAAGATTGTCAAAAGGTAATTACGACACTGATTTCTCCCTTAATTCCAACTAGATCAGAAGATGTTTCAAAGATCGTTTACATACTTTTCTTCTAGACTGAAAGAATATTTCACACCTCGTAGTCTAGAATTGGTCTATTCATAAACTGAGAGAATAGACAATGTATTCGTTATAATGCATTGCGAATGAAGATATTGCCAAAGTTTCTTTTGCTAAGACTTTATGAGATAGAAAGAGAGTTAGAATAGATCATTGTGCTCGGTTCATCATTACTTTTTATGTGTTCAAGGGCGAGGTAGACTGCACTTCCTTCTGTGAAAACCATTTAAGCGTTGTTCAGTAGCCTGTTTCCAGAAGCTGTATGCTGAGCAACGATGGCAACGCCCACTTCATTGTCTTACGAGCAATCGATATAGGTTTAAAAGCAGTCCACATGAATATATATGTATAATTAATCTCCAGCACACACATAAAAAGGATATATTCAGGGGGAACAGGATATGATATCGCAAATGGTTCAGGTTCTGCATATATCGATAAAAAACGTAAATTATAGATGAAGTTGAAGTATAGGTACCTATATTTGGCTTCATGATCACACATTTCAAAACACAGTTCCCAATCATCACTGCTTACACTCACAACATGACGATGACAGGTGTCTTCCTGGCGTCAGGTAAGTTTAAAATCATTGTATGAAAAAAAAAATCTGCTCTGTTTATCTTTTTCAAGCTCTAAAGTTATGTTTATTTTTACGAGGTTTAGCGTATTCTTAGTTTAGAACCTGATATTACTTTCTGGTCTGATCAAGAAATTTTAGCCTCAAGATTCAATAAATTTCATCTGGTAATTTCAGAAGACTTTCAAGTATATGTTTGAATGCCGTCAAAAGTGGCATGTAGGTTGCGACAAGCTTCGGGGACTTAACAATCCACCAGAAGTGGGTAACACTTGCGCTTTTTTAAGGAATGTTTAAAAGGTATTAAAATATCGATTTGTTTATATATTCTGCAGTTTTTCTGCTGTGCAGTATCATTAGATACGTTGTTTGTGTTGAGAGCTACTGGGAAGAATACAGTTTGCTGCGGAATAACCTACCAGTCTCTGAAGTCACCGTTATGTTTGAGACAAGCCTTTTTGCGTGTTTGATTTACTGTTCGAGTACGGATGGATGTTGTCTTGCCTCCTATATAGATACCAGTTCAGTTTGTAGACTTTACAGGAATGTCGATAAGTACAAGACCCAAAACTCTTCCTCCGTCTGGACCGTGTGTATGTTGGTTTTAATGTTGTATTTGTATTGTTCGCAAATTGTGAATTTTCATAACATAGATCAATTTTGATATTTTAGTAAGCGCACTCTGTCAGTCTTCCACTCTGTGCTACAGTCCTATAATTACTTGTTTTGTCTAGTTATATTTGGTTGAACGATTGTGATGAATGTAATTGATAAGAAACATGCAAAAAGCGTGATAAGGAAAATAATGTGAAAAAAATCGTAATCAAAACTCAAAATTTATAAATAATTTCATAAATCACAAATCTACAAACAGATAACTCACGCGCATAACCCTTTAAAAATGACGACTTCTCTCATGATCACCATCGGTGACTTCTTTAGCGTCACTGAAATCGATTTTAAACAACAACAAAAATCATATACCCGTGTGCTATAAAGGGAAAACCCAAATGAAAAATTGTGTTGGTAAAATAACAGATGTTTTATGGTTGTACGTTAAATACAAAGGTCAAATTACTTTAGTACAATTTTCGAATTAGGTAAAGTACATAGAGCTATTTTGTCTATATATTACTCGTCAGTGATGACAAGGGCTTAAATATTTAAGACCTAAATGATTTAGGAGGCGAAAGAGAATTATCGATATTTATCGTCAGAAATTAAGATGAAAATGTACCCTAACCCTTTCATTCAATAAAACTCATAAATCTGATAATTTCAGAAGAACAATAAGCATCTCTGTATGTTTCAAACCTTTCCACTATTCAGTTCATAAAGATCAAACTATTCTACACCGTTTCCCACGTTCTGCTCCAATAACATCTCACGATAATTCCGTGTGTATATTTATCATCAGTGTAATTAGTGCAAATCACTTTTGCCTTTGACATCATCGTCGTCGTCCTTACATGCATCATCATCATCATCATCATCATCATCATCATCATCATCTATGTCGTTCTTACAGTAAACAATAATTATGTTCATTCAATATATAAACAATTATTTAACCTTGGTCAGACTTCCGTTTCTTGGGAACTGATAGGCATATTCTTTCTACTACATGGAACTTAAACATAGATTTGATTTGCATATTATAGGGAAAGATGACGGCTGCCCGTGTGGATGGTACAGATTCAAAACTTCATGCTTTTTATTTGCTGATGTAAATTTGACGTGGGAGGATTCTAGGGTGAGCTCTTAATGCAATTTCATCTTGCCGTGTACAAATCAGGGCTATATGTTGTTAATAATATTATCCTACAGGTTTACCAACAGTTTTGTATTGTTGCCTGTATGTTTTGTTATATAACCTACTTGATGTATTAGTCATATTTCAATAATCAATCATTCATCTCTGGAACAAGTAGCGGGTGTCGTTTATGAAATAGTAGACGCTTAAGATTCCGGAACAACCTGGGCTTGTGTTCAGGAAACCCCATTCATGCTCAAATATATAATAAATGGACAGGCCCAAATGCATAAAGTGATAAATCTGAAATCAGAATGTTTATCTTTTTCGACAGATTTGTAGGAATTTCGGAAATATTTCAAATAAGATATCCTTTTTAATAGTAAGGGTTTTCCTTTCTAACTCATTTTTTATATGATTTTAGCAAGTTTAAAGAACGTTTAGTAGAGTATAGAATACCTGCTTGATCACGAGAAATGTTCTACTTTTCAGGAGTATTTGCATATTTTTCTTTTGTTCATATTTTGACCTTGTATTGAATTTGAGTTCGGATTATGATTTTGTTGACATTTTGTGCCCGTTATAACATTTGGTATGTTGTAAACGTGTCATTTAAAGTCAAAAGTTTCATGATTTATTTTAGGTTTATTGTCAGTTACATTACGGCCATCTGGCAGAGGTCGACACAGAAGCGGAGGATGCATTCATTCGAAGTGTTGTTCTCACTATTCCAGGTACAGTGATGTCTGAGTTTTTCTATGTAAAGAAGTTATATCCGCAATGTTTTCAACAGTATTACTATCCGTACTCCTGTCTCCCATGTATTGGAAATTGTATAAAAGTCATGCATTTAAAATCAGATAGAGCGGAGTTAAATAATGGATTTTACCGCCTCATATACCTGTTTGTCCCTACAGGTCTCTGAGGCAACGCCAATGGTCCAAATTCAGAACCCAATATGGCGACCAAATTTAAAGTGTTCGAAAGATATGAAAACATCAAGATAGGAGGTGCACCAGTAAACCCCGGGGGCTGAAAGTCCACCCGCAGTGTCAAAGTATCAATTTCCAAGATTGTACAAAAGAATTAAGTGTTAAGAATTAGATACAGTTGAGCCAGATAATAGATAGCGCTACTCCTCTTAAAACAAAAAATATATCTGCTCCTCCTTAATGATCAAAACATTTAAGACTACTATCCTTCTTTAACACTGCATAAAACAGCTTTTTCATCTCTTTAAGAGACAGGTCTACAATTGTCTGTTTAAAGTCTGTTGATGGCCATTGCTCTGTTTGAGAATAAACTTACTAATGAATTATACTAAATAATCCTCATATCCACACATCATTGTCCTTCATCCCCTCATGCAGACATTCCAACACACTTTGCTTCATTTTAGTTCTTACCATCATCTGTATCTTGGCCATCTCCTTTGTTAAGAATTTATATTACTTTTTAATTGCTTTCTTTCTAACTCTACTGATTTTATTCACAACCATATTTTATCTGTCATAATTCAATCAAAACTATCTTGACGTTAGAAATACCCCTGTAGCGGAAACAATCCATTGATAAAAAGATTAATCATTGCGTCACCAATTGAAGACCAAAATGGGTCTTGAAAAGTTTGACATGGGTGAAATTGTTGTTACAAAGTCACTTCGTACACATTTCACATACATTTTTGTTTTGTGATAAAACATATCTCCCACTGTTCCCACATTCTACAATCAAGTTATCAATTTGTACCGCAATACTATGGCTTCAGACATTGGCCTGAATACAGATTATGTCTAGAAAAAATCACTCCGTCTTCCGCTTTCTGAAAATCTTAAAATCAATTGAATTCATTACAATGAATGAACCTTTTTAAAAGTCGTTGGTGAAGTATGCAGTTGCATCCCCACTGATGCAATTGTGCATTAACAACAAAGGAAATATTAACATGGCATTATCATCAAAATCCAGAAAATTTGCAGGAAGAATTAGATCAGATTTTCCGAAAGGTTAAACCTCTTTCGCTTCATCGACGACACACGCAATGTAAATCTTGATCGATTGAAGTGAGTAATGTCATCTTTACAAACGAGAACAAAGCAAACAACAAAGGAACCTCGAGTAACGAGTATCAAACACGTCCAGCAACGTTATCTCGAATTTGGTATAGTTATTTCATTAAATGATGCAATAATTTTTTAATAGTGTACAAATTATTATGACAGAAGTTTAATCATTTTCAGTCCTCATTGTAAATTTAGAAGTTTTCTGGTCCGCGGAAAAAGTTATTATGGGTGGGGCAATAAGTGGGTCAGGCGTAAGTAAAACTCTCGTGTATAATAAGATCAACAAAATTTTTTTTCGGAACTATTTTTATTTCTCTTGTAGATCTTGACAGAGTCTGGTTAGGCGGGTCTGACCTAATTAAAGAGGATGAATGGATATGGAATACTTCTGGTCTGGTTATTTCCAGCTACTCTAACTGGGATGATGGACAGCCGGATAATAGTGGCGACCAAGGATCAGCTGATTGTCTCTGTATGAGAC